>NC_133129.1:49299076-49613719 GCF_048418815.1 Hemitrygon akajei
CAATGTAATGTTGACATTTATTTCAAGGGACAGAGAATTTAAAAAACAAGGAGATAATGCTGACACTTTATAAGACACTAGTCAGGCCGCTCTTGGAGTATTTTCAACAGCTTTGGACCTGATATCTCAGACAGGATGTGTTGTCATTGGACAGAGGCCAGAGCAAGTTCATGAAGATGATGACAAGAATGAAGGGGCTAATGTAGGAGGAGTATTTGGCATCCTTTGGCCTGTAGTCAATAGAATTTAGAAGAATGCAGGAGGATCTCATTGAAACCTACCAAATGTTGCAAAGACTAAATAGAGTGGATGTAGAGAGGATATTTTCTATGGTGGGGGTATCCAGAACTAGAGGGCACAGCCTCCAAACTGAGGGACAACCTTTTAGTACAGAGGTAAGGAGAATTTTTTTTAGCCAGAGAGTAGTGAATCTGTGGAATGATCTGCCACAGACTATGGTGGAGGCCAAGTCTGTGGGTATATTTAAGGTAGAAATTTTGTGGGGCAAGTCATTTTTTAATAATGATTAAGCACTTCAAAGAAGCAATGAAACTGATTTATAACATTAGAGCTATGGATGTTGCCTACATGGACTTTAGTAAGATATTTGACAAGGTTCTTCATGGGAAGTTCATCTGGGAGATTAAGATGAATGTGATTCATGGTGAATTGGGTATTTGGATCCAGAACTGGCTTGCCCATAGAAGACAAAGGATATTTGCTGGTAGTTCTGCATTGGGACTTCTATATATAAATGACCTGGATGAAAATGTTGATGGCTTAATTAGTAACTTCACAACATTAGAGACTGGTGGCGTTATGAATTGTGTAGAAGATTGCCAAATAATACCGTGGAATATATGTCCGTTACAGATATGGCTGGAGAAATGACAGATGAAGTTAAATCCAGCCAACTATGAGATGTTGTACTTTGGGAGATCTATTGTGAAGAATAGTATACTATTAATGGCAGGACCCTTAACAGTGTGGATATACAGAGGGATCTTGGGCCTCAAATCTACAGCTCCCTGATAGTAGCTGCATATGTTAAGAAGGCATATGGCATGCTTGCCTTTATTAGTTCAATATTCAGGATGCGAGTTAGGGTGTATTTGGTATTCTGCATTGAATTCTAGTCGCCCCAATATAGGGAAGATGTGGAGGCTCTGGAGAGGGTGTGAAGATGCTTACCAGGGTATTGCCTGGATTAAAGGGAATGTGCTATAACGAGAGATTGAACAAACTTGGGTTCTTTGCAGCAGAGACACAAGGGAGATCTGACTGAGGTTCAATAAGATTCAGAGAGGTGTACATAGAGAAGAGAGAAAGTATCCTTTTTACCCCAGTGTTGAAAAATCTAATACTAGAGAGCATTCATTAAAGGTGAGAAAAGGGAAACTTTAAATGAGATGTGTGGGCAAGTTTGATACGCTGAGAGAATAGAGCATTTTGAAAGCACTGACAGGTGTGGTGATGCAGGTAGATACAACAGAGGCATTCAAGAATCTGTTAGATAGGCACATAAATGTGCAGAGAATGGAGGAATATGGCCAATGTACGAGTAGAAGGGATTAGTTCAATTAGGCATTTAATTATTAGTTTATTTAGTTTGGGAAAATATTGTGGGTCAAAGGGACCATGCTTGAGCTGTACTGTTGTATAGAAACATAGAAACATAGAAAATAGGTGCAGGAGTAGGCCATTCGGCCCTTTGAGCCTGCACCGCCATTCAGTATGATCATGGCTGATCATCGAACTCAGAACCCTGTACTTGCCTTCTCTCCATATCCCCTGATCCCTTTAGCCGCAAGGGCCATATCTAACTTCCTCTTAATATAGCCAATGAACTGGCCTCAACTGTTTCCTGTGGCAGAGAGTGACATCAGTAGTCAGTGCTTATACCCAGTATAGTATCAGCTGTTTAAATCATGGACCCACCAAGTTCAGTTTCATTGTTGTCATAGGCATACTGTTACGTACCCCGTAACTGGGTCACTTACCAGCAAAGATAGAGAGGTCCGTTGAAGTCTGATGGTACTATTTTTAAAAGTTTTTATTTATAAAGGGGCACAAAAATAAGGTTAATACAAACATTCAGATAATCTATGTCGTCAATACTCAATCTAAAGCGCGGGTATAGTAATAAACATCAATAAGAAATGGCTCTATCGTTTGTCTAGGGTATAATATATTGTCCGATGAAAATATAAAAGTCACTCAGTTCATGCTCAGTTCACGCAGGCTTCAGCCTTTGGGGACCGCTGGGTTTTCACTTGTTGGAGAGAGAGAGATTTGTGAGAAAAGAAACTTGCCCGGGTCTTTTGATGAGGTCGATCCGTTGAGTCGGGGGGAGTTGGTTCCCTGTTGTTAGTTCAAGAAAATCGTTTCTGTCATACCCGCCACTGGCTCCCAGGCAAAGGGAACCGAACGCACGTGGCTTCCTTCAAATGGCTGCCCGCTATTACGGGATCGCTAGCATCTCTTCTGGTGCGTCTGAGGGGCCGTCTCTACAGCCCCTCTTTTATCTGGACTCACGGGGTCTCAGATGTCAATCAGGTTGGGATGATGCAATCTCTCCCTGTCACCCAGCCCACGTTGCCCTGAGGGCTTGCACGTAGCCCAGTCCCCAATCCACAAAGGTGTCTCCAAGAGACAATGGCCGTTATCCGTGGCTTTGTCTTGCGGAGGGGCCAGGACACATTCCAGAACCTTGAGGATTCTCTCTCATTTCCTGGGTCCAAGACCCGAATTAATAGCGATCTTGCGATTCTCAAGAAGGAGGGGGCTGCGGTCATAAAAATACATACCCAGGGTATGAGTGCCATGAAAATTGGCTTTTTGCAGCAACAGTACAGAACAATACAAGACAAGGACAAGCGTAAATTAGCATAAGCAAATTAACATAAATCAATCCACAATTTACATCTGCAAGAGAGTCAACAAAGCTAGTACAAAAACAAACACTAGTACAAGATTGTGAGTGAGGACCAAGTATAGTCCAAAGTAATTTTAAATGTCAACATCAACAGCCTGATGGCTCTGGGAAATAAGCTGTTGCTTAACCTTGAACTGTAGGTCTTCAGGCTCCTCCATGTCCTGCCCAGTGGCAGCAATGAGAAGAAGGCATGGCCTAGATTGTGGATGCCTCACGACAGATGCAACCTCCTTGAGAATTCCCCTTTTGAAGAGTGATGGTGGGGAGAGCTGTTAACACGATGGGTTCTAATTCTTTGAAATTCACTCCCTGATCTGCCTCTAGGCATTTCATTACTCTGCCTTTTTAACACTTTTACTCTTAGTTGTGGAAGAGCATGGTGTCTACAGTTTGCTTATGTGCTCGATAAATGTCACTGTTGAATATGTTTAAGAAAACAAATTATTAATGAGCGACAATCCTACTGCCTTTAGACACTGATAAATACAGCAGAGGAAGGCTCACTGTTTTGTGATTGTTCAAGAAAGATGCAGCCAAAAAACAGAAGCAGTATTGAAGATCCTGTGTTACTTTGAAGGTGAAAAAAAACCTTTAGAGTCAATGCAGTGAAAAATACTTCTAAATAAGGCTGTAGGTTTCCAGTCAATTTAAAAACTACTGGTGTACTGATGGAATGACATTCAGGTAATAATCAGGACGTTGCAATGCCAGTGCAAAATTACTGAGGGATGTAGACAATTTGTTCATCCTGTTATGTGTTCACTTGTGTATTTCTTTATCTTCAAGGATCAGGAGACTAGCTACACAATCATTAAATCCAAAGAAACTGAGATCCTGGTCGATGGTCTGAAGCCCACAACAGTGTACATCTTTCAGATACGAGCCCGGACAGCCGCAGGATACGGGGGCTACAGTCGGAAATTTGAGTTTGAAACCAGCCCAGTTTGTACGTCATTTTACTTACTGTTGACCTTATTGTCACAACAATAGTTTCTACTGAACACTTACGATCGAGTACCATCTGCTGTTCAAACCCCTTTCAGCACATCCCTTTCTGAAGTAGAAATTGCCTGTGAGTTCATCTGCAATTTAACAGAAGGCTAGTTACAAATATTAAATATGTAATCTAAGCAGATCATCATTTTAAACATTACATGGGGAAACTGGTGTGAGAAAAGTGATGGTATTTATAAATAGGTGCAATAAATGAAAGTGGTACTTCCATCAAGAACTGCGAAATGGAGCTATTTGTAAAAGGCTTTGTGTCATTTGGTGTGTTTGCATTGCTGAGATTAATCAAATCTCTGGATTCAATTAAATATATCATTTAGCAGAGTGTGAAAGTCTTGGTTTGCTTCTGATTCCTCATTTTTGAGGATTATGGGGAGGCTGCTGGGTGTGTATGGATAGTGGGAAGCGGCTCTGCTTCTATTATTATAGCTGAGTGTGTGATGGACAGCAGATGGGAGATAGTTTGCTGTGGTGGGAAGGTTTTGTTCAGTCAGTGCAGAGCAGTTGCCTGAAATTGAGAACAAATACCTCACAGGAGGTGGCCAACTGCACTCCATACCCGTTGTTGTGGGCTTTGGATTTTCAAAGTATTTAAAGATCTTTTGTTTTTATTTACCAATCATATAGATTTTATGGCTTTGGGCTCATTACATACCCAAAACGGTTTCAGATCCTTTTCAGTTTCAGGTTGGCACTTTTTGTGAACCACAGTCCCCAAGGAAACGTTAGATTGTACATAATTGGGCATTGGCAAGGACTAACAAAAATAAGTTAGATTTAAGTGGAGCAGCCATTGTGTGAAGTCATTGTCGGAGAGGGGAGTTGAGACTTTTGCTCATTGAGTCTTAGGAGAGTAGGCAGTTGGTAGACATGTTTTTTATTATTTCATTATTTATTCTTTATTTCAATGTAAGGAGTATTTTAGGAAAGGTGGATGAGCTTAGGGAATGGATCAGCACATAGAATTATGACAATGTAGTCATTAATGAGACTTGGTTGGAAGAGAGACAGGACTGGCAGCTCAGTGTTCTGTTGTTTTAGACGTGATAGAGTGGGAAGGATTAAAGAAGGAGGAGTAGAATCAGCATTCGGGGGAAATCTCATGCAGCGCTCAGTCAGGACAGACCGGAGAGCTCAGTTAGTCTGACTTAATGGGTAGAATTGACGAATAAAAATAGTATGACCATGTTAAGTGGATTATATTATAGACCGCCCATCAGTCTGTGGGATTTAGAGGATCAATTGGTAAAAAAGATCAGGGACTGGTACAAGTGATAGCAGGTGAATTTAACTTTCCATATATTGACTGGGATTCCTATACTGTAAGAGGGCTGGATGGTAAAGTGTTTGTCAAATGTGCTTGGGAAAGTTTCCTTAATCAGTATATAGATGTCCCAACTAGAGAGAGTGCAATACTAGATCTCCTATTAGGGATGAGGGCAGGTAACATAAGTTTGTGCGGGGGAATACTTTGCACTTAATGAGCATAATGCCATTAGTTTCAAGGTAATTATGGAAAAGGATAGGTCAGGTCTTCAGTTTGAGATTCTAAATTGGAGAAAGGCCATTTTTGATGGTATCAGAAAGGATCTGGCAAGTGTGGATTGGGACAGGTTATTTATTGACAAAGGTGTACTTGGTAAATTGGAGGCCTTCATAAATGAAATTTTGACAATACAGAATACTGCACTGTACAATATGTTCCTGTCAGTATAAAAGGTAAGGAGAACAGGTTTATGGAACCTTTGTTTTCAAGAAATATTGAGGCTCTGGTTAAGAAAAAGAAGGTGGTACATAGCAGGTATAGGCTGACAGGAACAATTGAGGTACTTGAGGAGTATAAGAAATGCAAGAGAATACTTATGAATGAAATCAGGAGGGCTAAAAGAAGACATGAGGTTGCTGCAGCAGACAAAGAGAATCTTAAGGACTTCTACAGATAATGTATAGTAAGAGCAAAGGACATAATTGGTCCTCTTGAAGATCAGAGTGATAATCTATGTGTAGAGCCAAATGATATAGGGGTTTGACAACATTTACCCTAGGATTCTATGGAGATGTGCAGAAATTGCAGGATAGCTAATGTTTTATTCATTGTTCAAGAAAGGTTCTGAGAATAATTCAGGAAATTATAGGCCAGTGAGCCTGACATCAGTAGTGGGGAAATTATTGGAAGGTATTCTAAGACACTGGATATATAGTGTTTGGATAGACAGGACTCATTATGGATAGTCAACATGGCTTTGTGCTTGGTTAGTTGTATCTAACCAATCTTCTAGTGTTTTTCAAGAAAATTACCAGGAAAATTAATGAAGGCAAGGCTGAGGATGTTGTCTACATGGATTTTAGCAAGGCACTTAACACTTGGGAGGTTGGTCAAGAAGCTTCAATCCATTGGCATTCAAGATAAGGTAGTAAAATAGATTAAACATCAGCTCCACGGAAGAAGTCAGAGAATGATTGCAGATAGTTGCCGTTCTGACTGGAGGCCTGTGACCAGTGGTGTACCACAGGGACTTGTTGTTTGTCATCTAAATCAACAGTCTGGATGATAACGTAGTAACTGGATCAGCAAATTTGCAGATGACACCAAAATTGGGGGTGTAGTGAACAGTGAAGAAGATTACCAAAGCTTACAGTGGGATCTGGACCAGCTGGAAAAATAGGCTGAAAAATAGCAGATGGTATTTAATGCAGACATGTGTGAGGTGTTATGCTGAAATTGAATTGAGGCCTAATTTGGCATATTGTGTACAATTTTTGTCATCTACCTGCAGGGAAGATATAAATGAGATTGAAAGAGTGCAGAGAAAATTTACAAGGATGTTGCCAAGACTTGAGCTCCTGAGGTATTGGGAACAGTTGAATAAATTAGAATTTTGTTCCCTAAAATCTAGAAGATTGAGGGGAGTTTTGATCGGGGTATACAGAATTATGAGGGACTTGGATAGGGTGAATGCAAGCAGACTTTTTCCACTGAGGTTAGATGAGACTACAGCTACAGATCATAGGTTAAGGGTGACTAGTGAAATGTTTATGGGGAATATGAGGGGGAATTTCTTCACTCTGAGAGTGGTGAGAATGTGGAATGAGCTACCAGTAGAGGTGGTAGATGTGGGGTTGATTTCAACACTTGAGAAATTTGGATAGGTACATGGATGGGAGGAGTATGAAAGACCATAGTCTGGTTGCAGATCAATGGGACTAGGCAGATTAATAGTCTGGCACAGGTTAGATGGGCCGAGGGGCCTATTTCTGTACTGTAGTGTTCCATGACTCTTTGACTCCATCCTCAGTGCTTTGAGGATGAAGAGGATGGTCACCTAACCCAATACTTCATTGGGTTGTATATAGTGAAGAAGGTACTGCAGATCATTCGGAAATGTGGATGGAGAAATGGCAGATTGAGCTTAATTTGAGCAAGTGTGAGGTGTTGCACCTGGAGGTCAAATATAAATGAAATTACACAGTAAATGGCAGGAACCTGAGGAGTATTGATGTGTTCAGTTCTGGTCACCTCATTATAGGAAGGGTGTGGAAGCTATGGAGAGGGTGCAGAGGAGATTTACCAGGATGTTGCCTGGTTTGGAGAACAAGTCATATGAAGCAAGGTTAGCAGAGCTGGGGCTTCTCTCTTTGGAGCGTAGAAGAATGAGAGGGGACTTGATAGAGGTCTACAAGATTATGAGAGGCATAGATAGGGTGGATAGTCAGTACCTGTTTCCCAGGGCACCAATAGCAAACACCAGAGGGCATTTGTACAAAATTAAGGGAGGGAAGTTTAGGGGAGACATCAGGGGTAAGTGTTTTACACAAAGGGTTGTGAGTGCCTGGAATGACTTGCCAGTGATGGTGGTGGAGGCTAAAATATTAGGGGTATTTAAGAGCCTCTTGAACAGGCACATGGATGAAAAAAAAAGAGGGTAATGGGGTAGTGTGGGTTTAATACTTTTTTTTAAGGATTATATGGGTCAGCACAACATGGAGGGCTGAAGGGCCTGTACTGTGCTGTAGTGTTCTAAGGTTCTATAGGGGGATCTCGGAGCGCGAATCCATAGCACTCTGAAAGTGGCAACACGAATGGATTGTGTGGTAAGGAAGACATACTGTAAATGGCATGCTTGCCTTCATTTGTCATTGCACTGCGTAGAAACACCTCGAAATTTTGTGACACAGAGAGTGGTGGGTGTACGGAATATGTAGAAACAGGTACATTGGCAACATGTAAGATACATTTTGATAGACAGCTGAATAGGCAGGGTATGGAGAGATACCAATAATGTACAGGCAGAGATGATTGTTTTTTACATTACATCCTCATCAACACACACATGGAGGTCTGTAAGATCTGTTCCTGTGCTATGCTGACCTATGTTTTGTGCTCAGAGGATAAGATTAAGGTGCCCTTATATGGAATTCAAGCCAAGATTCTAGAATACAGGTGGTGCACACATCTTTTCACAGACCAAGATTATATCCTTCATTTCTTAGTTTTTACAGTGGCCTACAGTCAGATTACAGACAGACATATCTCAAAAGATTCTTCACATTGCTTGGCTCA
This sequence comes from Hemitrygon akajei, assembly GCF_048418815.1. Lineage (NCBI taxonomy): Eukaryota > Metazoa > Chordata > Chondrichthyes > Myliobatiformes > Dasyatidae > Hemitrygon > Hemitrygon akajei. The sequence goes on from NC_133129.1 coordinate 49,307,584, forward strand.
TATACTTTGAAGAAAACTACCCCAGCACACCATACTAGTGCACATTATCAGCAGTGCAAAGTATTTGCCATGGATTTTTCGCTATTGCCTTTCATTTTCCCCACCCTTTTCCTGACTGACTATTTCCTGTCATTGTGGAAGACTTTAAGAGGCCCACAAATTGTTCCCCACCTAAATGATGGATTCTTTGTACAAAACAAAGGGTTCTTTGTACGTAGGCCTCACAGTGATTATCTATTGTTCAAAAGATCCTGTACAGTACTGTAGCTGGCAGTGTGGAATGGTGATGAAACCACGTAGGAATTGTACAGGAGTGTTCTTGGGAGGAGTATGGAGCAAGAATTTTTCTGTTAGTTGAACTATGGAATTCTCCTCCACACTATTCTCTGACTATGATTGAAATACGTGCTGGTAAGATATCCTGTCTTTTTTATCATTTCCAGCCTTGCCAGCCGGTGACCAGAGTCAGGTGCCAATCATTGGGGTGTCTGTGGCAGTGGGTATGATCCTGGTGGCAGTCGTGTCTGGACTGTTGCTTAGTGGAAGGTATGGCAGTTTTGATTATTCCATTCATGCCTGATGAAAGTGAACAGTTATACTTTAAATACCTTTGTTGCTAAAAGACTTCTGACTCAGTTTGCAAGATACCAGCCTGTATTTATTAGATTTCTTTTTAAAAAGAGGTTCTACGCATAGAAGGTGCTAGGCACCCATTTATAGCAGTTAGTTCTACCCAAATAACGAAAAGTCTTCACTGTGTTTGTGAACACTCATAATGCTGCTGAGCCAGAATCTCAGATTAACATGCTTGGGTTCCCCAAGTGCATTGTCACCTGTTACCAAAGCAGCAAGCCCAACTCAGGTCAGTTTAAGTGATGTAGAGTTCACCTCCTTGTGCTAATCAAATGGCTGATGCATGGAGACTAGCATTTTAACAAGCTAACAGAACAAGCTGTAACAGCAATCAAAGGCTGGGCTTCACTTCTACATAAAAAAGGGGTAAGAAAAAAACTGAGGCAATCACGCTGATGGGCAACTGATACAGACTGAGAAATTTTGGAATTCAGTGATGCATTCAGAAAGCTGCACTCCATGCTCAGCTATTGAAAGTGCATGAGGTGTTGTTCCTCATTCTTGCACTGGAACTTTCTGTAACAGTACAGGAGATCTCAGACAGGTAGAATGAATGTGGGATGGAAACTACTCACTGGGGTATTTTGGGCACTTTGCTCCAGGGAAATTTGTGATTTGAAAGCACAGAGAATATGGTCTGTCATTTTTGCAGTGGTCAGCTAAAGTACTTGTCAATACCTCCCCACGCTGCTACACACATGTCCACACCAAAATGTGCAAATCAATAAATGTACTAAATGGTTATGGAAGGGCTATTCCATGGAAAATGACATATAGCAGCGGAGAAATAAATCAAGGGACATTCAAATGAGGAAGATGCATGCTGGCAATTAAATCATAACTGATATTTGATAAAAAGAACATGCACTTATTTATAAAATTTCATAGAAGAAGAACAATGTAATTAGTGATATTACTCATTTATGTCCAAGAAGTAATGTGTGTGAGCCTGTGCTGTTGACTTCCCACTCTTTGTTCATATTGAAGCCCATGGTTCCACTATTACAGGGAAACTGAAGCGCAACAAGTTTCAAATTTCAAAACCCATCCAATAAGATGCAAATTAATTCCCTTTTATCTTTGTTCGAGGCCAATTTAGCTTGAAAAGTAGTTGATTTCCTGGGAGTATTGTCTGAGATTAGTGCAAAAATAATGGACATATAAACCCCTTAGATGACACAACTAGTGCACTGGAATGGAATGGGTGACTTGAGGCTTGCAGTGTTAAGCTAGGGTGATCTTGTCAGACTTATAACCATTGTATATGCCCTCTAGAGATTCTTCTGATAGAGTGCAGATAGACAGGTAGAGTTCAGATATGATGAAACTACACTCAATGATTGTATGAAGCCACCACCCTTCTTGTGGTTCTTGCAATAGCTCTCTCTGTTCTCCTCTGTCATTACTGATGGTTTCTCAGGTCCTCACTATCACCCCACCAGGCTCCATATACAAAATAACATTCTTTGCAACGTCTGGCATCTCTAACAGGATCCCACCACTAGGCACATCGTTCTCTCTCCTCTCCACTTTCTGTGGAACCGCTCTCTCTGTAACTCCCTTGTCCGCCAAGCCCTATCCAGGCACCGATCCCTGAAAACATCACAAAAGTTTCACCTGTCCCTACTCCCCCTACCTCACCAACATTCAAGATCTTCCAGGTGAGGTACTACTACGACGACTCAGCCCTAAGGGGCCAGCGTCGGGCGTGCATAACCTTCCGGGTGAGGTAGTCCTTCACAATAGAAACCATCAGTGTCATTTATTGCGTCTTGTGCTTCTGGTGTGATCTTTCCTACATTGGTGAGACTGGATGCAGATTGGGAGATAGTTTCATCAAGCACCTTTGCTCCATGTGCCATTACAGCCAGTTCTTCCCAGTAGCCAACCATCTAATTCCATTTCCCATTCCCACACTGACATGTCTGTGCACAGCCCCCTTTACAACCAAATAGAAGCTGGAGGCAGATTAAGGAAACAACGCCCACCTCCAACTTGTCAGCATCAACATTGTTTTCTCTCACGTCTGGTGACCACTCCCAGCTGTCCCCTTTGCTTTTCCCTTAACCCTCAACACCCATTATTCCTTCTTGTTCAGTTTCCACTCTGACAACCTGCTTATCACCTCTATCTTCCTCCCTTTGATACCCCGCCTCCTTCCCTTTAAGCCAAGGTCCACTATCATCTTATCAGATTCCATCTTCTCCAGCCCTTTGTCTCTTCAACCTATCACCTCCCAGCTACTTACACCATTCACATTCTCTGCAACTTCCCCCATCTACCCACTTAACCTCACTCACCTAGATCCACCTATCACCCAGCAACTCATACTCTTCCACTTCCCCACCCTTTTATTCTGTCCTCTGCCCTCTTACTATCTACTCCTGACAAAGGGGCTTGGCCCAAAACTTCAACTGTTCATTTCCCTCCATAGACGCTGCCTAAGCTGTTGAAGCCCTCCTGTATTTTCCTTCTTTGTGTGACTAAGGAATAACCAGCTGCTTATTAGAATAATTATTTGGTATGCTGGGTGCATACACCACTGGCAAAGAGTTATGCCCATATTATAATCCAAAACCCGTTTGAATCTTTTATATTTATCTAAACCGTAACCTATAAAGCTGCATGGTGCATGGTTGACTGGTGAGCCAATATATCTCGTACACTTATTGATCTATTCTGCCTAGGAGTAAATCTTTGGGATAATCAATAATTAACTGATTACATGATTGTGCAGATGTCATTTCTGGTAATGATGATGTCTTGTACCGGATGACATGCACTTAAGCTGAGTGGATGTACGTTTAAAGAGATGCAGGACAATCGTTTTTCACAGAATGGTGGGTGCCTAGCATGTTAGTGAAAGCAGATATGATAGTGACCTTTAGGAGGGTCTTAGACACATGAATTTGAAGAGAATAAAGGGATATGAACTATGTGCATGCAGAAGAGATCAGTTTAGTTAGGCCTTTAATTACCAGTTTAATTAGTTCGACACCATATTCTGGGTCAAAGGTCTTTTCCTGTGCTGTGTTATGACCCACAAGCTCTCCAAAGTACAATGCTCAGCCACTGAAAACTAAGGCATGCTGTTTTACCCCTGCCATGTGTATGATAGAAGAATGCTTGTTCATTAATTGAATACCAAAATGTGGCATGTTTCTAATCTGCTAAATTCCTCATGTTTTAAAAACTCATAATTCTCAACAGCAATTTAGTCACAGTATTACTTCACTCTCAGTCAGGCAAGTCTACTTCCGGTTTATTCCAAGTGTACACCTTTGTTTATTCATCTCAAATGTCTGTCATCTTGGTTTATTAAAGGGTGATCAGCTGAAGGACATAAAACGGTAGGAGTGGGATTTTTAAGACATAATCAAACACTCATTTATCATTTCAGAGAGACTGGTAGAAAGGTTTTATCTTTAGGAGTGATTATTGTAGTCCAATGATATGGAGGAATAAAAGCAATAAAAATATGCACCAGGTGTTGCTTCCAGGGAAATGGAATGAAACAGATGGACCAATGATTCCCAAAACATAGCTTACAGATAAACATGTGAGCTTACTTGTTGTCCTTCAGTACTAACTGAACTGGAATGTCAAGATCATTGCGTGAGAGATGGATTGATTTGTGGGTAATTTTGCACTTACAGATTCCAAGCCTTTCCCGTGGTGGTATCCAGAAACACGGATGATAGCCGAAAGCTACCCTCTGAGATGGCTTTCCTTTTGCAGGAACAGGATGCTGATTCCCTGGAGAGTAAATTTGACTGATTCATCGGACAAATGAACATCTTGTCTTTCACTATTTAAAAAACATCTTTTATGAGCCTATTATTTTGGCAACATTGTTTTCAGCATAATTTGTACATTTTAATAATTTGCTTTGTGGGCGGGGCAGGGAGAGGAGGAGCTACTTACATATCCTCTTCCTTAAGAGTAACTGACAAGAATCAATGACCTTTGGCCTGCAGAGTGACTGATGGTTCCATGATCCACACTCTCTCTCTCTTTCTCTCTCTCCTCCTGCAATAATTAATAATAGATTTAATGAAACAGATATTAATGATCCTCAATGAACTAATTTAGCCTTTTTAATCTGTTGCTGCCTTCAAATGTAATGCCGAATACACCAAGTAATATGTAATTATGAGTCATTGCTATAAATGAAGTGAAATAATTCAGAAGAGTCATTTATCTTGTTGGAGTGGAAATGAAAGGCTCAGGTGGTAATTCATCATGCAACTGGTCCACTAAAACTTTGTTTCCAATGGGTGTACTTTTCTCATTATCCCCTGCTCTACCTACCTGCCAGATTCATTAAAACTTGTGAATGTAACTCATGCATGCAGTTCTAGGATTGCACCTTAGTGTAATAGAAACTAATCTGTGATATCGACCAGATTTGGGTGTGTGGTTTGTACGGCCTACATCCTTGCAATTTTCTATGAAGTAATGCAATGTTGACATTTATATTTAAGCATCTTGTAATTTGAGGTCTTTTATAAAAAGCTATTTCTCATATTTTTAGTAATGTAGTAATGATCATTTCATGTATGGATAAAATATCAATATATAATAAAACATCCTTATTCTTTGAAACCTTAGAAAAAAAAGTCCTGAAAAATTGATGTGAAACAGGAGGAAACCTCAGAATCTGACCTTCAAATGAAATGCTCTCTCCGTGCTCTGTAAATTAAGCCTAACCAGAGACCAGTGGCTTTCTGTCTCTGCTGTGGTCTTATGTTCCACATTATTGTAAGGATCTTGTTGTGTGCACTTAGTGACATTAATGTTGCTGGTGGGGATATCTTTCAAACACAGCTTTAATCTCTTACACATCTGTAACATTTTACATAGAAGGACCTCCTGAGACTCCCCTGTTTGCCACTGAGAGCCAGAATGATGAAACGAGAATGGCTTTGGTGACAAATGCGACCCACAGCAAGTTTCTATCTGAATTGAGAAACGTATGATTAATGAATGTCGTTTGCTTTAAACCAGGCGATGTGGGTACAGTAAAGCCAAGCAGGATCCGGAAGAGGAGAAGATGCACTTCCACAATGGTCACAGTGAGTCACTTATCAGCTAGCTACAGTATGGATTTCAGGGATGGGGAGGCAAAAACAGCTGGAGAAGTTCATTTAAAGTTCGTCACCAAACATTTGGCTTCAAATGAAAGAGCACAGCAATGTTCTCTTCTCTCAGAGAATCCGCTGACTTTCAGAAGTTCTTTTTACAGCTTGCAGATGGAGTGTCATAGAGTAATCCTTGTGTTGCAGTATAATCCTGTCCTGGTATTGTGAAGAAATCCTTTTAATGAGCAAATCAGAAGGTGCGATGCTGATGTAGAATATTTTATTCACGCTGTGCTTGTGTAACTGAAATCTGTTTCTTCAGTTCTGAGGATGTGGCATAAGTCCAATTCAGGGACATTCCAGTCAAAAATAAAGCAGAGTTTTTACTCTAGAACTCTGAAAATCTATGAGTGTCCCAGCATAAATCTTGCTGCTGCTATAGCAAGACCATGCCAGATTAGCCTGAAAACAAACCAAAATAAGAGAAAGCCAATGTTCCAACAAAGTTTATGTTGAGAGATTTGGGCTGTGGTCAGTGGAGGACATGTTGGTGAGCATTTCTCACTGAATACCAGAAGATATATGCCTCATCTACAGATAGAACACTTGACTGTGGAATGAACATTGCCTTTTCAAGCAGTTCTCTTTGTAAGCTACCACTGTAATTACTTTCTGAAGGACAGAGGAAAAGGATATGATGGGGCATGATTCTCTACCCTATCACTTATCCATTGGATGTTTAAGGCCTTTAAATATTGTGAGTGTTTATCAGTTCTGGAAATCTCCCTTTAACTTCAGAAGACTGAGATTTTCAGCACCAGGTGTCCCAGTTCACGCTTTGACCCACATTTTTAGTGATGCAGGAGAGTTGCAGGAGAGTCTTTTGCATTATTGATATCTGGCTAATGTTTAGATAACAAAACACCAAAGTAGAAACAGAAGGTTCTGGAAATATTCACCAGGTCAGGCAGAAACAGAGTTAACACGGTGTTTCTACAAAACTGGGAATGAGATTAAACAAGTTAGATTTCAATAACACAGAAGGTGGTGGAGGGGTGGATAAAACAAAGGGAATATCTATGATGGGTGTGGCCAGATGGGCTAATGTGAAAGCTGGAAATACATTCTGCTTCTGTAACTGTGTTGTGTGATGTTAATTTCTGAGCTGTGGGACACGCCCAGCAGGCCAGACAGTACTAGCGGAGAGAGAAATACTGAGCCACAATCTCAGGCGGATTGCTTTCTGAAATGGCCAGTTCTGAACTAGAAGACAGGAAGGGAGAGTTACCTGAACTTTTAGAATTCAGAATTGAATTTTGAAAGCTGCATCCATCCCTGAAGGAAGATGAGGTATTTGTTCTTTGAACCTGCATGGCCTCATTGTAACAGTGCAGGAGGTCACAGAGAGATGAGAGTGGGAGTGGGATGATGAGTTAAGGTGGCATTTAACTGGAAACTCAGAGTCACCACCCCACCCCCCCCCAAGCACAGAATGGTGCAAGTACACAAAACGATCCCCCAATTGTGTTTGGTTTCTCCGATGCAGAGAAGCAAAATAAAATATTAAAGCAATACTCATAGTGCAATCAACTTATTCACTGATATCAACTGATGGTCCATGGTGAAGACATGAAATTATTGCACTTTTGACTTTAAATTGCTTTACATTGGGTCTGCTAAGATACTTGCTTCTTGTTTTAATTGTATTGATATACTCAACAGAAAATACATCACTGACGCAAACCACGAACTCATGTTTCTAATCTATATCCAGATCCATTTATTTATACTTTCTTCAGCTAACAGTCGAAATGATTCTTACACATTGATGTGGTACTGCTTTATTCACTGTCTGTGCTTTCCCCACGCTTGCACTCTCCTGTGACAATAAATATCTTCTCTCTCTCCTAATTTATTGTTGCAACCACTTTCCTATCAACCTCTGAATAAGTTTACTTCTATCTATAGTCTATTGTTATTGCTAAATCTCGTTTAACAAAAAGTTGTAAAATAAACTGGATTACTCTGTAACTGTAATGTGTCCTAAATTTTTGTACAAATTAAGGGGGATAAGAATGACGAAGGATGCCAGGTTCGATTCAGCTGTATTCTATAAAGTTATTGGGCTGATGTTTCCAGATGTAGGTCAGAATGTGGAGTTGAGCTGACAATCAGATCAGCCACATCCTCATTCAAGGAGAGCAGGCTCGAGGGGCCAGCCTACTCCTGTTCTGAGTTTGCATGTTCATATGTTTGCATGTAAACCTCAATCCCGGGAAAGGAACACAGGTACCGGGCTAGTAATTCAGTGCAGTAATGGGAGAGCGCTGTGTGGTACTGATGATATCTTATGGATGAGTTACCAAATTGTGGACCCGTCTGCACTCTAGAGAGGATGGAAAATATGCCATGAGTTCTCCTGAGCTCAATGCCTGTTCCTGAGCATACATTTTCACACTAGGATTTCCGCTCATTCATCTCATTGCTGCTTGTGAGACCTTGCTGTGTATAAATCCCCATTTCATTACAAAGGATTTAGCTAATATCTATGGGCACCAGGTAAGTGAAAGTTTGTTTTCACCTGTTAGTAAAACTTTATTCTCAGTTTTCATCTTTAATATCAAAAAATTCTTGATTCCTTCAAATTTTAAAAAGAGTTCAATGTTCTCCATTAATAAATGTATCCTGACTACAAAATCCTAAGCATCCTCATTCAGGCTGGTGTCTTCCTTTCTTTATGGTCCTTCCTTTCTTTATCAGTTCTAAGTAAGAGGTGCAATGCTTGTTTATATACCACCTTTAAAAGTACTTTAAAGTTTAACTTCCTTAAAAAAGTTGTAGGGCACATGACCACCAATCTCTGCACAGCAAGCTCTCACAAACACAGATCTGACATTGGCTGAATACAGATGAGAAAATCTGCAGATGCTGAAAATCCAAGCAACGCACACAAAATGTTGGAGGAACCCAGCAGGCCAGGCAGCATCTATGGAAAAGAGTAGACAGTCAGCGTCGACTGTTTACTCTTTTCCATTGACTGAATAATTTACTTTTTTGTATTGTTGGTAAGGAACATGTGTAGGCTGGGGCACTTGCAATTGCTCCCTTGTTCTCCATCTGGATTTTATCTAGAGAAGGCAGACAGTACTTGAATTTACTGTTGCTTATGAAGATGCCACCTCATACCTTGCAGCACTCCCTCAGAACTCCACTGCAGTACCAGCCTAGATTCCTGCTCTCAGTGTGGTATGATGTATAGCATTTGATAAAGCAGAGTTCACATATTGCTGTCTGTATAATATTCCTCTTTTCCGATTTTCTCACACTTCACATATGCATTGGCAAGAACATGCTTCAAGCTGCCCATCATGCAACATCTTTGTTGCTTGATCTGCACTTGTTTGAATGCCCTTCCAATGTGTGTTCTCCTTCAACCTTGGTTACTACATTTAAAACGGAACTCGGACGTTTCAGCCTAGGCTTCTAATCATTAAACTGTCATTCTGACATCTGGCTTGCCAAATTGAAAATGAAGTATGTGATTTCTTAGTTGAATGTAAATTAACAACTTTTCAATAAATGTTGGTCCAATTACTAATAAAAGTTCTCTCTGCATTTTTATATATCTTTTCCTGGATGCTTTATACATTTGAATCTGTGTTTTCTGTGTTTCACCCTGACATTATCCAAACCCCAGCACCAACACACAAACACACACACACACACACATACATATGTGCATATGCACACATCTGTACAGGAGCTCAAACACATGTACACACAGAGACACAGACAAACACACACATGAGCACACACTCATTCCTGATCACACACTCACTCTCATGTGTATATATGGACACACACAGACACATTAACATATACGCATACAATGTGTTTTGCCAACCATTCATTCTCAGTGAAGTGGTACAGTTTAGGTCACGTGAATCTCAGTGTTGATCCTGGACAAACAGTGTTCCACTGGCAGAGTGGGATGGTGCCTCAGTGAAGTGTTGAGATTGTGAACTCAGCATTGACTCCAGACTCCATGAAGTGTCAAATCAAAGACGGATGGTTACCAATTATTATTCCTCTTGACTGATTAATTAGCATTCTAAAAGTGTAAATAGGTCCATTGGGGTGTCTGAAACGAGAGGGCATTGGTTTAAGATGAGAGGGAGGAGGTTTGAAGGGTATCAGAGGGGTAAAACTTTCATACAAAGTGTAGATGGTATTTGGAATGAGATGGTGGAGGCAGAAACAGTAAAAGTGTTTAGGAGAAATCTGGACAGATAGTTGAATGAGCAGGGCATAGAGGGGTATGGAAATAATGCAGGCAAGTGGGATTAGTATAGAACTGCATGATGTTGAGCACAGACACAGTTGGCTAAAGGGCCTGGTTTTTAGACTATTTCTCTAAAATAATGTCCAAACTACACTGCGGGTGTGAACTTTAGTGTGCTCAGTGGCGTGACTAACACATAAGCTGATTGAATTCTGGCTTCTGGTAGATCGGGAGTAAACATGGGGGATACACAGAGTGTATTTGGCCTCGTTGGTGGAGGTGTATCTAACCAGGTCAAGTATTGAGAGGAAAGACATTCATTCCTTGGGGAGTTGGGGTCCCATCCTCATAGTGAAGATACTCTCTATAATGTGTGGCACCAACACTATTAAATGGGATAGGTACAGGACAGGTCAAAGCCAGGCATTTAAGTGACATAGAGACATATCAGTAACACAGAATTATATTCCACTGCAATCTTTAGCCGCGTGCTCTGACATATTTCCTACTATACTGTCAATCAGATGAGGTCCTACCCTGGTTCAATGAGGAATGTAAAAGATTACACCAGGAATAACACTGAGAATGAAGTGCCAGACAAGCGAAGCTGCAACAGGGGATGATGAGCATGCATGGCTGTGGAAGCATGTCGCAAAGGTTACCCTGCAGCCACAGTAACAGGGTTGAGGGTTAAAGTTATCCAACCCTGTCACGTCCTGCAATGTAAACCAAACAGAATGTTGGAAGAACTCAGAAGGCCAAGCAGTGCCTGTGGAGGCAGGTCAATGTTTTATGTTGAGAGCCTGCATCAGAACTGGGAGAGTAAAGAAAGATTGCCAATGTGTAGCAGTGCATAGAGGATGAAACAAGATGGGGGGTGGAATAATAGGCAGATGGACCCAGGTGAGGGGAGGGTTTGGGAGGGATGAACAAGCAAGAGAAGAAAGCCGGGTAAGTGTGTGGAAGGAGAGTACTGGGGTGATTGGGGTGTGTAGGTTACATAAATTCAACAATGTGCATCCTACAGCAAGAGAATAATCACTTATTCTGAGTGGTGTAGGTTCTGCTGGTTGAACAAAATATATAGGCCAGGCCCCTTCTCCTTCTTGAATAGCACCATTCCCACCTTCAACCTCTCCTGAGGCACATTATACAGAGTGCAGGTTTCATCATTTTGATCTTTTAATATGTTGTATCACCTTCATAGAAATTCAGCTGCAGAAGATCTTTCAAGTTGCTCTAACCGCGCATTTGCTCTTGTTGAACTTATAGACGGTCCCTGGGAAGTCAGCAGCCACCAAAAATGGAGACCTTTGCCATCCCGTTCCAATTATCCCTCCTTGCTCCCATTTCACAAAAAGCACAAATCCTCTATTCTGTCACTGTGTAAAAGTGTGGGATACAGGCTTGTTCACTGGGCATGTTCCCAGCATATTGTATAGCCCTGTACATAGAGGAAATATGGGAAGACTGAGTACAGGATGTAACAAGCCAGTACCTTTAAGTACAGCAATATTTACTGCAAGACTTTACTGGGACACTCATGTCCTTAAACAGGTGGAAATCAACCAAAGGATGTTATCTAAGAATGTCAGTAGTAATTTGTGTTTGACTAAGTTAATTGATTTTGCTTTGAGCAAATTACATCGGGTAAATTTTGAGGAACTCAGTTGAAATTGTATGTCTGGATTCTTAAAAAGCACTTCAGGCAATTTCATGAAGATATTTGTGACAATTAAAGCTCACCTCTTTTGAAATTTAATTTCACTCCTACTCAGTGCTCTAATACGTACGGCATATGGCATCAACCTCCACTCACAGAAACATATGGTTGGGAAAAAAATCTACTCGTCCATCACCACGGTGCTTTGCACCTACAACTACTGTCGCGTGACACTTGCAGCTCCCATCAGCTACTGTAGGCAGAGCTCAGAACTGTCATGTTATTGCCTTGTTGATCCAGACACAATACCACAGGAGTTTGTGAAATGGCTCTTTCTGCCATTTATGTGTGCTCCTGATGTATCTCCTCCAGCTTCTCAATACCACCTGGAATACTCTTTCTACATTTTGAGCAGTCAAAGGACCGGGACTCCCCAGGACTCAGTGGTGGATGTCACATTTCCTCCAGAAGCCCTTGAAGCATTTTGTTTGTCCACCTGGAATCTGGTCCGCTGACAGAGCTCGAAATATACTGCCTGTTTCAGGAGTCTGGTGTGGGGGTATGGATGAAAAGGCCTGTCCACTGTAGCCCAAGGCCCTCAGCACAAGAAGACACTGATGCTGGTTTTTGTCATTCTGTTGAACATTGTGTCAGCATAGCATTTATGTTGTAATGCTGCAAAAATGCAACTCTTCGCTATTCCTGTAGTTCCCCAAGTTCCCTTCCCTTTTGGCAAACAAGGCAGTATCCATTCCAATGAGGCTGTGCTTCCTGCCGTCATTTCCCTGGTCCTTGTTACTGGGACTCAGAGGTTTAGACTTTCCCTGTTGGCTCCCACACGGCAGCGCAGAGGGCAAAGGCCACTGCTCTCCATCCATGATTCCTGTCCGCTGGAGCAGGGAATAATTACGTCTCAATGCAAATCACAGACAGATTAATCTTCAGGGGTTGAATTTGTTCCTCTTTGCTTAAGTATACTATTTATAGAATTTTTGGTCTTACCATTCTTATAATCTCAATTCAAGTTTACTTCAGCAATCCTTCACAATTACTTCCTCAAGCATTTTACTCCTGTTTTGTCTGACTTTTCCTGTTCTTAACATTTCAAATTTTCAATTATTAGACCTGGTATTTGGAAATCATGTAAAAGTATATTGAATTTTCCAGAGGGCTTTATAATGCCACCTTGGGCACAAATTAAAGTCGTAGAGCATGGAAACAGGCCCTTCAGTTCACTAAGTTTCACCAGTTGTTAACCAGGCACCAACTTCAGAGAGAAACTTATTTTTTTAAATTCCCAATTTAAGTTACTCAACAACAATGTGGGATAGACTAGGAATAAATCTTACCATGGAAAGTTAAGAAAATACAGTTGATAAATAAAAACATAATGGTCTTATAATTTCAGTGTCTTCAATAAGGATTAAAAAGGCCGTGTGAACACTCCAGCCTCCGCTTCTGAAAGCTAGATCCTTAGAAAGAATGCATCTGAATTTCAGAAGCAGAATTCAAAACTCATATGACATTGCATATTTACTGTGGTTGATTAAGTTCTACCATGTTCTTTTGTTTTGCTTTGAATATTATCTGGGCAGGTTGTGTTTGGTCATGAAGCATGCTTCTAATCCTTCTCTCCACCTCTAAGACTTTATATTGATATATTTGTGATCCTCCTCTTCACCTAAGATGATGGTGAAACTCATCCATGTTTCTGCTCTCTATAACCCTCATCTAACCAATAATGCTCTTAGAAAATGCATTCTATCATTTCAAGTCTCTTATGTATCGTACTGCCAGTCTTGTATCTAACCACATTTTAGAAACCCACCAGACTCCCAAAACAAACACCATCTAACCTCTGCTCTGGAAGGAGATTCCCAAAAGGTGTGACATTCCCATTCACTCCTGAAAAAATGTAGCCCACAGCCACTCAGAGTGGAGAAGGAGCACTCAGGATAGCACTGAGATTCTCAAAGCTACACATCAGGAGCACTTAGTGTAAGCGATAGAAGGAGCATAGCACCTCACCATCTACACAGCTGCCAGGAACCTCTTCCCCTTCTGGCCTCATTGGCCCCCTGGAAATTGGTAACCTGGGTGGAAGAAATCATCCTTCATCCTGAGGGACTGCTTAAGGAAATGCAGATGACTCGCTAAGCTTTCTTTTTTAAACCCTTTCACCTCTTCTGTAGAGCATTTACTACAACTTGTCTCTATTACGTTGTACATATGTTGTTCATATATCATATCTTCTTTTGATCTGATTTTAATCTGGTTGTCTCCTCGTAAAGTGTCTCAGGGAATCCAAGGAATTGCACGAATGCAAGTTAATGATTTATATTGTGATGGTATTGGGTTTGCTTACCATGAAGTACTAAACTCAAAACAAAGATCTTATGCCCTGTCCGATATAAATAGCAATGGATGCCCTCACTAAAGGGAGGTTATACTGTAGCTACCTACTCCTCAAAGGCAAGATCACTTCTCTGTTTATCCTCCATGGTGAGTTTAGTTGCCTATTTGAGAGGTAGCCCCCCTCCACTCCTACCAAGGAAGAGATACTTCCAGCTAACTAAGTAGAAAGAGATACACATTTAAATCTAGACAAAAATCTTAAAATATTTAAAACTCACAGAGGATTTCTATTTTATAAAAGTTTTCCAAATTTCAAATGATTTCTAAAACAGAAAGGATTTCCAAAACACAGGTACAATTCCTATAACCTATTATTTCTAAAAAGGAATACCAACCCGTTTGCAACAAACTAATCATCTGTAGCAGAAATTGATGTCAGAGCAATTTGGATTCTGGTTCACCCCATCTTGCTGTTCCTGGACCATTTCTAGCAAGCTTAAAAGCTCTCTTCTATTTCTACAGTTTGTCTACCACTTGGGTGACTTCACATGCACGTGATATGGTTTTTTTCAGATAGCTTTTTACACAAATGGTCTAAAAGCTTCTGGGTCTAAGAGTTCCCAGATGCCCATAATTAATGCTGTGATGTTGAATCTTTGAGTACATAAATTTTCTGCCTTTTAATAGATCAGCTATTTGATGTGCTAATTGATAGTATCAATCTAGTCGGAGAGCTTCCTTGAATTAATAACTTAGCCAGTGTTGGCTGGTTTGAAACAAGTCAATTAATAGAACCCCATTGTCTTACCCTGCAAACAGCACCATGCTGTGGACCAGCATCCTGTGCCCTATAGACAGTGCTGTTTATTTACAAAGCTGTCCTTTTAACTTCAGGCTAATTATTGCAAGCCATTTACATTAAAAACTGAAAGAAGAATATTGGCTGGAAGTTTAACTTACTCAAGCACTTTTTGATCTCTACAAGTGTCAGCTGCCATGTTCGAAAGCTGAGTTTAGCAAAAAAAAGACACGGTGGCCCCGAACATTGAATATCTATCACAATATTGAAAATTGGTATTCAAGTAATGAGAAAACACTGAACTATAATGAAAAAGATTTCCAACTTTTCAATAGAATAAGAATAAGAAGAGTCAGTGTGATAATGGGCAGAGAGTTGGTGTGGGTGGAAATCTTTTACATCCTGGGTTTCCTCGGATCAAATTTCAAAGAACGAGACACAAAACAAAACAAAGAATTCCAGCACTAAAGAGTAGTGAAAAAGATGGATGAAAGATAAATAACATAAAAATTGTAAGAGCAATTTGGGAGAAGCCAGAAAGTGTTAGATGGTTGCCTCTCTGACTATTGTGACCATTGGAGTGTTGCGGGAATCAGTGCTGGGTCTATTGTTGTTTGTCAGCTATATCAATGATCTGGATGATAATGTGGTTATATGGATCAACAAATTTATGGATGACACCAAGACTGGGAGTGTGGTGGACTATCTAAAACTAACTAAGCTTGCAGTGGGATCTGGGCCAGCTGGAAAATTGGGCTGAAAAATGGCAGATGGAATGTAATGCAGACAAGTTCAAGGAGTTGCATTTTGGGAGGACCAATCAGGGTAGGTCTTGCACAGTGAATGATAAGGCACTGAGTAGTGTGGTAGAGCAAATGGATCTGGGAATACAGATCCATAATTCCTTGAAAGTGGTGTCACATGTAGATGGAGTCAGAAAGAGAACTTTTGGCATATTGGCCTTCATCGACCAAGGTATTGTGTACATTGAAGTTGTATAAAACATTGGTGAGGCCTAATTAAGAGTATTGTGTTCAGTTTTGGTCAGCTACCTATAGGAAAGATATAAATGGACTGAAAGAGTACAGAGAAAATATACAAGGATGCTACTGGGACCGGACGACCTGAGTTAGGAAAGACTGAATAAGTTAGAATGTTATTCCCTGGAACATAGAAGACTGAGGCAAAATTTGATAGAAATATACAAAATTATGAGGGTATAGATAGGGTAAATGCAAGCAGGCTTTTTCCACTGTGGTTGGGTGAGAATAGGTTATAGGTTAAGGGTGAAAAGAGAAATGTTTCAAGGGAATATGAGAAGAAATTTCTTCACTCAGAGGGTGATCAGAGTGTGGAATGGGATGCCAGAATGGATATGATGTTGATTTCAATGTTTAAGAGAAATTTGGATAGATACATGGATGGGAAGGATATGGAGGGTATGGAGGTTGATGGGACTAGGCATTTTAAATGGTTTGGCGTGGACTAGATGGGCCATAGGTTCTGTTTCTGTCTGTAGTTTTCTGTGTGTCTATTACTTGATGACTCTGATTCTACTGGAAACATTCTGTTGGTCAGTAAGCACTTGTGGAGGGAGAGACACACACAGTAAATGTTCCAAATTGCTGTCTTATCATCAGACCAGTTGTTTGGACATTGACATTAAAAGTTCATTGTGTTTCCATTTCCGCACATGCTGCCTGAACGATGGGTATTTTCAGGAGTTTGTCTTTATTTCCAATTCCTCAAATTCACAGTATTTTGGACAGTATATATTTGACAGCTGTATGTGGTCCCAATGGCTTTGCACCAGGGGATCTGTGATCTCAACTCATGACAGGATGGAATTCCCATACTGACAAGATGGCGAAGAGCTTTCCGCAACTTTCCTCACTCAGTGTCTTAAATGTTTGCTAGGTGGAATCCCTATGTATCACCCAGCCTGCTCAGCTCTAAGAAAGCCTTTGAGAAAAACCTTTGGTACTAACTTGATCAATATTAACCATAAGACCATGAGACCTTAAGACATAGGAGCAGGATTAAGTCATTTTGCCTATCAAGTCTGCTCCACTATTCCATCATGGTTGATTTATTTTCCCTCTCAACCCCTTTCTCCAGCCTTCTTCCAGTAATCTGTGATGCCCTGAATAATCAAGAAACTATCAACCATCACTTTAAATATACCAGAGGACTTGGCCTCCATAGCCATTCATGGCAATGAATTCCACAGATTCACCAGCCTCTGGTTTAAGGGAGGTCCTGCTATTCTGAGGCTGTGCCCTCTGGTCCTAGACACGTATATAGTGTCCTAGACACTATAGGACACATCCTCTCAACATCCACTCTATCTAGTCCTTTAAATATTTAAAGAACAAACACGAGGAAATCTGCAGATGCTGGAAATTTGATAGGTTTCAATGAGATCTTCCCTCATTCTTCTAAACTCCAGCAAGTATGGGCCCTGAACCATCAAACGCTCCTCATACATTAAACCTTTAATTCCTGGGATCACTCTCTTGAACCTCCTCCACAATGCTAGCAGATCTTTTCTTAGATAAGGGGTCCAAAACTATTCACAATTCTCCAAGCGCAGTCTGACCAATGCCTTATAATAAAGCCTCAGCATTACATCCTTGGTTTTATACTCCAATCCTCTTGAAATGAATGCTTTCATTGCAATTGTCTTCCTCACCACTGACTCAACCTGCAAGTTAACCTTAATGGTGAAGATGTTTAGCACCAAAGGAACCTTGAGCCAATAACTGATTATATATCTGCATATTTTAGTATTAACACAACATATGGTTTTCTTCAACCATTCCAGTTGTTCACAGTTCTGCGGGTGCAGATGAGGTGAAGCTCTATAAAGACTAATGGACATTAAACTGTAGAAAACAATTCCCCACAACGTGAAGAGAAATTGCTTACAATGAGTTCAGCTTTTCCACAGATACTAGGAGCAGAAAATGTTGTAATTATATGATGCAGAAATTAAAAACACATCAATAAGTATCAACATTATGAGTAATGACATTATATTGTACTAACACCTGCATTATTTATCTTTATCTAACAGTTAAATTACCAGGAATAAGAACATATATTGATCCTCATACCTATGAAGACCCAAGTCAAGCTGTTCACGAATTTGCCAAGGAAATCGATGCATCATGTATAACCATTGAAAGAGTCATTGGAGCAGGTGAGTTAGTTGATTAAAAACTCTGTTCCTTTGTTACATCCCATATATGTTAAATAGAGTTACTGTACTTAACATTGCAATATTTGTGACCCATTCAAGGTGAATTTGGTGAGGTTTGTAGTGGTCGTCTGAAGTTACCTGGGAAAAGAGAGTTTCCGGTTGCCATCAAAACTCTAAAAGTTGGTTATATGGAGAAACAGCGCAGGGATTTTCTTGGTGAAGCGAGTATTATGGGACAGTTTGACCATCCAAACATCATCCACCTTGAAGGAGTAGTCACTAAAAGTAGGTAATTTTTGATACCTTTGCTCTCAAATGAATAAGTTGGATGCATTACTAGGAAGATGTAGATTTGAAGCTGTTATTATTTCTAGAAATGTAAATAATTAATCATTATTTTTGAAATCTATTTGTATTCAAGACTTCCATGTATTACTATAATATAATTAGGCATTTTGCAAATAGATGTCTATTAAAATATTGGTTCGAACTAACTATCCTTCTGTATATTTAATATGATATATTTGACAAATCTGTCCAGTGTGTGAACGGTGAATACTTTTCAATAAAGTACTAATTAGCATGTTCATGTTGTGTAACTTCCAAAAGTCAAGCAATATGGTTGTTATACAAATGAGTGCACATACCTCATACAATTTTCTTTCAATGTCCAAAAGCATTCGGATTACGTATCTATTAGGTGTAAATGGTGTTATGAAACACCAGTGATATTGCTGTCTATCTGATTTAAGTATAGTTTTAGGGGGAGTAAATTTTATGTCCTGAGACTTTTGTGAGTGCTCTTCATATTTTCATCTCAGCCAATCAGTAATCCGCTCTCCCACCTTGTTTACAATCAAGTTCCAGTTCTTACTTAGAGCAAGATCTTCGTCTTTGCTAAAATTCTTTTTCTCTAGTTTTGTTTCAATGGTTTCCTTTACCAGGCAGCCTCAAATGCCTTTGGCCCGGCGCGGTAGGTTTGTGCTGTCGAAGTCAATCCTATGTCCATTGCGAATGCAGTGTTCTACTACCGCTGATTTATCCGGGTAACCCAAACAAACACACCTCCTGTGCTCCTTAATGTGGGTTTCCACTGTGTGTCCCATCTGGCTGATATACACTGCTCTGCATTCACAGGGAATCCTGTAAAAACCAGCTGACTGAGTCCCAGGTCATTTTTGACACGCATAAGCTGTGTCTTGTGCTTCCTTACAGGTTTATGGATGGTATTAATCTGATATTTCTTCAGGATCCTGGCGATCCTTCCAGAAACCATGGAAACATAGTAAAGACAGCGGTAGCCATGGGTTCCTTCTTGTTGTTAGGTTTCCTGGTTTTTCTGTCAGCCTTTTAAGGGCTCAATTAATTGGATTAATTTCCTTCACCTTGTAGCTATATATATATTCTGTGTGGTAGGTTTTCCATAGTTTATACACAGAAGTGTAATGTGAGGCCATTTTTCCTGTTTACACAGTAGTATTCTGTGCGATAGTTGTTACAGGGATTAATGGACAGAATTCAACTCACAAACTGCCCAGTAATTCCAAAGAGAACTGAAGCTTGTGTCTGCCTCTGCCAGCAACCCAAGGTTAACTTGCTTGTCTATGCATTGTGGGAGTCAGAGATGAGCTGCAGGTTGGGTACTGAGGCACATTACCTTTTGTTCTACTACTGAGTCCAACAGACAATCACTAATGTGTTGGACAGAAACTCTGGCTGCACTTCATATCCAGGCCCTCATCTCTATGCGCAGATTTGCAGAAGGAACCAGCACAGCCCCATTCAATGACAGGTGGTATTGACCTGGTTTAAGAGGGTAAACGGGTCCTGTTTGACTTTTATTTTATCTCTACATTTTTATTTCTTACACAATGAAATCATTTGTTTTACTTTATAAGTATCTGAGCTGCTTTTGAGTGCTGCTGATTATCAAAGGTATTTATTAGTCTTTGTTGGCACTGAGCTATCAAACTATCATCTGTGTGTTCGAGGGCGGGCACCAAGTCCTGCCTTCTGAGCACCAATCATTGCTCATGGTTTCCTCTGCATCAAGTGTGGAGATTCCAGTGGTGTGTGTGAGCTCAAAAAAATCATCTTTATCTGGATAAAGTCAAGAAAAAGATTAGGATTAGAGAGGGCAGACAGAGCTGTGAATATTAAGTGCAGGAGGTGGGGTGCAAGGGGGTGGAAATAAAATATGATCCAGCCCAATTAAACTAAGTTTGTATTAACTATGCAATACATTTACAAAATCTTTTGAAATTCTGCAGTGATGCCTGTTTTTTTTTATTTTGTTAAATGCAACTGACCATTGTTTGTAAAGTATTCCAGAAAAAAAACTACACCCCAGGCGTATTTTTCCTTCTAAAAGCTGTAGTGACAGGGGACTGAAAAATATGAGGGATTTTGAATATTAAAATGTTTAGTAATAATGTGCAAATTATTACAATTGTAAAAATAAAACCTGTCTGATTCAGTGCTAATAGCTTCAGCAAATGTAGTTTGTTAACTGACAATGTCACCTCAGTGACAGGTTCATTTCTCTTTCTGTAACTGAATTTTGATTTATTCTCAGAACATTACCATTGAGCCTGACACAGAAACAATACATTCCTGTCACGGTCTTTAAAACTAGCAATGGTTGCAGTGAACCTGTCATAATTTTCCTTTCAAACATTTCAAGCGCTAATGTTCCACTAGTTTTGCTTTTAGACTCATTCTTGTTTGTCTGTAAAATGTTATAGCCATGTTGTTACTTATATAATCTTATTTAAAGGTAGTAATTTGATCTTTATGTTCCTCACCATATGAGTAGTGTAAGCTGTAGAATATATTTCATTAATAAATAGCTGTGATAAATGTTGCTCTTTCATAATTTATCAGAAATGAGCATTAAAATTTATCACTTCTTTCATGCGAGTCATCATAATCTGCATATTGTTGAACACTTATGTACAGGTGTCATGGATTTGAGAGTTTTACGAGTAAATAGGTACGCATGTATTGAACACAAAGTAATTATCTGAAGTCTGTGTATTACCATTGTATACATGTAACCCAGGATTTTTGCACTCTTGATGAAGCTGAATCATTTTGTTATGTAACTCACATATACAGTTTTTATATTAATATCCCATTGTGTTCTTTTTAAAACCTATTCAATCAAATAGGGATATAAGGAAGTATAGGCCAAAACTATAATTGCAGCCAATTCATAACCTGTCAATCTGCAGTCATATTGACTTACAGTTTAACTCTTGTGACAATCTCGCATTTCCTTTCAAATTTCTTCAGCTATTGACAGCACTAAACATCTGAACTGTTATGGAGCTAAATGTTGCGTGGAACTGTAATATTTTTATACTGAAAATTTCTGGCCAATATATTTATAACCTGAAATTTATTCACTTTTCCATTTAAATTTATGCATTGCCATGGAGCCATTTATAATAAAACTACTGATGCAAACTTTTCACACTCTAGTTACGGTCTAATAACAGCAGTGTAGTGTCCCAGTTTTGCAATTCCTGCTTCTATGGTCTGTCCATCTGTCTTCTTGAGCATTTATTTTTCTCACCTCCCAAATCCTCATACATTTTTAATTTAATTATCAATTGCATATAAGCATTATTTAAAATTAACACAAAATGCTTGTCTTTAAAATGCCAAATGTGAGCTGCTCCTGTAATTCCCAGGCTGATAATCTGGCTTCAGGTGAAGATTATAGTTGGTTTCATATGAAACACCACACAGGGACTTGAATTGTATGTACTTATATTTGCCTAATTAATCTGGGAAAATAATTGGTTTGGCCAAATTAATTTTTCACTGAAAGGTAATGCTAGTGATGTGGTAGTTATAGTGAAATATTGGGTAGATTTTCTGAATTAATAATCAAAGGACTGAGATAGATCATCAGAACCACAGACTGAAGTATTTTTGTCAAGATGCACTATAATTGTATGCCCCACTTCGGAAAATGCAATCATTTTGATTACTTGCATTACAGTCAATATCAACAAGGCATCAGATTTGCACCATCATTTCATGACTTGAGGTATTTCGGGGGTATCAGCTGGTGTGGGACTTGAGTCACTCACAGGCAAGGTTGGGAAGATAGAGCAGATACTCTGCCTGAATCGCAACAAGTTTTTGCTCCTAGATGAACTCAATGCCTCTTATGCTCACATTAACTGATAGAACATGGAAGCACCTTAATGAACACCTCAAGATCCCCCCACGGCCAACCTAGTGATCTCAACCTTTCAGGCCAATGTGAGAGCATCCTTCAGAGGGCGAACCCATGGAAACCATCTGGCTCAGATAATGTACCTGATGGAGTACTGAAGGCCTGTGCTAATCAACTGGCAGGAGTGTTTATAGATATCTTCAACCTCTTGCTTCAGCAGTCTGAGGTACCAAGCATCATGAAAACCTGCTTCAATTACTATTATCTAGTAGCACTTGCATCCACCACGATGAAGTGCTTTGAGAGGTTGAACATGAAGCATATGTACTCATGCCTGAGGGGTGACCGAATTGTCTACTGTCAACAGCAGATGCCCTTCTATTTGCTGTTACCTCAGCTCTAGAACACCGGGACAACGAGGATGCATATGTCAGGATGCTCTTCACTGATTGCAGCTCGGCATTGAATACTATCATCCCCTCAAAACTAAGCTCCAAGACCTAGGCCTCGGTACCTCCATATATAACTGGACCTTGGATTTCCTCAGTGGCAGGCCCCAGCTAATACAGATTGGCAACAAGATCTCCTCCATCAGCACAGGTGCACAGGATCTGTGCTTAGACCTTACTCTACTCACTTTGTACTTACGATTGTGTGGCAAAGTACAGCTCCAATGCCATATTTAATTTTGCTGACACTTGTTGGCTGAATCAAAGGTTCACCGCTAATCTGAATAAAGGAGGGAGGCTGAAAACCTGGGTGAGTGGTGCCACAAAAACAACCTCTCACTCAATGTCGGCAAAGCTAAAGAACTAATTATTGACTAGAGTAGAATGAAACCAGAGGTGCAGGAACCAGTCCTCATTAGAGGAGCGGAGGTGGAGACCGTTAGTAGCCCGAAATTCCTTGGTGTCAATATATCAAAAGATCTTTACTGGGAACAGCACATAAATGTCATCACAAAGAAGGCACGACTGCACCTCTACTTTCTTAGAAGTTTACATAGCTCTGGCTTGTCACTGCAATGTTTGATAAATTTCTATAGGTGTTCAGTGGAAAGTAACCTAACTGGCTGTATCATGGCCTAGTACAGAAACAAGAAAGCCAGGATTGGACAAGTCTATGGAAAGTGGTGGATACAGCCCAGTTTGTCACAGGCAAAGCCCTCCCCACCATTGAGCACATCTACATGGAGTGCTGAACAAAAAGCAGTATCCGTCTCCAAGGACCCGCACCATCCTGGCCATGCTCTTTTCTCACTACTGCCGTCGGCTACAGAAGCCTTCGGTTTCTCACTACTAGGTTCAGGAACAGTTATTACCCTCAGGCTCCTAAACTAGTGTGGATAACTTCACTCACCATGACTCCAAACTGTTTCTATAATCTACAGACTCACTTACAAGGACACTTTACAGCTCATGTTCTCGGTATCTTCTTCGCACAATATTTGTTTATCAGTCTTTGTGTGTTCATGTAGTTTCCCCATAAAACTCTATTGCATTTCTTTTTTCCCTGAAAATGCTGCAAGAAAATGTATATCAATGTCATACTGTTATAGTCACATGTACCTACTCTGATCATAAATTTAATTTGAACTTTTGAACTTTGATCATTGATGAAGCACTTTACTGGACAACTTTTTTAACAAACCATCAAATCACAAGGTCATTTTCAGAATCTATGTTTGCAATAACTCAACTTATCAAAACCTCTGCCTAAACTAAACTGTTGCAGGTTCAGTGAGCCAACAATTAACTCTTTAATGAGGTTACACTCTGAAATCCAATCACCATATAAACAAATAACTTGAAGAAATAGAAGGACACCCCCTCAGGTGTTTGTTTATCCTCTTTGGGTAACCTTAGTAAATCAAGTAAATGGTGAACAGCAAACTTGTAGACACCAACAGTTGTAGTCACAGATATTTCCTAATTTAGTGCATGTTATTAACAATTATGGGATTAACTGAAAGACCTGTTGGATTTTAAAATATATTTCAATAATGATTATGCCTTGCATTATACCTGTCATAGTGTTATGCTCATTGGAAGTTATAGAGTGGGTTTATTATCTTGAACACACTCACATGGGGTACATTCTAGAAACGTGATTTTCTGTAAATTAAAATGCATACAGGTAACCTGCATATTGACAGCTTCTCAATATTAGTCCCTTGGAACTGCAAATTTTGCATGCTTAATATTCCTGCAGCAACTTGAATAAATAATTTCCTTTTCATATTTATTTTAAGGTAAACCAGTTATGATAGTGACAGAATATATGGAGAATGGCTCTCTTGATACTTTTTTAAAGGTAAGTTTTTCACATTTAAGAAATTATTTATAAACCAACTGGCTATTTATTAGTTTAAACATGTCCTATTCAATTATTAATGGATTAATATAAGATGCAATTTCAAAACATACTTATGGTTTACCGGTTTAAAAATCAATCCACTCCACATTAATTATGTGGGTTAGTTCTTCAAACATGGGGCTATTTCATTGCACTTCTGGTTTTCTGGTCCATGTTATTAATAACTATAAAATTAACATGAGTGTAAATCTGCAGTGTTGACCTTAGCTCCCTATTGTTTATATTGCGCCACCACCCTATCCCATGAGTCTCTGCAGTGTACCTAGCTTTAAGATTAATTTTTAAATTGCATCAGCAAAGTACAAGATCAGCAAAATACAAGATTCAAAAAGAAGCTATTGAAATAAACTTGTGTCATAAATTACTTCACCTGATATGGATCCAATGAAAATATTGTAATTCTTGCAAAGCACAACTCAAAGCATGTCTGCTATCTAATGCCCCGTACAGGAAAGGCTTAGTAGTACATGTTGGAAAATGGCAAGCATTTCATGAATGTCAAGCCTATTAAATCAGTGTAATACCAAAGGACACTATTTTGTCCCACCACCAACCCTTACACTGAGTCACAACTACATAGGTTATGCTTGGATATGGAATCATGCAGCAAAGCCACAGTGATGTGCACAATGGAGACGGTGGAGACTGATGCTGTGCTAAACCATATCAAAGACTGAGAAGCTGAAAGCGTGTTGGCGCACCATAGCATGTCAGAGAACGTAGCCAACATTTAACTAAGAGAGATTTAGGGTAACTTCACATCATTTTTTCAGATGTGTCATGTCCTTGAGGTAAAGGAATGCAGCCCTTTTGCCCAGTCTAGTTCAAATGACAAGGTGTTTAAACTTTAAAGGCATTTTAATTGCATGAATTAAATGAGAATCCTGGCCTTCAGAGCAGCTGTGGGCTTGTTTGCCAGAGGGAAGTGTATTCAGTGGAGCTAAAGAAGTGTGCCAACTGAATGAGGTTGAAGATGAGGGTGACTGAGGAAGAAGGCTAAGGAATATGATGGACAGGCAGAGTGGGAGGGATGAAAGAGGATAGAACACCTTGAATGGTGACTGATATGTCTCTAAACTCAGCAACAAAACGATTAGATAAAATCTAGAATAAATCTAAATCTAGATAAAAGATAGAAGAATAAATGCTGAATTAAATTTTCATCTTAATTCACATGCTCGAAAACCACCTGTCATCTAGTTTGGCCTGAATTCAGAAATGAAAATCTGTTTGTTGTGAAGGGTGAAATTGATTAACATTGTTTAGAACAGATCACTGTCAATGAAAACTTTACTTAGCTTCCATAAGAAGCCATCCCCAGGCCATACTGGAAATAGGGCAGTAAGGATGCACCTTCAGCATTTGGAAATTTTCTTCCAGGCATCCATCACATTGTCTTCTTTCCTCTTCTTAGTGATTGGACTGCTCCTGCTACAACAGAAATTATGAAGTCTGTAGAAGTGATAACTTTTCATATGTCTATTTTCTGGGGATATTGTGATCTTCCTTGACTGCTCTGTGTGTGCGTGGTGGTTGGGGGGGGGGGTTAAGCAGTAGGATTTTCTCAACCTATATAACAACCTATGCTTTCTCTGGAGCAAATGGAAATCTGACCTGTTGGAAAAGTCTCCAACTGAATTACTGAGAATGAAAGAGAGAAACCCCACTGACCATGGGGCCTTTGTATCCCAAAGAGCTATAGAACCAAATTCCAACACACAAATATTACTGTATAACATGCCAAGCATGACTGACTATTTGCAGGCCCTTGACTGAGATGCTACTGTTGGACCTGGTCTCTCTCCATTTCATTTCTATTGGTGCCTCTCATTTCCTTAACAGATGTCAGCCTATAAAATGTTCTTCAGTATTTCACCGGTTTTGAATTCGAGACTGGAAATACATGCAGTCCTCTTTATTTCAATGTAAAGAATCTGAAGAAAAGTTTTTGTTGTTTGTTTACCATCCTGGTCAGATGAAAAAAACAGTATTGATTTGTAAGATAAAAATGAGTTATTTTACACTGTTCTTTGAAATATTACCTAATTTTTCTTTTTGTTTTCCCATGAAGTCTGCACTGTTCCATGAGTGGAACAATGTGAGCCAATCAGATTTTTTTAGCCTGTTCAGCTCTGGTCTCAATGAATTGCATTTGTCTTCGTTATCTTTGACTCAACCTACAAATTAACCTTGGTACTGTTAGTAGACGAAAGCTTAACATGATATATTAACTAGCACATGTATAGTTTAGAATTGGTTCATTCATTTATAAAATTACATCTTGTTGGTAAAGACACCACAATTCTTTATCTTCCTTTAGAAGAACGATGGCCAGTTTACAGTAATCCAGCTGGTGGGAATGTTGAGAGGAATTGCCTCCGGAATGAGATATCTTTCAGACATGGGTTATGTCCACCGAGATCTGGCTGCTCGAAACATCTTAGTCAACAGTAACCTGGTCAGTAAGGTTTCTGATTTTGGTCTTTCCCGGGTGCTGGAAGATGACCCAGAAGCTGCTTACACAACAAAGGTGCGTGGGTCGATTGTTGTCTTTCTTTGCATAGTATGTGGAATGACAAAAAAAAAACATAAAGAGGGGATAGGTTAGACTTCGTCTATAATTGGTATCATCGCAGAAAATTGAAATTATACAGCATGTTTAATCTTACCTTACTCTGTTTTACTTGTCTGTATGTGACTGTTGGGTGGAAGGAGAAAGATCATCAGGCAATTGTTCTTTAGTTGCTCTCATAATACTGATTAACCAGTAAAAGTCAGGTTCTATTCCTTATTTACCTGTAATGAGAAACTGAAGGTCTAAAATGGAGTAAAGCAAAGAAAGCAGGAACTTAGATTTTACAGATGGTGCACAAGCAATTTGCAAGCCAACTGAATTTAGCAAGGATAGAAGTGCTAAATTTGCAGGGATTATTTTGAAACAGCTCATATAGCAACAAGGACTTGCATTTATGTGACACACAACCAGCTGGCATCACACAGGAGAGTAGTCAAACATATGCCTTAACCAGGGAATGAAATGGACCTTATGTCCGGTGGAGCTTGGAAGGATTCTTTGATTCTGAAGCCTATGCATTCCTCAGCTATTACTGTTTCTCTGCTGTCTGTGTGGCTGTGGCTCACAGGTGTTTTAGTCTAATTTGAGGAAAGCATTTAGCAGTGATGCCTGTGCACTAAGTCACACATTATGTTGCACGGGGCAAGTATTTTTGCATTCATCCATTCTATGCACAGACACATAATGTTGATTAAATAGGCATTCTGCTGGCTTACATCCTAATGAGTCTGAATCACCGCCTGATGTCAGGATGGAATGCTGACAATGTAATTACTGTAGCCAACATATCTTATCACAAAGCATTACCAGTAAATATCATGATGCTTATTTTTTTCTTTGAAAACTTGGATGGTTGTTTCATTTTAATGGTGAATATATCTATTTAATATTGCCTATTTTATAAGTAATTTAAATTTTAAAACAATATTTGACAATAATAGCCTCGAGAGAAGAGTAAAATTAATTAAAATTAATTAGCACAGAAGTAAAAAAGATAGACATCTGGATCAATCTCTTCCATTTTGATAACAAAAGCACTGGAGAATGAAAAGCAAACATCTAATGTTCAAATATTGTAAATCTGAAATTACCATCATGCTGGACACAATCAGCAGCTCAGGCAGCATTTGTGGTGAATGATACAGATTAACATCGTCTTATCGTCAACATTAAATTCTTGCTTAGTATTTCCTCTATTTTCTTTTTTTATTGGAAATGGTGAGGACAGGATAAAGTACATCTGCCTTTGCATTTTTCTCTTCAGTAATGGGTGACCAGTATAACCAGGGATCTAATGTCTGTAGAAAGGATTCAAGGATTAGTTAACTTGCTTCTCTCTGGACAGAAGATTAATATTGGTATTGGTATGAGTTTATTATTGTCACATATAGTAAGATATGGTGAAATGTCCTGGATGCTGTTCATACAGATCAAACCATTACCCAGTGCATTGATAAAACAATAACAATGCAAAATAAAGTATAAAAGCTCCTAAGAAAGTGCCGTGCTGGTAAACCATAAAGTTCAAGATTAGAACAAATAGGAATGTGAGGTCAAGTGTCCATCTTATCATACAAGAGATTTGTTCTGGTAACAGCGAAATAGGAGATATAGATCTGTAGGAAGTGGGTGGACTAGAACTTGTGGAACTTTACATGATTGTATAGTCACAGCGAATAGAAGAAAGTCATAAAGACTTTTTTCCCAAAGGGCAGTCTTACTGAAACTGCATATGATGCTGAAGCAATTATTTCCAACTACATGTCAGAACTTCAGAACATTTATTAATTAGAGTTCCAGAATTAGAAATGTATGTACATTTTTTTTAAACTTAGAAATGGGTTTTCCCAGTTTAATTATCAGGGAAAAGAAGTAGCTGGAATTTTCAGGTTTCCTTACGGAAAGGATCAGGTAAAGAAAAGGAGTCCTGTTCCACCAAATTCCACTTGCATTATCTTCCTCCAGAAATTCCACAATACTTCTCAAAAGCAGAATCTATATTTTCAACTGCCGCAGGCAGAGCATCTTAGTGGGAGCAAAGTGAGTCGACTTATTCCCAGCATCCCACCTCCATTTCTTATGCACATCTCCCAAGGATACCTAAAGGGGTTGGAGACTCAAGACTGCAGATGCTAGAGTCTGGTGAAACAAACAATCTCTGGAGGGACTCAGTGAGTCAAGTAGCATCTCTGGGAAGAAAGGAATTGTTGACAGTTCAGATGAAATCCCTACGTCAGAGCTGAGAGGGAAGAGCGTTAATGAGGACTCTTTCCCAGGAGCATTTTCAGGTCTAAAAAAAACAAAAGACTTCTGTTTGGAAAAAAATCTCCATGTTCCCCACAGGGTCTCCAAGCTCTTCTGTAATCCATGGAATATTTTTGAAGTCTTTGCACCCTAATATTATGGAAAACACTCAATCGATTCCCAATACTGTGATAATGACCAAGCAATCTGCTCTCATTATGTGAACTGAGAGAAATATATTAGTCTGGGATAACTCACCCTGACTTCTTCAGAACTGTCTCAATCAATCAATCTACCATATGTGACTCAAAGGGCAGAAAAAGTTTGGTTTAAGATCTGAAAGTTGTGTCTCCACAAGTGCAGCCATTCATCAGCAGTGTACAGTGTGGACAGCACAGATTTTTGTGCTTATATCTGGATCAGGGATTGTTCTGACATTTCCATTCATTGGACATAAGCTTTGATAAATATCTGCAAGAGGAAATTTCATTATTCATTTACTGAATACACTTGCTTCTTCTTCTGAAGACCATCACCCCTACTGGGGCACAGGCCACCGAAAGCAGCTGAGTCCTCTGTCCTGGTCCAGTCTTTCAAGTTGTCTTTCCTCTCCCAGGGGCTTTTGTTGGCATTTCTGTAGCTCTAGGTTTTTAAAAGGTTAGGTTTGCCAGTCCTCGTCCAGCCCTCCTCCTTTCGCAGCCAGGCTTGGGACTGTCCATTGCGGAGTTTGAACAATAATGTACCACCAAAGGGCTTGACTACAAATGATTTTGTGTGTTGCTGATTAAAGTTAGCAGCTGATCTCACATCATCTGTATTGATGCTTGAGTGCAAAGAAAAGTATATGCAGACTTCAGACGTGACATTAATCCAAGGCTCTGACTGCCTTGTCAGTTGGCCAGTTCCACAGCACATCTTGCTGATCAGAGAGTCTAGACAGGCCATCCAGTTTGACATCTGTTTGCTCTGCACAGCAGAAGCAGTTCCATTAGTTTATGTTAAAGAACTAGATTTACAATTTCCTTCAATTTGAAGTAGACATAGATATGATAAGACAATAAATGTAAATTATTTTCCTTCCTATCTCATGAAAGTAAGCACGAGAAGCAATTTGTCAGAATCAGAGTATTTTGCAGACAATGTTATTTTTGGATGCTTTTAGAAATGCTGCACAAATATTGGACTTATCAGCAGAACACAGACAGTGAATGAGTCCTGTTTGTTTACTATCTATGGAATGATACAAGTACTTTTTCCAGTTCCTTGTCAGTATCAGTTCATCAGGAAACAGGAGCAGCTGCAAAACTCCGTAGTTGCCCCAGGACTCAAGTGCATTGGTGTTATGGTCGCTGCCTATCTATACTAATCCCATTTGCCCGCATTAGGACCATATCCCTCTGTGCCTTGCTATTGTTGTAGCCCCTCGCATAGCATTGTGGACATGGCTTTCGAATGAGAGAAGTTTATTTCTGTGCATCTTAAGCTCTTCCCGTGTCTTGTTGCAGACTGTCCTTCAGCCAGCTTAATCAATGAGTCAGGTCTCTCAGGTTGGGGATATCTGCACAGAATCAGACACCCAATTAGCAGGCAGTCAGCCATCGCATGTGGGCTTTGCTCTGAAGAGTTCAGCTGCCTTCTGTCAGTTCCACTTAGCTGCAGCTCTTACATCTTATTTCTATGCCTCTTATGAAAAGAAAGATATCCTTAGACACTGAAGATAATTTTTTCCATTTTCTGGATAGGGAGGAAAGATCCCAATCAGGTGGACAGCTCCTGAGGCGATTGCTTACCGCAAGTTCACCTCAGCCAGTGATGTCTGGAGTTACGGAATTGTCATGTGGGAGGTGATGTCGTATGGAGAGAGACCTTACTGGGAAATGACTAATCAAGATGTAAGTACTCCAGAGCATCAGAATGTCTGGGCTGTCACAGCAGAAAACTCTTGGCCTGGAAATCACTGAATGCTAATTTAAATACTTTCTTCCATCATTATCCCTGGCATCTCATGTTATTTTTAAATGTCTCAATCAAATTAGCCATGAGGCATTGAAAGTCACTTCAAGTCGAGTTTATTGTCACATGAAAACTGACTTACAGCAGCATCACTTGCACATAGGTACAAACAACACATACTGTAGAATATAACATAAATAAAAGTATATCATAAAATGGAGCACAGGTTGCAAAAGCAAGATGCAAGTTCGCAGTAGTGCAAGAAGTAGTCTGTAGTGCTGAGCTCGGGTTAGAATAGTGCAGGTCACTTCAAGAACTTGTTGCTGTAGGAAAGTCGCTGTTCCTGAAACTGGAGGTGTGGGGTTTCAGGCTTCTGAACCTCCTGCCCAATGGTAGTAGTGACAAGGAGGCAAAGCTCAGATGGAGGAGATCCATGATGACATATGCTGCTTCCTCCTGTGGATGCTGTCAATGGAGAGTAAAGCTGTGTCTGTGATGGACCATGCAGTGTCCATTGATCTCTGCAACCACTTGCATTCCTGTGCATTGGAAATTCTGTAGCAGGTTTTGATATAACCAGTCAGGATGCTTTCAACAGCCCATCTGTAGAAGTGTGTTACACTGTTTGGTGATATGCTGAGCATTCTGACAGGCTGCATCACTGTCTGGTATGGAGGGATTACTGCACAGAACGGAAAGAAGCTGCAGAAGGTTGTAAATCTAGTCAGCTAAGTACCCAGGACATCTTCAGGGAGCGGTATATCAGAAAGGCAGCATCCATTATTAAGGACCTCCAGCACCCAGAGCATACCCTTTTCTCACTGTTGCTCAGGTAGGAGATACAGAAACCTGAAGGTACACACTCAGTGATTCAGGAACAGCTTCTTCCCCTCTGCCATCCGATTCCTAAATGGACATTGAAGCTTTGGACACTACCTCACTTTTTTAATAGACAGTATTTCTGTTTTACATATTCTTTTAAATCTATTGGACATACATAATTGATTTACTTTTTTTATTATGATGTTTTATTTTATTTATTATTATAATTTTTTCTCTTGCTGCTAGATTATGTATTGCATTGAACTGCTGCTGCTAAGTTAACAAATTTCATTTCACATGCCGGTGATAATAAACCTGATTCTGTGAAAGTAGTCTTCCCATCAACAGCCTTCATCATGATTGCATCAGAAGAATGAGAGGAAAATTGTGATATGGAGTTCATGGCATCATTGAATAAATGTCTGGGTTTTTTGGGACAGGTGATAAAGGCTGTGGAAGAGGGCTACCGTTTGCCTACTCCCATGGACTGTCCTGCCACCCTCTACCAGCTGATGCTTGACTGTTGGCAGAAGGATCGCAACAGCCGGCCGAAGTTTGAAGAAATAGTTAGCATCTTAGATAAAATGATTCGTAATCCATGCAGCTTGAAGATGCTGGTTAACGCCTCCACCAGGTACGTTGATTACCATTCTCTTCCAGCTGTTTCGGATGTGACTGGCAAAAGCGGGCTGTTCTCCGGTCTGCACTATGTGGAAGATTTGATGAAGTAGATTCATTTTAACTTTCCAAGAGAGTCGGCTTGATACTTGTAAACTAATACAAATTTACAAAGAAAAGATAGGGGAGGGGACTATATCCTTTCAGCAACTGTTCCAGAAACTCTGAATTTGAGTGTCCCCCTTTGGACACTATTATATGATGATCCTGAGTTTTCTTTTGAAAATAGCCAACTATCCATGGTTACAAATGGTAATATTTTTACTTGATTTATTAATTATCGGTTTGATGCTGAGCACAACACTTTCAATTTACATAACATCATTATCACATAAAATCTCACACACATGTTAGAAAAGTCCATCTCACGTTCCCTGAGAAAGTACATGGCTGACAGAATATTACACCATTGCGACCCCATCACTGGACTAAGTCCACCCTAAATGCCATGCCTGTGACAGCTACACTGTCACTGATTTTTCTGGCGGTGAGTTGCAGAGGCTGATGCAATGTGGACAGGGTGCCTGCGGCTTCGTGGTCCTTACAGCTAATGAGTGGGGATGCCAACCAGCCCTTTGCACTTGTAAAATTGATCCAAGCACAGGGCAGAGCCTGTGCTTTGCTCTGATAGACGCTACAATTCCATCACCACCAGGACTACATATCGTCTCCGAAGCTTCTTTCCTATAGCTATTCAGCTTCTCAACAAAACTCACTCAGGTATAATACCCTTACTGTCCCTGCACAACATCCGTTAAATGGTCCTTCCTGCTCGCCTTGTTTTGTTGATAATTATTGAATCTGCTCTTATGTTCACATTTATTTAAATTTGATTATTGACGTTTGTGTAATTGACCATTCTGCTAATTGTTAATTGCTCATGGCTGTTTGCACTATTGTCTTGTAAATTATTGGTTGCTATAGTGTTGTCTGTTATGGTATTGTCTGTTTGGCACTGAACCACAATCAATTCTGGTACGTTTCACACCCTGGCAATAAAGTGATTCTGACTCTGTTGCTTCCAGCTTTGGATACTAGTTGCTGCTGTAAGAGGCAGCAAGGTATTCAGTGTACTGAAAAGAGCACTCACTTTGCCTCTCTGCTCAGATAAAATAATTGTAGGTGCAAATTAGTGTATCAGATTCAAAGTGAGGACCAATGGCAACACTGAGGTCTTTACAGCACTAAACAAAAGTAATCCCTTCCTGTTAGAATTCCTGCATCTGTGGTTTCCTAGCAACACACACAAAATACTGGAGGAACTCTGCAGGCCAGGCAGCATCTATAGAAAAATCTACAGTCAACGTTTCAGGCCAAGACCCTACGGCAGGACTTGCCCGGCCTGCTGAGTTCCTCAAGCATTTTGTGTGTGTTGCTCGAATTTCCAGCGTCTGCAGATTTTCTCTTATCTGTGGTTTCCTTTTGTTTTTGTGTTGCCCAAATGTGACTTGGAGCCTCATGGGAACAAGCGCAATCCATTTTGAAAGCAAATGTGGTGACGACGGAGCTGACAACAAATAAATAAACCTGAAGTGTAGTGCTGAATATTCATGAGGCATCTCAATGAAATACAACAGATTGCCAGTCTCAGTCAGGATACTTTCATCAGTTCGTTAGATTTTTTGGTGACGTGCCAAACCTGCTCAGATATACATACCAAAATCATGGTATTTGGGTGTGAAATTCCACAGGTTTTTTTTACCATAATTTTCAGTTTAAGCAGAGCAGATGTGGGAAAAGTGAGTGTATCTGCACGAGGAATTTCCTCAGTGGTTCTGTATCTATTTCACCAAAACTGTCATAGATTTGGGAAAGAGTCATTAGGCCTTTATTCTTCAGAATTTGCCGATATAGAAAGACAGAGCTTTGATTACCGGTGTCTGCTCAAGGTGTTAATTAGCTTTGTTTGTCAAATGTACATCGAAACATACAGTAAAATGCATCATTTGTATCAATCAAATCAGCAAGGAATGTGCTGGGCAGCCCGCAAGTGTCGCCATTCATCTGGCACCAACATGCCCACAACTCACTAGCCCGTTAATAACTGTTCGTCTTTTGGAACATGGGAGGAAACTGAAGCACCTGGAGGAAACCCGCATGGTCATGGGGAGAACATGCAAACTCCTTACAGACAGCATGGGAATTGAGTCCCAGTCTTCGTACTGGGATTGTAAAGTGTTTGCATTTATTGCTACACTACCAGTTGATTTATCCAGTTATCCCTTTTTATCTGAAGCTTCAAATCAACATCAGAATTTATTCTACTCCAAATTGCTCAGGATCCACTTGGCCTTTGGGATTATCCTGTAAATGCCATGGATGTTAAGCCATGGTTCATCTCAAGCAATTTACGAGGGCTAACCGTGAACTCAGATGGAAGATTAAAGAAGGACAGCTGGGGTGCTCATGAATGTACTAAGAGTGGTGAGTAGGTTTGAAGATGGAGCTGACAGGAGGCAAGGCAGAAGGACATCGGAAAGGAATTCAACAGCTCCGGAATCTGATGGTGGTGAGCTCTGTCTGTGATTAGCACAGGAGTGTGGGAGTGGAATGAATATTTATGTGTTCGGGGGTTGGGTCTGAGATAAAGTGCTGAAAAAGGAAACACAGCTTGCAGAAGTGTCCTTCGCAAAAGACAAAGACTTTGAAGTTAATGTGATAGAGGCAGTCAGAAGAAGCAATGACTCGTCCACTAATAAGTCTTCAGACTGAAGTGATGAAGCGGCGAGAGAGGAGTCCATTTGCGCTTCCTCTTGACATTCCCATCATCAGAAAAGTCAATCTGCAACAATTCCATGGAACGTGGAATGTTACACAGTTCAGCAGAGGACAAGGTTCTTTGGCACACCATATCTGTGCTGATAATGATGAGAAATTAAACTGAATCTCTTCAGCCTGCACATGACCTATAACCCTCCACTGTCTACATATTCATGTGACTTTCTAAAGGCTAATGTCCTATCTGCTTCTACCACACCCTGGTAGTGCATTCCAGGCACCTACCACACTGTGTAAAAAAAACTTACCCTGCACATCTTCAAGTTTTCCCACTCTCACTCTAAATGCAAGTCCTCAAAGATTTTTGACATTTCTACCCTGGGAAAATGGCTCTAATTGTTTACCCTAACCATAATTTAACAAACCTATTCTGTCATTCCTGCGGCTTGATGTTCTATCAACAAATGGCTGAGATTGCTGGATGCAGCAAAGGCTATGAGATCTCCGCTGTAGTGCTGAGGACATGCGCTCAGAGCTATTCACGCATCTAGCCAAACTGTTATAGTGCAGTTACATCCATATGACAATGTGGACAATATCCTGGTTATATCCTCTTCACAGTAAGCAGGACAAATCCAATCCAGCCAGTTACCACTCCATTGGTCAGCTGTCAATCATCAGCAATCTAATGACATATGTCAGTGGCAGTGCTTTGTTCATCAAAATGTGCACAGGCATGTGAGAAAGGGTTAACATATGAGGAACATTGGATCGCCCTAGGCCTGTACTTGCTGGAGTTTAGAAGATTGTTGGTGGGGGGGAGGGGGGAACTTTTTGGAAGTACCAAATACTGAAAAGCTGAGATAGAGAGAGTGTGGAGAGGATGTTTCCAATAGGAGAGACAACGTCAACATCAAGATTTTTGACATTTCTATCCTGGGAAAATGTTTCCAATAGTCAAAGATAGTAGTGGAGTAGAGTCCAATTGTAGTAGAGTCTAGAACCAGAGAGCACAACGTCAAGTTAAGTCAGGTCACTCTTACTGTTATTTTGACCATAACTGCTGGTACAGTACATAGCAAAAAATGAGACAGCGTTTTTTTCAGGACCATGATGTTACATGACACAGTACAAAAACTAGACTGAACTACGTGAAAAACAACACAGAAAAATACTACACCAGACTACAGACCTACCCAGGACTGCATAAAGTGCACAAAACAGTGCAGGCATTACAATAAATGATAAACAAGACAATAGGGCAGTAAGGTGTCAGTCCAGGCTCTGGGTATTGAGGAGTCTGATAGCTTGGGGGAAGAAACTGTTACTTAGTCTAGTCATAAGAGCCCAAATGCTTCGGTGTCTTTTCCCAGACAGCAGGAGGGAGAAGGGAGAAGTGCTTGTATGAGGAGTGCATGGGATCCTTCATAAAGCTGTTTGCTTTGCGGATGCAGCGTGTAATGTAAATGTCCGTAATGGCGGGAAGAGAGACCCCAATGATCTTCTCAGCTGACCTCACTATCCGCTGCAGGGTCTTGCAATCCAAGATGGAATAGAACGTCGGGACAGAACCAAGGTGAAGAGGAATTTCTTTAGCCAGAGGGCGGTGAATCTGTGGAATTTGTTGCCACAGATGGCTGTTGAAGCCAGGTCATTGAGTATATTTAATGCAGAGTTGGTGGTTCTTGATTGGAAGAGGTATAAATATTATGTAGAGAAAGCAGAAGAATTGGATTAAAAGGGACAATAAATCAGCCATGATCAAATGATGAAATAGACTCAGTGGGCTAATTAGCCTCATTCTGCTCCTATGTCTTATGGTCCTATAGTCTGCTGGTTATTCTGTAAGTCTCACGGCATCTTGACTTGGAACTATACCACTGCAGCTTCACCTTTGGTGAGACAGAATTCCGGAACTCTCTACCCAACAGCACCTTCATGTCAATTTCACTCTCTCCATTTTGAACCGTTCTCCAAAGGAACTCAGTGCTGATGAAGTAGCTCACCATTACTTTTTCAATGAAAATTAGGGATGGGCAATAACTTGAGCAATGTCACATATTACCATAGACAAATAAGAAAAATGTCAGATTAAATTAGCACAGAAATGCTTAAGGAGAGCAAGAAAAAGGTCAATTTGACTCATTCAAGTCCTTAAATTTGAGGTGGAGTATGACCGACCGGTCTTTGAGAACTCCTGAGGAAGTGGAAAACCAGGAACTGGGAATTCAGCAGTAGGATGAGATGGACAGTTGAGGTGTTGGACTTCTCTCTTGGAGCTGCCCCTGTACTTGTACATTCTGCTGCTTCCCACTTTAATTCCCAAGGATGTGTAAAGAAGTTCAATTTCACCTTCCCTTTGGTTTGTTCGATCCCTTGCTAGGACTCCCTGTAGGCAATCTATTGGAGCTTCAGATTTACGCACATGCTGTCAGTGTAAGAGGAAAAAACTTAACCAGAAGTTCAGGAGAGTACAGTGGTATAAGAATCAGAATAGAGAGCATGTATGGTACAGACTCAGGTGACAATGAATATTTTCTTTCCAAAATTTGTAACAATAGCTTAAATTACTTAAAAAAAACAGTGTATGTGCTATTTTGCTATAGTGTGAAGAAATGATCCATTTTCCCCCTGATAACAATGACATTTATTGTAAAAGTGGTTGAATTATTACCTGTGACAAGACAATGCTACTAAAGCAGTGTACACCTATTGATATGCATCCCTTATCCAATACTGTGCTCCCTCTAAAAGCACATTCTACCAGAATAAAGGGAAGATAATGGTCACATGAGTGAGTAAGGTTTGTTAAGGAGCAAGTTGTTGTAGTTCCCACTGTCAGATCACACAAGTAGATCAGTCATCTTGCAGTGCTCAAGGCCAGTTGGAGACAAATAGCGCTGTAGCAATGAAAGCATTGGAAATGACTTGAGCAGCACACACAAAATGCTGGTGGAACACAGCAGGCCAGGCAGCATCTATAGGGAGAAGCGCTGTTGACGTTTCGGGCCGATACGGTTAGTCCTGATGAAAGGTCTCAGCCCAAAACATCAACAGCGCTTCTCCCTATAGATGCTGCCTGGCCTGCTGCGTTCCACCAGCAATTTGTGTGTGCTGCTTGAATTTCCACCATCTGCAGATTTCCTCGTGTTAGCCTTCAATGACTTGAAGTGTTGTCATCCCTCTTCAATCATATGCGAGTGGTTAGCGAGGAGAAACTTTTGATGCAGACAGTGATGATAGGCTGGAACTGTAGAGGGAACGGACAGGGACACAGTTGGTCACATCACCATTGCTGGATTCCATGGGGTCATTACAATGCCACCCAACATCAACCAAGATCAGGAATGGGCAAACCCACACTACTAGATCTTTCTGCCCAGCTTTCTTTAATGTCACCACCAAATGCTGTCACATCATTGACAACAAAAGCAAGGTAATCCGTTTCAACTCTTGATAAGTATGACAACAAAGTAACATACAAGACCATGAAAATGTTTATTTCTGATGGCAACATCTCTCGCCACTCTTGAAATGTTCAAACTACTGGAAGACAGGAACATTCTGCAGTGATTTCCAGCAATTCAGTGAAGTGCGTCTGGTAGAACGACCTCAGAATTGTTGCCTGTCACTCGCTTCATTGAGTCCATGCCGGCTGTTAATGTAGCATTTGTGTCAGCTTCATCCCGAGATTGTTTACTGTCCAGGGCTGGTCTCCCCGACAGGCTCTGCCTCTGCTGCAGAAAGCTCCAGGATACCACACTCTCAGAATGAACAGCTTCTCTCAGACTTCTGACTACAGGGAACTTGAGCGGGATAAATAGTAAATGATCTGCTGGAGGAACTCAGCTGGCCGAGCACCATCTGTGGGGAGAATGGAATTGTTGATTGTTTGGGTCAAAACCTGCATCAGAGTGGAGAAGGAAGATGGGCCGTGTAAAGTGGAGTGGAGAAGTGGTGAGACAGAAGCCTGAGATGATTGGTGGACCAAGAAGAGGTGAAAGATGACAGGAAGCTAGTGCCAGATAGGGGAGAGGAGATGGACTGGATTTGGGAGACAGTAGCAGGTAGATGGTAGATCGAAACAAACAGAGAGAAAAAGAAAATGCATACATTTCATATCATAATGTTCTACTTACCCAATTACAGTGCTCCCAGTGCATACTGTCTAATTAATGCCTGCCCTTGTGTACTGCCTGTGTGCTCTGACAGTCAGCATTGTAGCATTTGCTTGACATCTCTTCATCATCAAATTGATAATTATGTTCCCTTTATTCTGGAAGAAGATGCTACCCCAATGAATTCTCCTGCGAAGTCACACCACTCTATAGTCAGAGTGTATACCTGCATGCACACATTTCAGCCCACCAGCCTTTCACAGAGAGAAGCGGTGTGACAGAATCTAAGTCCTATAAAATTAGTGGCTGTAATGAGTTTGAAGCCAACCCAAGACTCTTTTTTAAACTAAGGCTCAGACATTGGGTTTGTGATGGTAGTGAATTATCAACATTTGCTTTGATTGCACGATGAAGCTGACAGTCACTTCAGGCTTTCCGCACATGTACATTATAAAATTAAAATTCTAAAGCTGCAGTCAGTGATTCAACAGTCTCCAGAGGCCATGCTCTCTTACAGCAGCTCCACAGCAATCAAGCAAAATCAATGAAGAAAATATCAGGTATTTACAATCCAGTCTCACTTAAAACACTCCAGAAATGCTCGTCATTGCTGCCGGTACTGGAAGTGTGTGTGTGTGTGTGTGTGTGTGCTTTTTTTTGATGGAGCACTGAGTCAAACTGCTCAGAAGTAGGCCCACCATTTCCTTATTGACCATCAAATACCCATCCTTACAAATCCTGTTTACCATCACTGAATCCATAGCCTTATAGACCCTGTAATTTAAATTCTTGTCCAGATACACCTTAAATGTTGCGAGAGTCTCTGACTCCACCAGCCCCTCATGCAGTCTGTCCAAGAGACCACCCACCCTCTGGAGAAAAAGTTCATCCACAGTCCCTCTAAATCTCTTCCTCTTCATCTTAAACCTAACCCCACTAGATATAACAATTGCTATGGGGCGAAGTCTTACTATCCTTATCTATGTCCTTCATAATTTTGTACACGTCAATCAGGTCTGCCTCAGGATTCTCTATCGCAAGGAAAGTAACTCCAGCTTATCCAGTCCTTCCTCATGACCGAAACATAGAGTCGTAGAGTTATATTGGAAACCTTGGAACCTTTTGATTCAATTTATCCATGCCAACTGTGTTGCCTGTGAGCTGGACCCATCTGCCTATGTTTGGCACAGAGCTCTCTAAACTTCTCCTATTCACATACTTATTTAGATGGAATTCTTCAATGAGCTTTCACAGCTTGGTCAGCTTAACAACACTGTTATTGCCAGGGAGTTTGACAATAAACAACATTAGGAAAATGGATGTCATAGAAGAACACAGGGAGGTAAAAACAGAAATAGGCACTTGGCCCCTTTAAGCCTGCCCACTATTCAATGTGATCATGCTAATTTATGCTGCTGTCAGCTCCACCCAAAACCCTCAATTTCTCTATCTTTCAGATATTTACTTACCACCGCTTTAAGTATATCTAATGATCCAGCATCCACAATACATGGGGGCCAAGAATTCCAGACAGTCACTACTCTCTGAGGGAAGAATTTTCTACATTCCTCTTCTCTTGAAAATATGTTGTCATGTTTGAGGTTTCTCACTGGTGAGAACACCTCAAAATCTATCTTGTCAGGTTTCCTTATAAAAGCTTTTGTAGCGGTGTGCTACATGCAGCGCTGAATAACGACACGTAGTCGGTGAGCTGCAGTTGCAAAAGAGGTTTATTCAAACTTCGCGGCCTCGCTTTAAAGCCTTCCTGTTCCCGCCCTCCCCGGGCGGGAATACTGTAGGGGGCGCGTATTCATAGTCCCGTCCCGTGCGCGGGCTTTTCCCTTTGCTGGTGAAGCAGGCTTGGCGCCCTCTTTGGAACCGGCCTCAATGCCAGCACGCGCCACTTTGTGAGCCGGTTCGAGTGCGCTGGGAAGTAGGTTGCCACATAATCCCACCCCCCCCCCCCAGAACCGGTGATACACCCCTCAATGTCCTCAGTCTGGGTCGGACTCTGTTTGGGAGGTTTGCCTCTGCGCCGCGGTGCCTGAATCTCGACTGGCTGTGCCAAGTCCACATGGGCCGGCTTGAGTTGGTCCACCGTGAAAACCTCCTCTTTCCCCCCAATGTCCAGCACAAATGTGGACCCGTTGTTTCTGATCACCGTAAACGGCCCCTCGTAGGGCTGTTGTAGCGGTGTCCGGTGTCCGCCCCGTCGTACAAAAACAAACTTACAGTGCTGCAGGTCTTTGGGTACGCAGGTCAGGTTCTGTCCATGCTGTGAAGTTGGTATGGAGACCAGGTTACCGAGCCTCTCGCGTAGTCTGTCCAGGACTGCTGTGGGTTCTTCCTCTTGCCCCCTTGGGTCTGGTATGAACTCTCCTGGGACGACCAGGGGTGCGCCGTACACCAACACGGCCGACGAGGTGTGCAGACCCTCTTTGGGCGCCGTGCGGATTCCGAGCAGGACCCAGGGAAGCTCGTCCACCCAGTTAGGCCCTTTGAGGCAGGCCATGAGAGCCGACTTCAGGTGACGGTGGAAACGCCCCACTAGTCCGTTCGACTGTGGGTGGTAGGCAGTTGTGTGGTGCAGCTGTGTCCCCAAAAGGCTGGCCATAGCTGACCACAGGCTGGAGGTGAACTGGGCGCCTCTGTCGGAGGTAATGTGGGCCGGTACACCAAAGCGGGGCACCCAGGTGGCGATCAGTGCCCGGACGCAAGATTCGGAGGTGGTGTCGGTGAGCGGGACCGCCTCTGACCATCTTGTGAACCAGTCCACGATAGTGAGGAGGTGCTGCGCTCCTCGCGACACTGGCAGGGGGGCCCACGATATCCACATGAATGTGGTCAAAACGCTGGCGGGTGGGGTGGAACTGCTGTGGCAGAGCTTTGGTGTGCCGCTGCACCTTGGCTGTTTGGCAGTGCATGCACGTTCTGGCCCATTCACTGACCTGCTTGCGGAGTCCATGCCAAACGAACCTGTTGGCTACCATCCGAACGGTTGTCCTGATGGAGGGGTGCGCTAAGTTGTGAATGGAGTCGAAAACGCGCCACCGCCAGGCTGCCGGGACGACAGGGCGGGGTTGGCCGGTGGTGATGTCACAGAGTAGGGTCCTCTCACCTGGGCCTACGGGGAGGTCCTGAAGCTGCAAACCGGAGACTGCGGTTCTGTAACTAAGGATCTCCTCGTCTGCCTGCTGTGCCTCCGCCAGCACTTCATAGTCTACCCCTGGGACAGGGCTTGGATGTTAGGGCGGGAGAGGGCGTCCGCCCGACATTGTCCTTTCCCGAGACATGCCGGACATCCATCGTGTATTCGGAGATGTAGGACAGATGTCACTGCTGGCGGGACGACCAGGGGTCGAATGCTTTCGTGAACGCAAAGGTAAGAGGTTTGTGGTCTTTGAACGTGGTGAAGGGCCTACCTTCTAAGAAGTACCTGAAATGCTGGATTGCCAGGTATAGCGCCAGCAGTTCCTGGTCGAAAGCACTGTATTTGAGCTCAGGTGGTCATAGGTGTTTGCTGAAAAATGCCAGGGGCTGCCAGCGACCCTCGATGAGTTGTTCCAGCACCCCACCGGCTGCCATGTTGGATGTGTCCATTGTGAGGGCGGTAGGGACGTCCGTTCTGGGGTGCACTAGCATCGTGGCGTTTGCCAAGGCTTCTTTGTTTTAATGAAAGCGGCAGCGGACTCCTCGTCCCAGGTAATGTCCTTGCCCTTACCCAACATCAGGGCGAACAGGCATGATTCGGGCAGCTGAAGGGAGGAAGCG
Organism: Hemitrygon akajei; assembly: GCF_048418815.1. NCBI lineage: Eukaryota > Metazoa > Chordata > Chondrichthyes > Myliobatiformes > Dasyatidae > Hemitrygon > Hemitrygon akajei. The sequence goes on from NC_133129.1 coordinate 49,351,043, forward strand.
GTGGTAGAAATTTACCATACCCACGAATTCCTGAAGGCCTTTGATTATGTTGGGTCAGGGAAAATGGCGGACTGCGTCTACCTTAGCGGGCAGAGGGGTTGCCCCGTCTGTAGTGATCCTGTGGCCCAGGAAGTCGATGGAGTCGAGCCCGAACTGGCATTTGGCCGGGTTGATTGTCAGGCCGTATTCACTCAGTCGGGCGTAGAGTTGACGGAGGTGGGACACATGCTCCTGACGACTGCTGCTGGCTATGAGGATGTCGTCCAAATAGATGAAAGCGAAGTCCAGGTCGCGTCCCACCGCGTCCATTAACCGCTGAAACGTCTGTGCAGCATTCTTTAGGCCGAACGGCATGCGGAGGAACTCGAAAAGGCCGAACGGGGTGATGAGTGCCGTTTTGGGGATGTCGTCCAGATGCATCAGAATTTGATGGTATCCCAGGACGAGGTCTACCTTGGAGAAGATCCGTGTACCGTGCAGGTTTGCTGCAAAGTCCTGAATGTGCAGCACAGGGTAGCGGTCCGGTGTTGTAGCCTCGTTCAGCCTGCGGTAGTCGCCGCATGGTCTCCAGCCCCCTGTTGCTTTGGGCACCATGTGCAGGGGGGAGGCCCATGGGCTGTCGGGCCGCCGTATGATCCCCAATTCCTCCATCCTCTTGAACTCCTCCTTCGCCAGTCGGAGCTTGTCCGGGGGAAGCCGCCGAGCACGGGCGTGGAGGGGTGGTCCCTGGGTCGGGATGTGGTGCTGTACACCGTGTCTGTGCATGGCTGCTGTGAACTGCGGCGCCAGAACCGATGGGAAATCCGCCAGGACTCTGGTGAAGTCGTTGTCGGACAGCGTGATGGAGTCTAGGTGTGGGGCTGGCAACTGGGCTTCACCCGGGGAGAACGTTTGAAAGGTCTCGGCGTGGACCAGTCTCTTCCTTGGCAGGTCGACCAGTAGGCTGTGAGCTCACAAAAAATCCACTCCCAGGAGCGGTTGGGCTACGGCGGCCAGTGTGAAGTCCCACGTGAACCGGCTGGAGCCGAACTGTAGCCGCACCGCACGGTTGCCGTAGGTCCTTACTGTGCTGCCGTTCGTGGCCCTCAGGGTGGGACCATGTTCTCTGTTGTGAGTGTCGTAACTCGTCGGAGGTAAGACGCTGATCTCGGCTCCGGTGTTGACCAAAAAGCGGCGTCCCAACAGCTTGTCCCAGACATACAGGAGGCTATCCTGATGGCCAGCCGCCGTAGCCATCAGCGGCGGCTGGCCCTGGCGTTTCCCGGGAACTTGCAGGGCGGGCTGCAGTGGCGGGCTTCTGCGCCCCACCGCTGGTGGTAGAAGCACCATTGTTTGTTCGCCTCCTCACCCCTGCCTCTGGGGTTAGCGGGCTCTGTGGCCGGGCCTGGTCCGGTCTGCTGCTGGGAACGTGGCCTGGTGATCTGTGCAACGGACGCCCCACTCACCTTCTTGGCTTTCCACAGTACGTCTGCCCGGGCTGCCACCTTCCGGGGGTCGCTGAAATCCGCGTCGGACAGCAGCAGGCGGATGTCCTCGGGCAGCTGCTCCAGGAATGCCTGCTCAAACATGAGGCAGGGCTTGTGTCCTCCGGCCAGGGACAGCATCTCGTTCATCAAAGCCGATGGTGGCCTGTCCCCCAAACCATCCAGGTGCAGTAAGCGGGCAGCCCGCTCGCGCCGTGAGAGTCCAAAAGTCCTTATGAGCAGGGCTTTGAATTCTGTGTATTTGCCGTCCTCCGGGGGTGACTGTATGAACTCCTCAACCTGGGCAGCTGTCTCCTGGTCGAGGGAGCTCACCACGTAGTAGTAACGTGTGGCATCTGAGATTACCTGCCGAATGTGGAATTGGGCTTCTGCTTGCTGGAACCATAGGTGAGGTCGCAGCATCCAGAAGCTTGGCAGTTTCAACGAAACCGCATGAACAGATGCGGCGTCGTTCATCTCCGGTCCAAATATCGTTTGGGCCGTCGGGGTCACCAATTGTAGTGGTGTGCTACACGCAGCGCTGAAATAACAACACGTAGTCGGTGAGCTGCAGTTGCAAAAGAGGTTTATTCAAACTTCGCGGCCTCGCTTTAAAACCTTCCTGTTCCTGCCCTCCCCGGGCGGGAATACTGTAGGGGGTGCATATTCACAGTCCCGTCCCGCGCGCGGGCTTTTCCCCTTGCTGGTGAAGCAGGCTTGAAGCCCTTTTTGGGACCTGCCTCAATGTCGGCGCACACCACTTTGTGAGCCGGTTCGAGTGCGCTGGGAAGTGGGTCGCCACACTTGCATGTTTGAATGAGATCATCCCACCATCATTCTTCTAAACCCAAAGGAATACAGACCGAGACAGTCTAGCCTCTCTTAATATTTGTACTACCAGTTCTTTCTGGGCAGCTTTCTTCAGGGTGATATAATTGATTGTAAAACCAAGGTGGTTAAATATAAAATCTTATAATATCATGGAAACAAGATTGTAAGCAAAGCTATGTGAGGCCAAAGTAATACTTATTCCCAGTGACACAAATTGTGGAAAGCAATATGGAAAACTTCCCCTGATAGATGTGTGGTTGAATATCCCCTGTTCACTATTGATCTTTCACCATTGTGAGGAAACTGCCATCAACACCAGGGAGGAAAACTCATCCTTATTGACGGTTCTTGTCTGAACTCAAATGAACTGAATATCTGGACAGCAATACCAACGGCAACCCACACCATTCCCTGCCCACTCCTGAATTATTTTCTTATTGAAATCAAAAGTAAAGAACTTTGATTCTATTATAAAACAAAATGCATTCATAATTAAATGATTTTACTTCATTTCAATTGCTTGCTTTCTCATTTAATTTGCTGGGAAGACACCCAGGTTAGCTTTGCTGAGACCCTTCACCGACTCAATTTTGATCACTTCTACAGCGCTTCACACCCCAGTTCCACCCCAGCACCTATTTTATACTTATTTCTCATCTTTCCTTATTACATTGAAGGGGGCTATTTGGTCTCTCTTGACTATGCCATGTTTCAGAGAATCCCACTGACATTTTTAGTTCCCTGTAACCCATTCTATCTCACATGCTCATTGACTCCCCCAGATTCTCATGGTACTCACCAAACTGTGGCCAAAGAACCTGTTAGATGACCTTTGAGATGAGTGAGGAAGTTGGAGTTGCCAGTGTATCACAGCCAGGATGTGGCAACTTCACAGAGAGAGTACCAGATTCTATTACTGGCTACAAGCTGCAGAATGCCTCACACAACCGGGAAGTAAATACTATTGGAAGCAAATCTGCCTCAGAATTTCAGCAGTACAGGGGGCAACATGTCCTCAGGCTAGAGCTGATGACAATGATTTGGATGGCAAGGTTTCTTTGCAGTTCCCTCTCACTTTACTGTTTGCAACCGTGTTTTCCTCTTTGTTGTTTTATCCCCCCCCCCACTGCCTTGACACAGTGTTATTTATCATCAATAACTTTATTGTATCTTTTTCTCAATGCACTACTTCACATTATATAGTAACTAAGTGTCAGCAGATTAGCATCTACAGGTGATGTCACTGATTGTTTTCAGAGCCAGAATAACCATTCAGTAGAGGGCCCTGGCTGAACAACGTGACCTTGCCACTCTAGTAGCTGCCAGAAGAACAATGAAATTTGGAGCAATAAATCCATCCATTTTGTCGCAAAATGTGCAACATTTCTTGAGCTACAACGAGGAGGAGGTGTCAAGGCCTTCCTGTAAATCCTCTCTAGTCATTACAATAGGCAGCAACCTTTTGCCATTTTGTTAGTCAATAAATCTCTCAATTTAATGTCAGTAAATCTTCACGGCACAGTGAGAAAGTTGTTCGATCTAGGAGCAAATTGTGTCTAATACTTAACTGTCAATTCTATAATTCTGGATATCAAAGGCTTCCCTCAACTATTGGCTGAGAACTTAGAACTAATAAAAACAGAATTCCATTTTTGAATCTGAAGTGAAGGGCAGAAATATGTCAAAACAAAAATGTGGTGTGCCTGTTGCACAATACTGTGAGAAGTTGTTGGAATTGAAGTAACAAACCACAGCTAACAGACATGAAAGAAAGTCATCAAGCTTCAAAGTAGGAATGCTCTTATGCCTAGTCCTTACTTGCAGGATGGTTAAATATCAAAGGAAAATGAATAAAAAGATGCAGCTTTCTGAGGAAATATTTGCTTTTTTTAAAAAAAATATTGTTGGTACAGCCCTCCAGTATTGCCTCTGACGTAACCGAGAACTTCACTGCACATTACACCAGTACATCAGAACTGAGTTTATCAAGTACTTCAGCTTTCCTAGAGCATTTACATGACATTCCTCTTTGTTCCAGAGGATCTAACTTACTAATGGAGCACAATACGATGGGCTTCAGTGCATACCGGTCTGTGGGAGAATGGCTGGAGTCACTTAAGATGGGTCAGTACACAGAAAATTTCAATGAAAGTGGATACACCTCGTTGGATGTGGTTACCAAAATAACTCTGGAGTGAGTAACTTCCTATTCAGTGTTGCTGTTTATGCCCGATGAATGGGATTGGTGTAAACTCCCATCACTGGGAGGTATTCACGTTACTTCTGACTGCTAGTAAGGTTCTACGCACTTCAGGAAAGAAGGATCCAATGGACAAGGAGTTAAGTTCATCTTGTATTCCTATCTGATCCATATATTTATTACACTGAATTAATATCACCAGTGTATTTAACACAGTAGGTTTAATAACCAAGAGTCTCCAAATGTGTTGTTATGTTAACACCAATGAATGTTGTTAAAGGAATAAAAACAGGCACTATTGTCAGACAGGCAAAATCTAAGGAGAGGGAAATCCAGAGTTAATGGTTCAGGTCAGAACATAAAGAGTAGAACAAAAAACCTCCATTTGCCCATTTCTTTGGCTTTGTCCATAAGCAGTGGTTTACTTAATCCTCAACATTATATATGGATGAGTAGTAATCACTTTAACACCTTCATTACCAGTTCAAATGTTGTCATTCGTGTCCATCAGATGAATGTACTGTATGGTGTAATCTTTAGGAAATATTTTAGCACTTTAGTACTTCACTGTACAAATCACCATAGATCTGCTTGGAGTCTTATATACAAACGTTCCAAGCATAGTGATCAGAATTTACCTAAATTTACTCTGGAATGAACAGATTTACCTTTGGGATTTATAATCTGGGAATACCAACCAATCTTGTTTTGTATTATGGGCCCGATATAGTTCAATTTACTTACCATCCTAATCCCAAACTCATTCATATTCAGTGGCAATAACATGGGCTGTTAGTTAGTATCCTTGAGCATAGAATCCTACAGAGCAGCTTGTAAGTTCATCAAGGCATTTATTGAAGAGTCCAGCATTAAAATGCTGCAACATTATTTCTTACAGGCTCAAGGGCATTAAGGAGGGTAACCTGTGCAGTGATTATTTCACATCATTATCTGTCCCTGCTGACACCTGTCCCCTTTGCCTGCATGTTTACAGAATTCTGAGCATGAATTCTGGGAATGTGTAATTGTACCTGAATGCTCATATTTGGCCATGGGGCTTAATTGTGATTCCTATTCCTTAAATCTTTGAGTTGCACTACTTGGAGAAACATATTGTGTAAGATAATATACGTTGTGTCAGATTTGTCCACTTGCTCTTACATTGGCTTTCCAATCACCATGTGAGATGGTGAGTCCTTGGGTTAAAATTTGTGACGCAGATAAATGTGAGGCTATAAATGCTTGCCTGTTAAATAAGCCAGGACATATGACAACATCTTCTGGAGTACACACATGTAGTTAAGTACAGCAATCCAAAAATAATAGACAGTGATTCATGGTATACTTTCTCCAGTGTAATCTGAGAAATCAGTGAAATTAGAGAATGTAACAGATGTGGAAATGTTTCTTTAATTGTATGCAGTGTACACCCTATACAGCAACATATGAGCATTGTAATTTGCTCTGAATTTTGATCCATTGAAGTTATAAACTCAATGGAACTGAATTTCTGAAGCAGAATATATTGCCATTTGCTACTGTATGAATTATTTAGAAAATATGTCAAAATGTCTGCCCTATTTCCACTGTAAAAAATCCTTGAAGATATTATTTGTTACAAAATGTGAGTTTTTAAAACCATACTAAGCCACTGTCGTTTCTTAACAAACGCACTGATCTGAGATTTTATGTATAGATTGCCACTGTTTAAGATAAACATTTAAAAGTTCCATACATTTTCCAAATAATGATTTTTTTAAAAAATAATTGGTTATATTTCAACTTTGAAATGCTGTATATGTTTCTATTTTATTTTCTGTAAAATGTTTAAAAGATTAGATATAAATTATGCTCTTTACCTCCTGGTTTGTTGTCTGTGAGACTTCTTCAGTGCTGTCGGTAGTCCTGTTTAATGACATTGCTGATGTTAGATTCCAGAAATGCTTTGGAGTTGGCCTCTAACAACCACTGATGTTGGGAAGGATGGAATCCTTTCCATGGAGTTCAGTAGAGTATTAGATATTTGTGGAGAGCTTTCCTTGAAATTAGAAGTCACCAACATTACTCCACTACTACCTTCAAAATCCATATGCCATTGCATTGTAACAGGTTCTCATTATTATTGAAACAGATTCAATTTAAAACGTATATGAAGACACAATATGGCTTGACTTTGTTCTACTTTCTTAATCGATCAAAGCAAAACTGGTGGGAACATGAAAGAGGGAGGCAGAATGTAAATTACCACTCTGAGCTGGATTTCCTTCCCACTATATTGCGGAATGAGCCCCCAAATCTCTCCGTGTCTCATGCAGATTCTGGCAGAGGTCGGGTAGTGGGATGCGAGTGGTGCATCCTCATTTAATGTCATGTGTTCTCACCACCATTATTGCTCCTCCTCAGGGCATCCCAGTTGAATTATAAGAAAACTCATTTCCACAACAAGGTAGACCGGGCATGTACAATTGTTTGGAGGCACTGGAGATATATTCTATCATATGGTTATATGGCAAACGATCTGGAGCCTGACAATAAAACTTGCAATTTATGAAATGCAAACGGACTAGCTGTTATTAATTGAACTTGGACTTATTTACCGAAAGATCAGTGGCCAATTATTTCACTACTGTAGCAGAATTACTTTTAGGGATCAATTTAGCTCATGATTATTACGCAATGCATGCACACGCCTCTCCATTCTTTCCTTTAATATCTATTTTAGGTGGTGTCAGTAGAACATACTCTTTACAATTTACTTGAAAACTTGGTGCATTCTGTTCCTGCAGAGATTTGAAGAGAATCGGTGTGGGTCTTGCTGGCCACCAAAAGAAGATAATGAACAGCATTCAGGAGCTTCGAGTTCTGTTTATGAACGGCATGATGCCTGTGTGACACCCTCTAACTGCTTGAGCTGCTGCCAGCCATTCAGCACTTTTGTCTTTCTCTGTGGTTATTCCTGTGTGCTAAAGGGTGCAGGGGGGTGGGGGGAAGAACGTCTGGACCAAGAGAATGCAATTATTGCTCACTTTACTGTTTCTGTATTTGAATTCACTAATTGCTAAACCTTGAAATCATCGTCACTGGAAAACTATGTGCTTAAGACAAATCCAGCAAGGGTTGCTGTTCATCCACTTCCTTCCATAACAAGCAGCACTGAACACCTTGGCACAATTATTCCCCTGTTAGGTGGCAATGGTACCTGCATTACAAGACTCTAATTTTCTATGGAGAACATCTGATTCTGTGTCAACTTCAAATGATCTAAAAATGACAGTAGATCCATAATAGTTAACGTAAGTTTGCTGTATCAAGTTTTAATGACCAACAGTTGTGTATTGAAGAGCAATATTATTAAGTTTACTACTTTGTAGTAAGTTGTTTTGTAAATTATAAGTGCAGTTATAATATGCTATATTTAATAAGTTATAGAACGTAGTATATAAGGTCTTTGCTTGACTCGGTCTTGATCAGTTTGTATTTATTGATTAAAAATGTTAGCACGTAATGAAATGTTATTTGAAAACATATTTACTTTGCTCTTAATATTTGAATTTTCATCTGTATATATTGTACAGTTTGCTACTGCAGGGTACAGACTTTTCTGTGTAACAAATTAACTGTATAATTCGACTAAGATGAGTGACACTTAACATTTTAATTTGAGGACCCTCCTTTGGTTCCAAATGGTATGAAGCTGAGAGCTGTAATGTAATAGTGGTGTTAATTTGGATTTGCGAGATTGCATTGCAGGGAGATAAAGAACCTTCATTAACTGCAGTACTGAAGTAACAGTGTTACTCTTGCATGTTAGCTTTAACTTGCCAGGTTACTGAATGTGTGATCCAGTAATGGCATAGCGAGCGGCACATGGGACCTGGGTAAACTGGGCAAACTATTTTGTATTTCCTAATCTAATCAGATTGAAAGAATGAAACATTAACAATGCAAGATCTGGGAAGAATATGTATATTAGGCTGGATGATTTTAAGTCAATGCAGTTTATAGAAAGAGGAATATAAGTGTGGGAGCAACAGACTGGGTTAATAAAGATAAGAGATACAACTATGAACATGTTTTTTACATTTTTGAAATCTCCACCCAAGTAAGTGTGGGACTCTATTTGTAATTGTTAGTGGTACCAGAGAGTTTGTTTAGCAGTAATTTCAATTCAATGAAAGAGCCACCCAGAGTGAGATGGATAAGAATTAATATTATGCAGCATTCAGTCTGTTCCACAACATAAGTACAACTGTCTCATGTCATGCAATGTATTGAAGGGATTCTGGCAGTGAGAAGTTTTTATTTTGAAACCCAACATCAGGGCAGCAGAACACACTAGGACAAATTCTAACAAATCTCCAGGACCTAATGTTTCCCAACTCAAGGTTTGAAGGAAAGAAGGTGACGAAATCGCAGATAATCTTCTAAAGCATTCTATTTTGTAATAGTCTCTTTAGGTTGGAAAATTGCATGAGTAATTTTATTATTTAAAGAAATGTAGAAGACAGAAATTGGAATATTATATACACATTGGTTCAACATTTGTGCTGCAGAAGTTGATGGGAACTGTAATGACCAGCTGAATGATTCAGCATAAATGGATTTCATGAAGAAAGTAATGTTGATGGAGGATGGAAGTTATATTGTGTATCAGAAGGCATGTGATAAGGGTCATGTTAGAGAGGATTGCGTAAAAATAAGGTCTTTGGAACTGAAGGTAAGGTATTGATCAATTTGAAGTACAGATAGGCAGTTGAAGGCAGAGAGTAAAATTAAATGGCTTGTGTCCAAATAGGAAGGAAAACTTTTACATAGATTGTGATCTGATTGTGGGGACTCATAAAAGAATATACAGTAAAGAACTACACAGAGATACAAATTTGCTGAGTAGATTGGAGCATGAAATTCACAAGAAATTGATAGGCTGAGCAGACAGTATATGGCAGATATCCTTAACACAAATAACTGAAGTTGTTCGACTTGGATCTACGGAATTTAGATTTAAATTATATTGATATGGTAAAGGCAGTGAAGAGTGGAGGCTTAATGAAACTTAGAACTCTGTATGCATTGATTGACATTTCCTGACATTTCCAGGATCTTGATCGGAATAATAGAGACTATGCTTTTGCACTTTGGATAGTCTGAGAAAAGGATGTATACACTCACTGGTTAATTTATTAGGTACACTAACTTGTTTATGCAAATATCTAATTGTCAATCATGTGGCAGCAATTCAATGCATAAGAAAACAAGCAGACATGGTCAAGATGTTCAGTTGTTGTTCAGACCGAACACCAGAATGCAATCCAAATGACTTTGACAGTGGAATGATTGTTAGTGCCATATGGTGTGGTTTGAGTATCTCAAAAATTTCTGAACTTCTAGGATTTTCACAAACAACAGTCTCTAGAGTTTACAAAGAGTGGTACAAGAATCAAAAATCTTCCAGTGAGCAGCAGTTATGTGAGCTATAATGTCTTGATAGTGAGTGATGTCAGAGTAGAATGGCCAGACTGGTTCAAGCTGACAGGAAGGTGACAGTAATTCAAATAACCACGTGTTTCAACAGTAGTGTGCAGAAGAGCATTTCTAACACACAACACGTTGAACCTTGAAGTGGATGGGCTACAGCAGCAGAAGACCACAACTCAGAGGAGGTACCTGGTAAAGTGACTATTGAGTGCATTTTAACATTGAAGTGCTTAGAAGTTAGTAAACCTGCGCTTCCAAAGCAGGCCATGGAATTTCCTGCCATAAAATGCAGCAAATGCTATTTCAAATAATCATTTCAAAACCAAGATCAATAGCTTTCATTGGTTGAGATTGTTATAATAAAATGACGACAGCTAGATAAAGTTAGGATACAGAACAGTCATTATCTCACTGTCGGCAAAACAAACTCAAAGGACAAAACAACCTGTTCTTGCTCCTGTGTTTATACATCAGTTATATATGTATAATTGCTGTCTAGAAATTTGAAACTACAAAACAGATGAACTCACTCAATTAATCTCCACTAAAAAAAAATAGCTACTGAGGGGCTCATGAAGAACAACAGCTATGATATTAGATAAATTCAGGCTTGCTGTTAAAAGACAAATCATCTCATTAAGGAAAGCAAAGATTAATATTAATTTTCAATTAAAATGATTTTAAAAGTAAACTCCAACACTATAAAGGTTACGGTATTTCTGCTTCTCAATTTACTTGGCAATGCATATTTTATGTTCACCATTGCAGATATTTTAAAATGTGCTTTTAAAAGTTTTTTTCTCTTGGCAAGTCAGGACAGATATGCCAGTGAGTTTTATGATCAAAAGTATGTTGAAAGAAATTTCAAAACATCCAATTCTCTACAGTTGTCAGAGAAATGCATCAAAGAAGTTCACATATTCATCAACTAGAGTTGAGAATACTTTACCTTTGTAAGGGTTGACTGGTGAGCATACCAGTAACCCAACTCCTCCACCACAAAGGTCTTTGGAGCCATTTAAAGTCCCATTATCCATACAGCTATAGATACTGACTGGATCTAGATTGGTTCTACATTCAGTGTCTGAAGGTGATGAAGCAAGGCTTATCTAGATGGTGCTGATGTGCCAAACTTCTGATGGTCAGCCAAAATATGCTACGAAGTAGAATTAAATGCTTGTGCTTACACAGACTCTGAGTGCTTTATTGCTTTTGAACTTCATAAGGAAAAGCATGGTGCATGAGCACCTGACATTACCTTCCTAGCCCTGAGTCAGTAATAGGTCTTTGAATTGCATATTAAATCAGGTCTTTCATCTGACACAGCTCCTTGTGAATGTGCTAGCTGGTCAACCCTCAGTGTTTATAGGACATCAAGCTGAATGATCCAATTTATGCCAATGATCATCTTATTAAAATGATAATTTGGCCCCTTTTCATTCTGAAAAGCACAGAAACATTTCCTTTATATTTGCTCTCTTCTTTTCATTCGAGTAACTGCGGCAATAATAACATCACCTATTTGACCCTGCACAAATCAATGCCAGTTCTGTGGAGATGGTTGATAGACATCTCCACACCTGAGTTTTTCACGCTCAATCCATAAATTATAAAGTCAAGCTTTTATCCTGTTGTGTTTTCAATCTGTTTTAGTCTGTTCTGTGAAAACCACATTTATCTGAGATCTGCATAAATGGCCATCCCATTTATGTATTTATGGATGTGACTGACAGTCAGTCCCAGGGTTAGAAAGTGACCACCTCATGCACATGGGCCAGGCAGACAAACATGCCAATTGAGAGAGGGCTTGAAATTGGAAGGATTGCCTGTCCGCGTTGGACAGAAAGATGTCTTAAAAAGCTCAGTCCACCACCATGGTGGCGACAATGCAATGGTTGAGTCCTTTGGTGAAGCCCCATCTAGAGAAGACTGACATAACTCACCTTCATTGGTGTAATGTCCAGCACTCAGTTTAGCATTATCTGAGTTGAATTCCTTGTGGACCAATGTCATGTTGGCAGAAATGATCAGACTTAATGAATATATGAGAGTAGGGATTGTGCAAAAGTGGAATATATTCCCAGAGTTGTGTGCACTTGGAGTGAAGGCAGATTGTGGTACTGGTGTGGGGGAAGTATTTTAATGAAAAGAATAAAGTGCATGATTATTGGGAGATTTCCTGTGAACTACTGCAAGAACATGAAACTATTTCTATTGCTAACTCGATCATTTTGAATTGTGCATTATCTTTGTGTTGATGTTATTAAGGTGCATTCAGGAATTTTTAAAGAAACGTATATTCACTTCTTTTAGGTGATCTGTAAACTGAAACAGTATACAGATTAATTCACATGCAGCAAAGCAGCTTACAGTGGAGCAGGGTGATCCAACCAACAGCACTTGATGCTTTCAGTTACTGGGTAATAAGCAAACACATGAACACTGTTAGAGTTGAGATTTGCTTTTGGTTGTTTATGACGAAATTAAATTTTAACAGCTTTAGCGTGCTTTATTTATTTTAAGAGCTGTATCCGAACACTGTGTGTGTATTTGTTTGTGTACATGTTTTTGTAGTGTAAGATATGAGATTTTATATTTTCATAAAAAATAAATTTTTATATCATTACATGTGAATCTCAATTTGTGTATCAATAATAATAAAAAAACAGAGCTATACATTTCACATTCCACTTCACTTCCATAACAAAATTATTTGGGAAACAATATTATAATAGAACCAGAACCAAACATTGGTGCATGAAAATTGTGAGGTGAGTGTGAAGCAGAAGTGTAGGGTTCAGGTACGGATTGGAAAAGAGGTCAGAGCAGGATCACAGCTACACAGGGAAACAGGAGAGGGAGTAGGCCACTTGACCTCTCATGTTTGCACTACCATTCAACATGAGGATGGTTAATCTACCAACGACCTCAATACCAGTTCTCCATAAATAGCCTCAAGGATTTAGCCTCCACAACCTCTCTGGGGTAGAGAATTCCAGGGATTCACAAGGAGAAAGTAGGAGAAAGGGAGAACAGAGAGAAAGAGGGAAGGAAATAGTGAGAAGGGAAGAGGGGTTCAGTTGGTGCAAAATGGAAAAGAACCCTGACAACAGATATCACAGTGATCAGTGTGCTATTAGTTTGAGCTTGGACTACCAGTAATGTAACTGTTTAAATGAAGTACAACTCATTTGGGAATGAAGATGTTAGAGAAACCTTTATGGCTCCTCTGAGTAACTATCCCCACTCCCAAATTATGTGTACCAGGTTGTTGTTAATGGTTATATATATATATATATATATATATATATACACACACACACATACATACACAGTCAACTTCGTGGGAGCATCTATCAGAAGCCTGTAATGGTCTCAGTCAACAATTGTTTTCTTCCATTTATCTGGAAAATGAGAATGCAGACAGTCCTTTCCTTCCTGCCTTGTGCATCTCAGTCTCCTCTCTCTCCCCCTGGTACCAGCTGCCGTCAGGTTGGGCAGCATGATAAGATCTCCATCTGATCTGTGTGTGAAGCATCACACACTGATACAGCTAGCAAATGTTAAAGGGACAGGGCAGGATTCTCATCATTTTCATTGTATGATAGCTGAATGTCTAAATTAGAATTATAATAGTTGCTTCAACAAGTTCATGCTACTAATTTTGTATTGAGCTAGCCTAATTCAAAAATAGGCAATGATTTCAATTGGCTTAGATTTCACATCAGTCATTGCATTGTTAAAAGAAAACCATCAAAGACCATCAGTGAATGAATCAGTGAGGAAATAAAAAAAACATGTAGTTTGGAACTAGCTCACTAAACTGCTTTGATTGGGCAATGTCTGATGCCCCAGTGTTTAGTGAAGTGTTTGAACATTTAGCGGAGTCCAGAAGGATGGGAGAGGTGATCTCACTGATGCCTACAGGATACTAAAAGGCCTGGATAGAGTGAATGTGGAGAGGACTTTTCCATCAGTTAGAGAGTATAGGATGCCTCAGAACAATGGGACACTATTTTGAAAATGAGATGGAGGGTGGTTAACTGGAGGGTGGTTAATCTGTGGAATTTGTTGCCACTGAGTGCTGTGGAGGCTAAGTCAATGAGTGTATTTAAGTAAAAGAGATAGATTCTTGAATAGGAGGGGGATTAAGCATGGTGCAGAGAAAGCAGAGGAATGGGTTTGAAAAAAAAAACAGCAGAGCAGACCCAATAGGTAACACGGCCTAATTCTGCTCTTATATCTTATGGTCTTATGGAATTTACTCCCTGGAGATTGTTATAGAAAACCAGAATATATCTTTTCTTAACAAACTGTTGATCACCTTTCCTTTTTCAAAAACAACAAATGCAAATTCAACAACTGGCAGAGTGTAATAAGGACACCAAGATTATCAGCCCTTTAATGCATCCTTGTGACGCAATAATCACAATTTCACAACATCTGGAAAAATTGCTAAATGTCAGATGAAACAAGAAGCAAAACAGATGCAAGATACCTGTTACAGCACAACCCCTGTTTTGCTCAACAGGTCAGGAAGCTTCTGTGGAGAAGGAAAAGCAACGGTTAATACTTCCACAGCAATGGCCTCACTGTCATTCTGAGAGAAGGTCATCAACTTGAAGCATTAACTGTGCCTTCCTGCCTCTCTGACCCACTCTGTCTCTTCAGCATTTTCTGTCATTTTAATTCGCCTGTGGTGAGCAAGCAGTGTTATGTTTGATTAATGAAGAATAATTAGACATGCCATGAACCACAATTTCAGGCCATTATTTTAACCTTGACTGCACAAGTCTGTGGCACTTTGCATAGTTTCATTTCAAAACAGATTAACAGCAGGGATCCTGACTCAACTGCTAGGTACAGACAAATATGAATTTACTGAAAAACATTTTAAATCCATCTGGATGATCCTCTAACAGTAAACAAGGATAGAAACGTTAATACAAAGTAAGGATTGTGTCAAAGCTGAACCTAGATAGGGGTGTGTGCGGAGAAGCAGAAACCAAGTTCCACCTACCAATATGTGATTATGTTAGGGGGGGGGGGGGGAAGGGTGTGTGTGTGTGTGTGTGTGTGTGCGCGCGCGCGCGCGTTTAACATGCCGTCTAAAAAAGCATTGTCAAGTTTAAATTCTTATACAATCTCCTACATACAGAATAGCACAGGATGAAAAAAAACATGTTTTTCATCCCTGGAGTTCTGAAGTGAATCACAAAACACAGCAACTGTTGGTCTCCTTCTGGAATGCCACTTTTGTACGAGATCCCAAATGTCAGTGTGGCCATAGTCATGGTCCTACACCTGAATCTAACGATCCTGTGGAGCTGAGTACGGAAGCTAGCCTGAGTTTTCACTGCGGGGTGAAGGGAGTGCAGTTTTCAATGAGTTACTAAAGCACCTCCTGCCTGGAAATTAAATCACATACAACCATGATTTATGACCCTGTAATCCATGTGAGCTAAGACATGAATGAAAATGGTGGGGAGGGGGTGGTGGTGATTATACTTGGATCAGAGTCCACTATTCTCAAAGTGTGAGTTTGCTTGATAACATGTGGAGGACACCACATGCAATGCAGATAGAGCTTCTCCCACAGCCTATTTCATGAGGCATAAAGCAGGAATGTGTCAATGGGTTCTGTTGCCTACCAACCTGCTGTGGTAATTCTATTGTACCTACTTCTCAGTGAGGTGCACAACAGAGTCATCCCAGCTTTCCCATCTTCCGATAAATTCTTTATTGAGTGATCTCCAACACAATAACATTGCATCATTTCAAGCACAATAAGCCAACAAGTAATAATGGTATATCGAAATAAAAGCATAAATAAAGGAAATCTGTGATGGTTTATTCTCCTTTGGAAGAATGCTTTCAGATCATGCACAACAATAATGAGCTGTTGGTACTGGTACTTGGTTTAATATTGTCACATGTTCTGAGATACAGTAAAAAGCTGGTGTTTGCATGCCATCCAGACAGACCATTCCAGGTATAAGGTATTTAAAAAATAATAAGGTACGTATCTCAGGCTTGGGTGAGATAATGTATCTTGTAAGTTACTCACTTTCTGTTCTTATTTGTTCATTCCTGATGTGTTTGGGCTTTGTGAGTTTCGACAGAGTGGCTCCAGGGGCAGTGTTCTGTACTGTGTGTGGGATGTGGGAAGTCTGGGAGATCTCCAGTCTCCTGGATAAACACCTCTGCACCAGGTGCTCCGAGCTGCAACTCCTGAGAGAACGTATTAAGGAAATGGATTTGCAGCTCGATGACCCTCGACACATATGGGAGAATAAGGAGGCAATAAACAGGAGCTACAGGGAAATAGTCACCTCTGGATAGCAGGAATTTGGTAACTGGGTGACTGTCAGGAGAATGAAGGGAAATGTACAGCCAGTGCAGAGGACACCTGTGGCTGTACCCCTCAATAATAAGTATACAATGTTGGATACTATTGAGGGGGCAACCTACCATGGGGAGCTACAATGACTAGGTCTCTAGCACTGTGTCTGTTGCTGTGGCTCAGAAGAGCAGAGAGGTGAAGGGGATTGCAGAGCTGATAGGAGATTCCTTAGTTAGAGGAACAGAAATGAGGTTCCATGGGCACAGGAGACACCCAGTGTGTTGCCTCCCTGGTGCCAGCATCAGGGATGTCTCAGATTGGATCTGTGGCATTCACAAGGGATACTGCCAGAAGTCTTGGTACGTATTGGCACCAGTGACATAGGTAGACAATGAGAGGAGTTCCTGAAGGGAAATTTCAGGGAGCTGGGTAGAAAGTTGAGAAACAGGAGCTCGAGGGTAGTAATCTCTGGATAACTGCCTGTGCCACATACCAGTGAGGGTAAGAATAGAATGATTCGATAGGTGAATGCGTGGCTGACTAACTGGTACAGGGGACAGGGGTTCAGATTTAAGGATCATTGGGATCTCTTCTGGGGAAGCTACGACCTGTACAAAAGGGATGGTTACACCTAAACCAAAGGGGATTCAATGTCCTTGCAGGCAGGTTGGTCAGATATAATTTAAAATGATGTAGTTGGTTTACAAACAGAGGCAATCAGTAGTGAGAAAAGGCTGTTAATAGGGCAAAATTGCAGTCAACAGGATGAGTTGCAATGTAAATAGTGGACAAACTTGAAAAAGGTAAATATAGGACACAAGCTGTTTTATTTGAATGCACACAGTATATGGAATAAGGTAGATGAACTCTGCACAGTTACAGATTAGCATGTATGATGTTGTAGGCATCACTGATTCAAGCTGAAAGAAGATTATAGCTGGGAGCTAAATGTCCAAGGATACACATTGTGTTGAAAGGACGGGCAGGAAGTCTGAGTGGGCGGCATTGCTCTGTTGGTAAAAAATGAAATCAAATCATAAGAAAGAGGGACACAATTCTATAGGGGCACAATTGAAAGCATCCTGACTGGTATGGGAACTGTACTTCCCTCAATCGCAGAACTCTGCAGAGAGTGGTGTGGTCAACCCAGCACATCCATAGATGTGAACTTCCCACTATTCAGGACATTTACTAAGACAGGTGTATAAAAAGGGCCTGGAGGATCATTTGGGAAGAGAGTCACCCAACCACAAGCTGTTCCAGCTGCTACCATCCAGGAAATGGTACTGCAGTATAAAATCCAGGACCAACAGGCTCCAGGACAGCATGCTTAACTCATGCTGACGCAATTGTATTTCTATGTGATATTGACTATCCTGTTGTACATACTATTTATTATAAATTACTATAAACTGCACACTGCACATTTAGACTGAGACATAGTGTAAAGATTTTTACTCCTCATGTATATGAAGGATGTAAATAATAAAGTCAATTCAAGTCAATTCAATTCAGTTCAGGTGATATAGGGTCAGAAGGTGTTGAATCATTGTGAATAGAGCAGAGGAACTGCAAGGGTAAAAAGACTCTGATTTGAGTTGAATACAGACCCCAAACAGTAGTAAGGGTGTGGGCTACAAATTACAATGGAAGGTAGAAAATGTATGCCAAAAGGGCAATGTTACAATAGTCATGGGGGATTTCAATATGCGGGTAGAATGGGAAAATCAGATTGGTGCTGGATTTCAAGAAGGGCGGGATTTCTAGAATGCCTACGAGCTGGCTTTTTAGAGCAGCTCATGGGTGAGCCTGCTAGGAGATCAACTATTCTGGATTGGATGTTGTGTAATGAAGTGGAATTGATCAGCGAGCTTCAGGTAAAAAAACCCTCTGGAAAGTGATCATAATAGATAGATAGATACTTTATTCATCCCCATGGGGAAATTCAACATTTTTTCCAATGTCCCATACACTTATTGTAGCAAAACTAATTACATACAATACTTAACTCAGTAAAAATATGATATGCATCTAAAATCACCCTCTCAAAAAGCATTAATAATAGCTTTTAAAAAGTTCTTAAGTAGTTTACTTAAATACATTGAGTCCTAACCCCGGCACTTTAACATATCTTACTCCTGGCGGTTGAATTGTAAAGCCGAATGGCATTGGGGAGTATTGATCTCTTCATCCTGTCTGAGAAGCATTGCATCGATAGCAACCTGTCGCTGAAACTGCTTCTCTGTCTCTGGATGGTGCTATGTAGAGGATGTTCAGGGTTTTCCATAATTGACCGTAGCCTACTCAGTGCCCTTCGCTCTGCTACCGATGTTATACTCTCCAGTACTTTGCCCACGACAGAGCCCGCCTTCCTTACCAGCTTATTAAGACGTGAGGCGTCCCTCTTCTTAATGCTGCCTCCCCAACACGCCACCACAAAGAAGAGGGCGCTCTCCACAACTGACCTATAGAACATCTTCAGCATCTCACTACAAACATTGAATGACGCCAACCTTCTAAGGAAGTACAGTCGACTCTGTGCCTTCCTGCACAAGGCATCTGTGTTGGCAGTCCAGTCTAGCTTCTCGTCTAACTGTACTCCCAGATACTTGTAGGTCTTAACCTGCACCACACATTCTCCATTAATGATCACTGGCTCCATATGAGGCCTAGATCTCCTAAAGTCCTAAAGTCAAATATTGGTATTTGACCAATATGATCAAATACACCCTGAAATCTGAGAAAGAGAAGCTAAAGCCAGACGTAGCAGTATTACAGTGGAGTAGGGGGAATTACAGAGGCATGAGAAAGGAATTGAACAGAATTGAATAGAAAAGGACACAGGTCGGGATGACAGGCAGAGCAACAAAGGCAGGAATTTTGGGAAGCGATTCAGAAGGTACAGGATATATACATCCCAAAGAAGAAGACGTATTCTAAAGGCAAGATGATGCATTTGGCTAACAAGAGAAGTCAAAGCAACATAAAAACCAGAGAGGGCATATAGTATAATAGAACAAAAATAGAATACAAAAGTAAGTTAATCAATAATATTAAGGAGGATACCAAAAGCTTCTTCAGAAACATAAAGTGTAAAGGAGAGGATATTGGACTACTGGAAAACGATGCTGGAGAGGTATACATGAAGGAGAAGGAAATCGCGGAAAAATTCTTTCTTTCTTTTCAAATCTTTTTATTATTATTATTATCATCCAAGATAACAAGAGTACATCGAAGTAACACAATGTCTCAAAGGGAAGAAAAACAATGTTTCAAGGATTAAAAAATATGGTGAAACAAAAAAAAGAAAAGAAAAAAAAATCTACTACAGCAAGAAAACAGTGAGGGGAAAAAAGAACCCATTAGGTGTTCAACCCCGGAGCCATGCGTCGTACAAGAAGCTTCTAAAGATATACATCAAACAGCCAGCAAAAAAAAAAAATTATACCAAAATTTACAATTGGATCGTGGAGAAAATCTATCAATTAACTCAAAAAATGGTAGTAATGAGCAAATGAACCCCATCTTTTCACAAAATCAAACATAGGTTCGAAGGTTCGACTTCTAATTTTCTCCAAACTAAGACATAGCATCACTTGAGAGAACCATTGTGACAGAGTGGGAGCCGACGTATCCTTCCACTTCAACGGAATGGCCCTCCTAACTATCAATGTAACAAACGCAATAACATGTTGGTCAGACAAAGAAATACCACGGTTATTTTGAGGAATTATTCCAAAGAGCACAGTTAATTTGTTAGATTGTAAATTATGAACCCTTTGATGAAGGGTCCCATTGGAAGAAGTTATAATTTATTATTACAATGGGATAAGCACCCTTTTTTAAGATTACACTGGATTGGGAAAAGGAATTTAATTTCACTTTTATGACAGAGGATTGGATGCGGATCTTGAAGTTGGTTAACTCTTCTTCGATTTGTGCTAGTCATTCATTGATTCAATTAAAAATTGTACATCGTTACTATTTGACGAAGGAGAAATTGTCTAAAATCTTTCCTAATGTTGATAGTTATTGTGATAGATGTAAAACTGAGACAGCTACACTGACACACATGTTTTGGTCTTGCTCTATACTGGAACAGTTTTGGAAGTCAGTTTTTTCCACAATTTCTAAAGCACTTAAACCTAACAAAATCGCGGAAAAATTGAACAAGTATATTTGCATCAGCCTTCACTGTGGAAGATACTGGCAGTATGGTGGAAGTTTCAGGTGTCAGCGGTCATGAAGTTGGTAAAGTTACCTCTTACTATTCAGAAAGTTTTTGGGAAACTGATGGGTCTGAAGGTGGACCTGAAGCTGTACATCCCAGGGTTCTGAACGAGGCAGCTGAAGAGATTGTGGAAGTACTAGTAATGATCTTTCAAGAATCACTATATTCTGGAATGGTTCCAGAAGACTGGAAAATTGCAAATGTTACTTCGCTCTTCAAGAAGGGAGAGAGACAGAAGAAAAGAAACTAATGGCCATTTAGTCTGATCTCAGTGGTGAGGAAGATGTTGGAGTCGATTCTTAAGGATAAGGTCAGCATGGCTTCCTCAAGGGAAAATCTTGCCTGATAAATCTGTTGGAACTCTGAAGAAATAACAAGCGGGATAGACAAAGGGGAATCGGCTGATGTTGTGCCCTTTGATTTTCAGAAGAACTTTGACGAGATGCCAAACATGAAGGTGCTTAATAAGCTATAAGCCCATGGTATTACAGGACAGATTTGAGCATGGATAAAGTCGAGGCTGATTGGCAGGTGGCAATGAGTGGGAAGGGAACCTTTTCTGGTTGACTGTTGGTGACTAGTGGTGTACCCCAGGGGTTTGTGTTGAGACTAACTCTTTTTACCTTATATGTCAATGATTTGGATGTTGGAATAGATAGCTTTGTTGCAAAGTTTTCAGATGATACAAAGATAGGTGGAGGAGCTGTTAGTTTTGAGGAAATAGAGAGGCTACAGAAGGACAGACAGATGATGAGAATGGGTAAAGAAGTGGCAGATGGAATGTAGTGTTGGGAAGTTTATGACTATGCACTTTGGCAGAAGAGGTGAAAGGGTTGACGATATATTTTTCAAATGGAGAGAAAATACAAAAAAAATCTGAGATGCAAAGGGATTTGGGAGTCCTTGTGCGGGATTCCATAAAAGTTAACTTGCAGGTTGAGTCTGTGGTGAAGAAGGCAAATGTGATGTTAGCATTAATTTCAAGAGAACTAGAGTATAAAAGCAAGGATGTAATGTTGAGACTTTATAAAGTACTGATGAGTCCTCATTTGGAATATTGAGCTTCTTATCATCAGAATCAGAATCAGAATCAGACTTTAATCGCCAAGTACCTATGCACATACAAGGAATTTACTTCCAGCAGATGTTGTCTCTCTGCTCTTAACAATAATAATGATAAATATAAATGAAAAATATAGATTATACATACAGGTAGTGCGATCCAAGTAATAGTTAGCTGACAGTTAACCGGCAGTTAACTGTTCAGCAAAGTGATCGCAGTAGGGAAAAAACTTCTCCAGTGCCTATTAGTCTTAGTCTGGAGGGATCTGAAGCGCCTACCAGACGGAAGCAGATCAAACAGTCCGTGCGTATCATAGAAAGGATGTGCTGTAAACTGGAGAGGGTTAAAGGAGTTTCACAAAAATAATTCCAGGATTAAATGTCGTGCCATATGAAGAGCACTTGATAGCTCTAGGCCTGTATTCACTGGAATTCAGAAGAATGAGGGGTGACCTCATTGAAACCTATTGAATGTTGAAAAGCCTTGATAGAGTGGATATGGAGAGGATGTTTCCTATGGTGGGAGAATCTAAGACCAGAGGACATAGCCTCAGAATAGAGGGCATCTTTTTAAAACAAAGATGAGGCGGAATTCCTTTAGCTAGAGAGTGGCAAATCTGTGGAATTCTTTGGTACAGACAGCTGTGGAGGCCAAATATTTATGTATATTTAAGGCAGATTTTGATAGATTCTTTATTGGTCTGGGCATGAAGGGATATGGGGGGAGGCAGGAGATTGGAATTGAAAGGAAAATGGGATTAGCCATGATGAAATGGCAGTGCAGACTCAATGGGCCAAATAGCCTAATTCTGACTGGATGGGGGGAGAGATGGTGAGAGTTGTGGCTATGAAACAATCTCAGGTTCTGGGTCCAGCTTCATAGTGATTGTAGGAGTTGACTCTGGGTCTGCTAGAAGTGGTTCTGACAGCTCTGCCCACCCTTCTTCTCTAACAATGGACTCTGCTCTCCTCAACTGATTGACAAGTCATCTCCAGCTGACAACTGATGCAATCTCTGAAGTGTAGGAGAGGGGTGCAGTTCTGTACTTTATTTTGCCAGGTACCCACTTTTGAAGACCTCTGCAGTCATTTGCCAGGACTGCTTGTTCAGGAATGAAACATTGAATCTCCTTGTTTGAGGAGCCCTCTCTTTTCTCAGCTGTTGGTCCTGCATGCTCCTTCTGAGATTACGTTTGAGGAGATCCAAATGTGAGCTCAAGAGATGACCCAGGAATAGCATAGCTGGTGAATTGTTGGTTGCAGTGTGTGCTGCATTTTGATATGCAATGAGGAAATTGGTGAACTTCTGATTCAGTGCCAGTGCAGTATGTTCTGCTGACATTGATCACAGTGTGTTCTTTAGACTCTGGAAAAGCCTTTCCACCAAGTCAATTGTAGCTGGGTGGTACACTGCAGATGTAATATGTCTTATTCTATTCATCTTCAGTGATGATTGAAACTGTTCTGCAACAAACTGTGGCCCATTGTTACTGACTAAGTGTTCTGGAACACCAGTCTTTGAGAAGAGACATCAACAGTGTGCAAGGCTGTAGTGGAGGCTATTGGGATCACTTTAGGCCATTTTGTAGTTGTATCCACTTGTAACACCTGCCCAACAGACTGGTATATGTCTAGGGGAAGAACTCCAGCCACTCCCCAACCCCACCTCCCGTATACGCAGGTGCTGTGGAAAACAAGTTAATGCAGCGACGCACATACACAATATCAAACTCACACCAGATACCATTATAGAATATACTTTAACGATTTTACTAGAACTAAAAGGTTACTAACAATACAGTATATATGAAGGAAAATAAAATAAAATAAAAAGGCACCAAAACTTATCAGAGTTCAATCAGTTTAGTGCACATCATTGGAGCTCAACCATCGAACCATTCGACCCCTCGTCGCTTTCTGCTGACCTCCATGTCCTTGCACCTGGGACCACCCTGGTGGTCGACCGAGCAGTGCCGCACATGTCCACCTTCCTTGGCGTCCTCTTCCCGACTCCCTGAAAAGACCGCGAAAACTCCCCAGCTCCCAGACCCACGAGACAAAATAACATTTCCCCAATGGTTAACAAATGAATACAATCCCGATATCAGCAAGTCTAAAGCTAAACAACTGCGAGAGAAAGCACTTATCATAACAAAGAAGCATTCCTACTCTTAACAAAACAAAGAAGCCATTTTGATTAACATACACAGTACTTTGTACACACTGCTATCAAGAAACTTGTCCCCATGAATGGTCTGGCAAAATCCACATGAATCCATGCAGGCCATTCTCAGGGATGGAGAAGCGCGGCTCTTGGCATCTTCTGAATGTGTTGGCATCCTAAATAGTACATGGTGAGCTACTTGATCTGCTGATCTATCCCAGGCTGCTAAACAAATCTCCACATCGATGCTTTTATTTTGGCCATGCTCAGATGATTGGCTTGTAGCTCCTCTAACACTACAGCTCTCAAAAACTCTCAAACCTGATATAAGGCAACGTCCGTCAAGTGCAAGGTCTGGTAAAATGGGGGAAATGGAGTTTCTTCTGCATATTCCAGCCACTTTGAGGTGTCTTGTAGACAGTCTAGGGTCATTTATGGTTTCCATTTGGATCATCTCTGCCATAATTTGATTTGGGTAAGGGAGAAAGTGTTAGCAGGAGTATCTGCATTTGTAAATTTTTCCGGTCCAAGAGTAAGCAGGACAATCCATTAGCTTTTCCATGATTCATTGTCCTCTTGAATTTGATCTTGTAATTGTGTCCTGCAAGAAACAGAGTCAATTTCTGCATTTATGCTGCTTCCATTAGTGGGACACTCTTCTGTGGATTGAAAATTTGCCTCAATGATTGATAATCAGTAATGAGAGTAAACTCTCTCCCATACATAAAACATAGAGTCTTAGAGAAGTAAAGCACAGAAACAGGTCCTTTGGCCCATCTAGTTCATGCCAAAACATTTATACTGTCTGCTCCCATAGATCTGCGCTGGGGCCATAGCCTTCCATACCCCTACCATCCATGTAACTATCCAAACTTCTCTTAAACATTGAAATCAAGCTTGTATGCACCACTTGCACTGGCAGCTTGTTCCATATTCTCATAACCCTCTGAATGAAAAGGTTTCCCCTTATGTTCCCCTTAAGCTTCTCATTTTTCACCCTTAATCCATGACCTGTGGTTGTAGTTCCACCCAAACCCAGGGGAAAATGCTTCCTTGTATTTACCCTTCTATACCCCTTGTAATGTTGTATATCTCTATCAAAACTCCTCTCAATCTTCTACTTTCTAAAGAATAAAGTCCTAATCTATTCAGTCTTTCCGTATAACTCAGGCCCTCCAGACCTGGCAACATCCTTGTATATTTTCTTTGTTCCCTTTCAGACCTTGTTTATATTTTTCCTCTAGGTAGGTGACCAGAACTGCACACAATGCTCCAAATTAGCAATGTCTTCAACATAACATCCCATCCCCTATATTCAATACATTGATTTATGAAAAGCAATATGCCAGATTTCTTTATGATCTTACTTACATGTGACACCAGAATCCATAAATTATTGATGTACATCCTCAGATCTTTTTGTTCTACAGCACTCCTCAGTGCCCGACCATTCACACTGTAAGACCTACCCTGGTTGGTTCTACTAAAGTGCAAATCCTCACACTTGTCTGCATTAAATTCCATCTGCAATTTTACAGCCCATTTTTTCCAGTTGATGCAGATCCCTCTGCAAGCCATGATAGCCTTCCTCACAGTCCACTACATCCCCAATCTTGGTGTAATCCCCAATATTTGCTACTCCAGTTAACCACATTATCATCCAGATAATGGATATAGAAGATAAACAAAGGACCCAGTGCTGATCCTTCTGGCACACCATTAGTCATTGGCCTCCAGTCAGAGAGGCAACACCACTGCCATTCTCTGGCTTCTCCTCAATGTCTAATCCAATTCACCTGAAAGCCAAGTGATTAAACCTTCTTGACCAGCCTCCCATGGGGCTCCTTATCAAATGCCTAACTAATGTCCATGTGGACAACATCCGCTACTTTGCCTTTTTGACTTTCCTGGTAACTTGCTTGCAAAACTCTAAGATTTATAAGTTTGCCATTTATTTCTGTTGTAAGCCATATTGCTTATCTACTGTTAGTTTTTGCACTGTGAATGTCAAAGCTATCCAGTCCTGTGTCATTCTCATCATTAAAAGCATGCAGATCAATGCTCTTTTTGAAACTGCAACTTTACTTTTTATGGTTTTCTCTTGCCTATGCAGTCCATTTATTTTTGCCTGGCCAACATGCTCTTTGCATGTGTCCTAGGTTGTCGCATTTTCTGCAAGTTCTGCCCTTAAACCTGCTTTGGTCTGGTGTTTGTGAGCCGTTGCCACAATGATAACACAATTTGTTTGGCCAGGCTCATTTCTCAGGAGATATTGCAATTCTGTTCACGGTCACTTTCATTCCTGACTGCAACTCAATTGTGCTTCTCTCTGCTGTATCCATCTCCACTGCTATTTCTACTGCTCATTTAAATATAAGCTGTTCTTCAGTTAGGAGCCATTTTGAATACTTTCTTGTAAGATTCTACAAACCAAATGATTTCTCAATTCATCATTAAGTCCATCATTGAACTGACAATGCTCAGACTATCTTTCTAATTCAGCCATGTAAGTTGAAAGGATCTTTCCTTTTTATTCTGCTTATGGAACCTAAGGCATTCTGAAATCAACTGTGGTTTCAGTTCTAAATGCTCCTGCATTACACTCACGATATCAGCAAAGTTGGCTCATTTTGGCTGGTTTGGTTGAAGCAATTATATTTCTAATCAAACTGTATGTTTTTCCATTTATTACACTTTGAAAAATTGGCACTAGCTTCTCATTGGCTGTTTCATTTGCGTCAAAATACTGCTCAATCCATTCTGTATACACCAGCCAGTTATCTTTTGTGCAATCGGACGTGTCTCTGTTTACAATGTAGCCAGCCATTTCTGCTCTTTTTTGGTGAGGATTATCACCCAGTACTCCTTGTTTAAGAACCTGTGAAATCTTCTGTTTTATTTAAAACTCCACCTTCTCTATCCTTTCCCGAAGAAGCATGTGCTGCACTGTTCTTTTACTCGACCATTTCTTGCTGTGTTTTCTTTTAAATCAAACGTGTTGTGCACTTCAACAGGTATGTGGTTGTCTTGTCTTTGTTTAAAATTTCCTCATTGCCTCCAAAACATAAAACTAATTGAAGGAAAAATATGAGAAGACCGGGAGAATGTGTTAACTTGGTTTTTACTTTAAACAAGGTGCTCACATATGACGAGGTGACATAATGACATATACCATTTATGAATTTTATATATAACCCATAATGAATTATTTAAACAAACAAAGAAACAATACAAATTTATTCAACTTCTACTGAAATATTAAATACACAATAGTTTTAGAGATCAGGAATTTTTTTATATCACATGGGATGTCCAATCATGAACCTGATAACAATGAGAAAAAGCTGTCCTTCGGTCTTGTGATACACCTTCTTCAACGTTTGTATCTTCTGTACAATGGAAGAGAGGAGAAATGAGAAAGATCAGGGTGAGAGGGTCCCTGGTCATATTGGCCTTCCCAGAGCAGCAGGACACAGCAGAAAGTATAGATTGGAAACTCCCATCAACTTTAATGGCTTCGTCTCAGCCCAGCAAACAGAAAGCCGTCAGTCTGAAGTATTGCCTGTTTTCCCCTCTCTCCAGGTTGATCTCTTGTGTTCTGAGCATAGAACTGGTTTAGTAATTCATTGACAGAAGTATCATTCTGCTCTGGAAAGCTGCCCACCGTTCCAGGATCATTCTGAACAGCAAAGGTTATCCATAGTTTCTCTTTGAAACAACTTATTCTAGTCCCTCCACTGCCTCCAGGAACCTCACCTCCAACTGCAGACGCAAGGAGGTGTGTGCAGCTCTCTCATTCAGACTGACAACGTTAGCAAAGCCTGGTCTGTCTTCCTCCCCTGGTCCCCTTGTCTTGCTCTGCCCATCTCACACATTTCTTTGTTGTTGTCTTCCTTAGAATCACTCATGCATCTCACCTTTGTTCCCAATAGACTGTGACACACAGCAGCTTCTCTCCTTTCAGTCCCACACTCCTTCTGATTCTCAGACCCAGCTACTGCTGTCTGTATCATGACTCTATTACTCCTGTGTATCCATTGATCCTGCTTTGTAAATGCCTCAGTTTTAAATTCCCTCCACAACTTCTTTCTGCAATTTCCTCTAGGCCTCAGGTCCTCCACCATATAGTGGAATGCAAAAGTTTGGGCACCCCGGTCAAAATTTCTGTTACTAGCTAAGTGAGTAAAAGATGACCTGATTTCCAAAAGGCATAAAGATGACACATTTGTTTAATATTTTAAGCAAGATTACTTTTTTAATTTCCATTTTTTACAGTTTCAGAATAACAAAAAAGGAAAAGGGCCTGAAGCAAAAGTTTGGGCACCCTGCATGGTCAGTACTTAGTAACAACCCCTTTGGCAAGTATCACAGCTTGTAAATGCTTTCTGCAGCCAGTGAAGAGTCTTTCAATTCTTGTTTGGGGGATTTTCACCCATTCTTCCTTGCAAAAGGCTTCTAGTTCTGTGAGATTCTTGGGCTGTCTTGCATGCACTGCTCTTTTGAGGTCTATCGACAGATTTTCGATGATGTTTAGGTCGGGGGACTGTGAGGGCCATGGCAAAACCTTCAGCTTACACCTTTTGAGGCAGTCAATTGTGGACTTTGAGGTGCATTTAAGATCATTATCCTGTTGTAGAAGCCATCCTCTTTTCATCTTCAGCGTTTTTACAGATGGTCTGATGTTTGCTTCCAGAATTTTCTGGTATTTAATTGAATTCATTCTTCCCTCTACCTGTGAAATGTTCCCCGTGCCACTGGCTGCAACACAAGCACAAAGCATGATTGATCCACCCCAGTGCTTAACAGTTGGAGAGGTGTTCTTTTCATGAAATTCTGCACCCTTTTTTTCTCCAGACATAGCTTTGCTCATTGCGGCTAAAAAGTTATATTTTAACTTCATCAGTCCACAGGACTTGTTTCCAAAATGCATCAGGCTTGTTTAGATGTTTCTTTGCGAACTTCTGACACTGAATTTTGTGGTGAGTACGCAGGAAAGGTTTTCTTCTGATGACTCTTCCGTGAAGGTCATATTTGTGCAGGTGTCACTGCACAGTAGAACAGTGCACCACCACTCCAGAGTCTGCTAAATCTTCCTGAAGGTCTTTTGCAGGCAAATGAGGGTTTTGATTTGCATTTCTAGCATTCCTACGAGTAGTTCTCTCGGAAAGTTTTCTTGGTCTTCCAGAACTCAACTTGACCTCCACCGTTCTTGTTACCTGCCATTTCTTAATTACATTACGAACTGAGGAAACAGCTACCTGAAAATGCTTTGCTATCTTCTCATAGCCTTCTCCTGCTTTGTGGGCATCATTTATTTTAATTTTCAAGAGTGCCAGGCAGCTGCTTAGAGGAGCCCATGGCTGCTGATTGTTGGGACAAGGTTTGAGGAGTCAGGGTATTTATAAAGCTTTGAAATTTGCATCACCTGGCCTTTCCTAATGATGACTGTGAACAAGACATAGCCCTAGCAAGCTAATTAAGGTCTGAGACCTTGGTAAAAGTTATCCAAGTGGTCAAATCTCTTGGGGTGCCCAAACTTCTGCATGGTGCTCCTTTCCTTTCTTTTTCCACTCTGAAATTGTACAAAACAAAAATAATACACTAATCTTGCTAAAATGTTGAAAAGAATGTTTCATCTTTAATTTTATGACTTCTGAAGATCAATTCATCTTTTACTCGCTTAGCTATTCACAGAAACAGAAATTTTGACCAGGGGTGCCCCAACCTTTGCATGCCACTGTATCTGTGCCCTCTCAGTACTCCACCATTGTTACCCAAACTCTGAAATTTTCCCTTGTTACATCTCCACCTCTTTTAATTTTCATTTTAATGTATTCTTTGTATCAACTTGTACAATTATTTTATCTTTTTATATTGTCGAGTGTCAGTTCTTCTTTGTTAACTTGCATCTGATGCATCTTGGTATTACTTTACAGTTTTAAGCTGCTGTATAAATGCAAGTTGCTCTACTTCTGAGAATATGAAGATAAACTAAATAGTTTCTAAGTATCCTTGGTTTATTTGTGATGGTTTAAGCTACAATACTTTTGATTTTATTCAAGGTATTGGGAGAGCATCATCACTGTAACCATTTACTTTCATTGGGGAGAATATAGCTACAGATGCTGGTAACCTCTCCAGCCGATCTCTTAAAATGATGGCAAACTTGTCAAAATTTGCAAGTATTTCTGCTTCAGAACTCCATAAAATTTCAATGAAGAGTAAACCGTTTACTTGTTTTCTTGACCCTGTCCCTGCCACACATTTTAAGAACTTTTTAAATAGTGTTTTCATTTTATTAGGAAAATTATTAACACATCCCATGAAACTGGTGTTCTTCCAGATGCCTTCAAAACTTTGGATGCCAAAACCCAACTTGTTAGAGAGGTACCAGCTAACTACAGACCCATAATCAAGTCTTCCATTTCTGGGCACGATTCTTGAGTGAGTCATTTGCAAGCAACTCTACAATTTTCTGACTGAGAACAATATTTCAGAAAAGTTTCCGTCAAGTTTTAGAGCAAATCACAGCACGCAGACACCATTACCAAAATTGTCAGTGACCTCAGTCTCAGTACTGATACCAACAGATTTTCAGTTCCAATTCTTCTAAGTGTAGCCTTTGACACAATTGACCACTCTATTCTCTTACATCACATTAAGAACTGGGTTGGCCTCTCTAGTGGTGTCCTTAATTTATTTAATTCATATATATCAGAGAGAAGATTTTTTGTTTGTCTTAGAGACTAATTTTCTAAGAGATATGATCCCCCTTTTGGTGTTGCTCAGAGAAACTGTCTTGGTCCCCTATTCTTCTCTTTAAACATGCTTCCCTTAGGAGACATCATTAGAGAGCATAAGCTTGAATTCCACAGTTATGCAGATGTCACACAACTGTAATATCTTGGTTGAGTCTGATGATGATAACACCCTATCTTCTCTGACTTCTGGTATGGCCGCAATAAACATGCATGAGCAATAATTTCCTAAAACTAAATGAAGATAAAACTGAAATACTTTTGGCTGGTCCCAAAGCCAAAAGAGATAAACTTCTTGATAAACCTGGGAACTTTGCTCCCCTTGTAAAATCAGCAAAAACTAGCCTGGATGATTCATATTTGAATATTAAATCCCACATAAAGAAAATGACCAGAGCAGCATTTCTGCACTTCAGAAATATTCCACAGGTATGTTCGTTTCTGTCACACAATGATGCTGAAAAATTAATTCACGCCTTTATATTGAATAGACTAGATTCAGAATCAGATTTATTATCACTGGCATGTGATGTGAAATTCGTTAACTTAACAGCAGCAGTTCAATGCAATACATAATATAGAAGAGGAAAAAAATACCGCATTACTACAATGTAAAAAAAGGGTTACTGCAATGCACTCTTTACTTTCAAAGCAATCTATTTGCAAACTTCAACTCATTCAGAGTGCCACTGCTAGACTTTTAACCAAAACCAGGATGAGGGAACAAATCATTCCTGTACTAGCTACTCTGCATTGGCTTCCTGTATCTTTTAGAATTGACTTTAAAGTTGTGTTACTTGTTTTTAAAATTCTTAACGGTCTGAGCCCAAAGTACATCACAGGCTCACTTTTGTTTTACAATCCTGCTTGAGCGCTCAGGTCTTCTTTTGCCGGTTTCTTAGATTTAAGCCATCTCCCTCAGCTTTTTGAACTGCCTTCCTAATGTGGTGAACCACATATACCTGTCTGGACACATTTCCCTATCTGGATAACATCACCATCTGTGGTCGCGACTGGCCGGATCACAACACCAACCTCCAATGATTTTTCCAAGTGGCTGAAGCCCTGAACCTTACTTATAATAGGGACAAGTGTGTGTTCGGAACCACCCGACTCGCTATCCTTGGGTATGTCGTGGAAAATGGGGTCATTGGCCCTGATCCCGACTGTATGCACCCCCTGTTAGAACTCCCTCTTCCCACCACTCTCAAAGCCCTCAGACGGTGCCTGGGCTTCTTTTCCTATTACGCCCAATGGGTCCCCCATTACGCAGACAAGGCCCGCCCCCTGGTCAAGTCTACCACTTTTCCCCTCTCTGCCGAGGCCTGCGCGGCCTTCAGCTGCATTAAAGGGGACATTGCCAAAGCAACGATGCATGCGGTGGACGAGACCATTCCCTTCCAAGTAGAGAGTGACGCCTCCGATTTCGTGCTGGCTGCTACCCTCAATCAGGCAGGCAGGCCAGTAGCATTCTTTTCTCGTACCCTTCAAGGCTCTGAAATTCGACACTCTGTGGTGGAGAAAGAAGCCCAGGCCATAGTGGAAGCTATTAGGCACTGGAGGAACTATCTCACCGGCAAAAGGTTCACCTTGCTGACCGACCAGCGCTCGGTTGCGTTCATGTTCAGCAACCAACAGCGGGGCAAAATCAAAAATGATAAAATTTTGCGGTGGAGAATAGAACTCTCCACCTACAACTATGATATCCTGTACCGGCCTGGAAGGCTCAATGAGCCCCCTGATGCCCTATCCCGGGGAGTGTGTGCCAGCGCGCAGCACGACCAGCTATACGCCCTTCATGCACATCTTTGCCATCCGGGGGTCACCCGATTTTACCATTTCGTGAAAGCCTGGAACCTGCCGTACTCCCTGGAGGACATCAGGACGATGACCAGGGACTGCCAAATCTGCGCTGAGTTCAAACCGCACTTCTACCATCCTGAAACGGCACAACTTGTCAAGGCCACCCGCCCTTTTGAGCGACTGAGTGTTGACTTTAAGGGCCCCCTTCCCTCCACCGACCATAATGTCTATTTTCTCAATATTATCGATGAGTACTCACGGTTCCCCTTTGCCATTCCCTGCCCCGACACCACTACCACGTCTGTCATAAAAGCCCTGCGCCAGCTCTTCACTCTG
Source organism: Hemitrygon akajei (assembly GCF_048418815.1). Taxonomy (NCBI): domain Eukaryota; kingdom Metazoa; phylum Chordata; class Chondrichthyes; order Myliobatiformes; family Dasyatidae; genus Hemitrygon; species Hemitrygon akajei. The sequence continues at coordinate 49,383,709 of NC_133129.1, forward strand.
TTCGGATATCCCTGCTATATCCACAGCGATAGAGGGTCCTCCTTTATGAGTGACGAGCTGCGCCGGTACCTGCTGGCTAGGGACATTGCTACCAGTCGGACCTCGAGTTATAATCCCCAGGGAAATTGGCAGGTGGAGAGGGAGAATGCCACAGTGTGGAAGGCCACACTTTTAGCCCTTAAGTCAAAAGGGTTGCCGGTCTCTTGATGGCAGGAGGTCCTCCCTGAGGCACTCCACTCTATCCGCTCCCTGTTATGTACGTCCACCAATGCCACCCCTCATGAGCGCCTATTCTCTTTTCCCAGGAAGTCTGCCACTGGGACCACCCTACCAGTTTGGCTGACGTCCCCAGGGCCAGTGCTGCTCTGGAAACATGTGAGGAGTAATAAATACTCCCCGCTGGTCGAGAGGGTTCACCTTCTACATGCGAACACCCAGTATGCCTACGTGGTCTTACCTGATGGGCGGGAGGACACGGTCTCCGTCCGTGACCTGGTGCCCGCAGGAGCAGCAGACCACTACCCCGAACACTCCACGGTAACTATGCACCCTGTACCCGAGGTGACACCGCACACACTGAGCCCGACACAGACTCTTCACGACACTCATATACCGGGCGTCTCGTACGCGTATATACCAGGCGCCTCGCACACGCGTGAGAGATCACTGACGCCTAGTGGGCTGACACCTCCAGTTAGGCCGGAACCAGCACAACCAGCGTCTCCGGTGCAATCACCACCGGCACCTGTGCAATCACCACCACCGGCACCTGTGCAATCACCACCAGCACCTGTGCAATCACCATCACCGGCACCTGTGCAATCACCACCAGCACCTGTGCAATCATCACCACTGGCACCTGTGCAATCATCACCACTGGCACCTGTGCAATCACCACCACCGGCATCTGTGCAATCACCACCACTGGCACCTGTGCAATCACCACCACCGGCATCTGTGCAAACACAGCCGGTGCTACGTAGATCGCAGCGACAGATTCGACCACCTGATAGACTTAACCTGTAAATATACTTGTAAGAAACTTCGCCACATAGGGACTCTTTTTTTAAAACAAAGGGGGGGGTGAATGTGGTGAACTACATATACCTGTCTGGACACGCCCCCTGCTGACTGCTCCTGTGGCTCCTCCCACAGACCCCTGTATAAAGGTGATTGAGGTCTGAGCCCGGCCTCTCAGTCTCCAGGATGTAGTATGGTGGTCAATCACTGCTTGTTCCTTCTTCCAGTCAATAAAAGCCGATACCTCGCCCTTATGTCTCAGAGTGAGTTATTGATGGTGCATCACCTAAATAGTCAATTCTATACCTATTACCACAACGGACGCAGGCTCAGATGACACTTTTAAATACCAGCTCAAAACCTGCTTATTCAACCTTGCATTCAACTAATACATTTTGTCTTTTATTTTCAGGATTATTGTTGTTTTACTTGTTATTTTTTATTTTATTTTTTTGCTTGTACTTTTAGTCCCCTGTAAAGCACTCTAAATAAAGTTATTATAATTATTATTACTGGAAAGGGGGGTCAACACATCTTCTGAGAATATTTATTATGAGGAGAGACTACAAACTTATCCTCAACCCACTTAGAAGTAGAAGAATCACGTCCCAGTTGAAAGATTAAGAGAATTAATTCTTCTTCCAGTCTTTCAACCGAATACAAAATTCATACACTTATAATCAAGGATGCCGTGCTGCTTTTGTAATAGCTCAGATCACTTGCATTTCTTCAGGCAAATGATCAGAAGCTGTGCTACTGAGCCATCTCTCGATCATAGCAAAGGTGTTGCTGAAGAACAAAATGATCTTAAACAATTGGCATCTAACAGATGAACAAAGGAATAAGCTTGTTGTGTAGGTCCTCTTCAAATTAACAAAGGATTTACGGGAAGCTGCAGAAATGTTCGAAGTGTTTAGAGTTTCAAATGAGCATTATTACAGAACTGTACAATATATCTGAAATTATTTGCTTATTTATTGCATAATAATTTCCTTCTCATGATAGTTTACTTGGATCATGTTGCAATTTCCTGTATTTGACATCCTTTATTTATTTAAAGTGATGGCCTGCCTATGCTTCCTTTGAAAAGACATGCTGAAATACAGCACATTTTCTTGAGCTTCCTTGAAGTAAATCTTATTTGTAGATCTCTCCCTTGTACTTGCATGTAATTGGCATTAGAATTGGAATTAACTATATTGTCATATGGACACAGATATAGTGAAATGTATAAGGAGAGATCAAAGCAGTACAAAGGGAATAGAATGTAGAAGGCAAAGTCCAGTCCTGCTGAAGGGTTTCACCCCAAAACGTCTCTGGACTCTTTTCCATAGATGCTGTCTGTCCTGCTGAGTTCCTCCAGCATTTTGTGTGTGCTGCTCGGATTTCCAGCATCTGCAGATTCTCTCTTGTTTGCAAGCAGAATGCAGAGTATTGTGCTACAATGACAGAGAAAGAGCAGTTCAAGTAAACGTTAAGGTGGAAGGGCCAAGACAAGGTAGATTATGATGCCAAAGATAGATAGATAGATAGATAGATACTTTATTCATCCCCATGGGGAAATTCAACATTTTTTTCCAATGTCCCATACACTTGTTGTAGCAAAAACTCATTACATACAATACTTAACTCAGTAATAATATGATATGCATCTAAATCACTAACTCAAAAAGCATTAATAATAGCTTTAAAAAAAAAAGTTCTTAAGTCCTGGCAGTTGAATTGTAAAGCCTAATGGCATTGGGGAGTATTGACCTCTTCATCCTGTCTGAGGAGCATTGCATCGACAGTAACCTGTCGCTGAAACTGCTTCTCTGTCTCTGGATGGTGCTATGTAAAGTCCAACTTTACCTCATGAGAGGACTATTCTAGAGTCTTAGATCAGGAGGATAGAAGCTGTCCTTAAGCCTGGTGGTCTGCATTCTCAAGCTTTTCTATCTTCTGCCCCATGGCTAATTGGCAAAACTGGCTAATTTTTGCCAGCACAGTGGCCCTTGCTGGGAAACTCTGACACATTGTATTTCATTGATGTTATGCCATAGTCATGATCATCTTTAAGAAAGGATTCAAGGATTTGATGATGAACTTCAATAAAAAATAAATTATATAAAAAAGAAAGGATTCAAGTTCAATTCTGGCAAGTACAGATGAATCTTTGTGATGTTAGTCACAGAGAAAGACATCAGAATTCTTCAGGTTAACCTCTTCCCTCCCAGGACTGAGCCCTTATTCAAGGGTTGGGGACTTCCAATAAGATGGCAGTGCAAAGGACTTGGTTCATGAGGGAGGGCATTAGAGTTTTGGATCATTGTGCTCTCTCATAGGGAAGGTGGGGCTTGTACAGAAGAGTAGGCTTGCACCTGAACTGGAAGGGGACTAATATCCTAGTGGAAAGGTTTACTAATGCTGCATGGTGGGGTTTAAATGAGAGTTGCAGGGGAATGAGAACCAGTGTTCTGGAACAGTTCATGAAGAGATTGTGCAAACAGATGTTGGTAGGACCTCAGACAAAGTCAGGAATCAAAAAGTTGAGCATGGTGCGACTAATGTCCTGAGCTGCGTCTATTTCAATGCAAGAAGCATTGTAGGGAATGTGGATGAGCTCAGGGCATGGATCAACACCTGGAATTATGATACTGTAGCCAATAGTGAACCTTGGTTGCAAGAGGGGCAGGAGTGGCAGCTCAATATTCAGGGTTTCTGTTGTTTTACATGAGACAGAGTGGGAGGCATTAGAGGAGGAGGGGTGGCATTACTAGTCAGGGAAAACGTCATGGCAGTTCTCCATCAATACAGACTGGAGAACTCATCTAGTGAGGCGTTATGGATGGAACTGAGAAATAAGAAAGGTATTACCATATTAATGGGGCTCTATTACAGACTACCCAGACTAGGGATTTAGAAGAACAGATTTGTAGAGAGATCGCAGATTGTTGCAAGTAAGATAAGGTTGTCATAATATGTGATTTTAATTTCTGCATATTAACTGGGAATCCAATACTGTAAAAGGACTAGATGGGAGAGTTTGTCAAATATGTTCAGGTAAGTTTGCTTAATCAGTACATAGAAGTCTCAACTAGAAATGTGCAATACTGGTTCTGCTATTAGGGAATGAGACAGGGCAGGCAACAGAAGCTCGTGCAGGGGAACATTTTGCATCCAATGACCCCAATGCCATTAGTTTCAAAGTAAATATGCAACAAAAAATAGGACTGGTCCACGGGTTTGGCTTCTAAATTGGAGAAAGGCCAATTTTGATGGTATCTGAAATTATCTGGCAAGGGTGGATTTGGACAGGTGGTTTTCTGGCAAAGGTGTACTTGGTCTTTAAAAGTGAAATTGTGAGAGTACAAATCTTGTGTGAGCTTATCAGAATTAAAGGTAAAGATAACAAGTGTAGAGAACCTTGGTTTCCAAGAAATATTGAGCCCCTGGTTAAGAGAAAAAAGGAGGTACTTGGCTGGTATAGGCAGGTAGGAACAAATGAGATGCTTATGGAGTATAAGAAATGCAAGAGAACACTTAAGCGAGAAATCAGGAGGGATAAAAGAAGGTGTGAAGTGCTCTAGGAGACAAGGTGAAGGAGAATCCGAAGGGATTCTACAGATACGTTAAGAGCAAAAAGATTGCAAGTGACAAAATTGATCCTCTGGAAGATTAGAATAGTAATCCATGCATGTAGCCAAAAAAATGCAGGAGATCTTAAACAATTATACTGCATCTGTTTTTACTCAGGAGATGGACACAGAATCTGTAGAGGTGAGACAAAGCAGCATCAACTTCATGGGTCCTATACAGATTACAGAGGAGGAGGTTTTTGTTATTCTGAGGCAAATGAGCATGAATAAATCCCCAGGACCTGACAAGATGTTCCTTCAGACCCAGTGGAAGGCATGTGCAGAAATTTCCGAGGCCTTAGCAGAGGTATTTAAATCATCCTGAGCAACAGGAGAGGTATCAGAGAATTGGAGGATAGCCAATGTTGTTCTGCTGTTTAAGAAGGCTCTAAACATAAGCCAGGAAATTATAGTCAGTGAGGCTGATATCAGTTGTGGGAAAGTTATTGGAAGGTATTCTAAGGGACCAGATATGTAAATATTTGGATAGACATGGGCTATTAAGGATAGTCAGCATGGCTTTGTGCATGGTAGGTTGTGTCCAACCAACTTTATAAAGTTTTTGTGGAAATTACCAGGAAAGTTGATGAAGGCAAGGCAATAGATGTTATCTACATGGACTTTAGCAAGGCATTTACAAGGTCCCACTTGGGAGTTTGGTCAAGAATGTTCACTTGCAAGCCATTGAAAATGAATAGTAGATTTGATTAGACATTGGCTTTGTGGGAGAAGCCAGACAGTGGTAGTAGATGGTTGATATTCTGACTGAAGGCCTGTGACTAGTGGTGTGTTGTAGGAATTGATGCTGGGTCCGTTGTTGTTTGTCATCTATATCAATGATTTGGATCATAATGTGGTTAACTGGATCAGCAAATTTGCGGATGACACCAAGATTGTGAATGTAGTGGACAGTAAGGAAGGTTATCATGGCTTGCACCGGCTGGAAAAATAGGCTGTAAAATGGCAGATGGAATTTAATGCAAACAAGTGTGAGGTGTTGCACTTCAGTAGAACCAACCAGGGTAGGTCTTACACATAGAATGGTAGGAGTGTGGTAGAACAAAAGGATCTGGGAATACAGGTCCATACTTAATTTGTTGAAAGTGGTGTCACAGATGGATAAAGTCGTAAAGAAAGTTGTTGGCACATTATCCCTCATAAATCAATGGATTGAGTACAGGAGATGGGATGCCAGGTTGAAGTTGTGTAAGATGTTGATGAGGCCTAATTTGTAGTATTGTGTGCAGTTTTAGTCACCTACCAACAGGAAAGACGTAAATAAGGTTGAAAGAGTACAGAGAAAATTTACAAGGATGTTGCCAGGTCTGGAGGGCCTGAAGTCTGAAATGGTTAGGATGCTATTCCTTAGAACGTAGAAGACTGAGAGGATATTTGATAGAGGTATACAACATTATGAGGGGTATTGATAGGGTAAATGCAAGCAAGCTTTTTCCATTGAAGTTAGGTGGGTCTACAACCAGAGGTATTGGGTCAAGTGTGAAAGGTGAAACATTTAAGGGTATCATGAGGGAAAATTCATCACTCAGAGGGTCATGGGAGTGTGGAATGAGCTGCCAGCACAAGTAGTGCATGTTTAAGAGAAGTTTGGATAGGTACATGGATGGTAGGGATTTGGAGGTCTATGGTTCCATTGCAGTTCAATGGGAGTAGGCTGTTTAAATGCTTTTGGCATGGACTAGATGGGCTGAAAGGCCTGTTTCTGTGCTGTACTACTATATGAATCTATCTGCTGTTCTTTATACCCAATCTACATCAACTACTTTCTTAAAAATCCATAAGGTATTTTGTACAGGAACACTCGACTATTTTCTAAAGATTCTTTTGCACCATCCCACACACACCCACATACCCCCTACCCCTGCATAATGTACTATGCTGCTGCTGCAAAAGGAGAAAGAATCACGGCATTTATACCCTAGGTATGTATAACCCTGACAATAAACATGGATTTGAGCTTGAAATTGAATGTCTTTAACTCCACAAAATATACCTGCCTCAAAGTAGAACCAAGGTTGACCCCTTAATTTCTATCACTGGTGATTGATTTTCTACTTTTAATTTTCTGGTCTAAAGGACATTAGCATCAGATATGGCAGACCATTCAAAAGCGCAGTGCTGTGAGATTTACAGACACCCAGGGTCCCTGGCTCTCTGAACTATGAGCAGTAACACCCAATCTTTCTCCACAGCCTAGCATTGTTCTGTTCTTTTGGGTTTATAATTAACACTTCTTCAAAGGTAAAATTGTGCCCCAAATTTCAGTTCTCTCTAATCTTTCACATGGGTCTTCTGATAAATCACATCAGATCTTTCTCTTTTTATTGCTGATTCATCTGCATGTGGAAAGAATTTCTTCTCAATAGCTTTATCAAAATCCTTAACAGTTTTGTATATTTCTGTTAACTATGTCTTTAATGACAGTGACTAGTGGGGTACCGCAAGGCTCAATGCTGGGACCCCAGTTGTTTACAATATATATTAATGATTTAGATGAGGGAATTAAATGTAGCATCTCCAAGTTTGCGGATGACACGAAGCTGGGCAGCGGTGTTAGCTGTGAGGAGGATGCTAAGAGGATGCAGGGTGACTTGGATAGGTTAGGTGAGTGGGCAAATTCATGGCAGATGCAATTTAATGTGGATAAATGTGAGGTTATCCACTTTGGTTGCAAGAACAGGAAAACAGATTATCATCTGAACGGTGGCCGATTAGGAAAAGGGGAGATGCAACGAGACCTGGGTGTCATTGTACACCAGTCATTGAAGGTGGGCATGTAGGTACAGCAGGCGGTGAAAAAGGCAAATGGTATGTTGGCATTCATAGCAAAAGGATTTGAGTATAGGAGCAGGGAGGTTCTACTGCAGTTGTACAAGGCCTTAGTGAGACCGCACCTAGAGTACTGTGTGTAGTTTTGGTCCCCTAATCTGAGGAAAGACATTCTTGCCATAGAGGGAGTACAGAGAAGATTCACCAGATTGATTCCTGGGATGGCAGGACCTTCATTTGAAGAAAGACTGGATCGACTAGGCTTATACTCACTGGAATTAAGAAGATTGAGGGGGGATCTTATTGAAACGTATAAAATTCTAAAGGGATTGGACAGGCTAGATGCAGGAAGATTGTTTCCATTGTTGGGGAAGTCTAGAACAAGGGGTCACGGTTTAAGGATAAAGGGGAAGCCTTTTAGGACCGAGATGAGGAAAAACTTCTTCACACAGAGAGTAGTGAATCTGTGGAATTCTCTGCCACAGGAAACAGTTGAGGCCGGTTCATTGGCTATATTTAAGAGGAAGTTAGATATGGCCCTTGTGGCTAAAGGGATCAGGGGGTATGGAGAGAAAGCAGGTACAGGGTTCTGAGTTGGATGATCAGCCATGATCATGCTGAATGGCGGTGCAGGCTCGAAGGGCCGAATGGCCTACTCCTGCACCTATTTTCTATGTTTCTATGTTTTAAACTTCATTCAGAAAAGCACACTCAGCTTATCCAGGTTTCTGTTGTACAACACTCAAGGTATACAAGGTACACCCAAGGATTGAAATATACTTCTGGTATGCCTCCTCTTCATTCTCTCCAATACCATGCCATCTTTAAATTCAGTTGTTTCCAACATGATTCAAGCCTCCTCACCCTCGAAGGCATCTTCAATAGTCAATGCTTCAAAAAGGACCATCCTTCATTAAGGACCCCACCACCCAGGCTATACCCTTTTCTCATTACTACCATCAGAAAGCAGGTACAAGAGTCTGAAGACCCACACAATGTCTAGGAGCAGCTACTTTCACTATGCTATTGAATTTCTGAATGGACAATGAACTCATGAACAATACCTCACTACATTTTCTCTTTTTCTGCACTACCTCCTTAATTTTATATTCTTTTGTTCTGACATGAGTCCAAATTCATAGCTTCCTGAAAGTGGCTACACATGGTGATAAGGTGATAAGGAAGCCATATGGCATGCTTGCATTTATTAACCGAGGCATTGAATTCAAAACAACACACACAAAATGCTCACGGAACTCAACAGGCCAGGAAGCACCTACGGAAAAAAGTACAGTCAACATTTTGGGCTGAGACCTGCCAACTGGTCTCGGCCTGAAACATCGACTGTACTTTTTTCCATAGATGCTGCCTGACCTGCTGAGTTTCTCCAGCATTTTGTTGATGTGGCTTGGATTTCCAGCATCTGAAAATTTTCTCTTGTTTGTCATTGAATTCAAAAGTCAGCAACTTATGTTGCAGCTTTATAAAACTCTATTTAGGCTGCATCTGGAGTACTGCAATAGTTCCAGTCATTCCATAATAGGAAGCAAGTCGAGGTTTCGGAGAGGGTGTGAATAGGTTTACAAGGGTGCTGCCTGGATTAGAGGGCACATGCTATAACGAGAGGTTGAACGAACTTGGGTTGTTTTCACTGGAGTGGCGGGGGCTGAGGGAAGATCTGAGAGTGGTTTAGAAGATTATGAAAAGCACAGATAGAGTAGACAGAGAGTATCTTTTTCCTAGGGTTAAATTGTCTAATACCAGAGGGCATGCATTTAAGGTAAGAGCGGAGAATTTCAAAAGAGGTGTGAGGGGCAAATGTTTTACACTGGAAGTGAGGACTGCCTGGAGTGGTGGTGGAGGCAGATCCATTAGAGACTTTAAGAGATGTTTAGACAGGCACATGAATGTGAAGCAAACAGAAGGATGTGGAGGTTGTGCAGGTAGAGGGGATTAGTTATTTTGCCCATTTGATTACTGATTTAATTGGATCAGCACAACAATGTGAACTGAAGGGCCTGTTCCTGTACTATACTGTTCTATGTTCGATGTTCTAAATCCATCAGTTCTCTCCCTTCATTCCTACAAAGTCTTCACTTTTCAGCAGGTGTACAATTTATGATTTTGTCTAGACGGTTGAAATAGAAATTGAGTCTAAGTAAATTATTGACATGAAGCTGGAGATTATTTTGTTGCTGTTCTCTTTCTCTAGCTAATCAGGATACATTCTATGTGGTTTAGCCTTAAAACCTTAGGTGCGGCCTTTAATTAAGTTCTAATGTGTGCTTCCATGTGTAGACTTTTAATAACGTATCCAGGCTTGAGGTCACTCTCATTAACATGTGAATAGTTTAGGGCAGGAAAATAGGAATGAGAGATGAATGTCAGGGCAAAAATGTTAATAACTTGGATACAGGAACAAAAAAATGAGCTGGATATTATCATTGTCATTTTGAACTTGTTAATCATTTCCTACATTTGAGGGAAAAAAGGAAAAGCATTAATTAAAATGTCATTGCAGCTTTTAAATACTAACTGCTGTGGGCATGAATAGAGGTCTCTTCCTAAACTCCACATCACTTGCAATGATTGTGATCCTGGGTGAATTGTATCCTTTATGCTGATCACAGCCAGAGTCAGGCCCAAGATAATAAGAGACATATGATTGACATTTTAAAAATTGATAGGTACCCACTCTTAACCTTTTTCATTCTGAACAAGCCTTGTCAAATCTCAGTTTCTCAATGAATCCTGGTGGTTTGTCCCCTTGTCCATTCTGGCACAGAGTTACGTGTTAAGGATGCCAGTGGCTGTAGATTTTAGTTTGATCTGTTACTGAACAACTCTTGCAGAAGACAAGTTTATATAAAATAAACTCAATAATGACTAATGTAAGCAGGATCACAAACAATCAATGTGACTGCAGTTCCTGATTGATCAAAAAATGTGCACACTGCACTTTTACTTAAAAATTACTGTAATTTTTAAGAAAGATTCTCTATTCAAGCATATGGTAAATCCAAAATGCTCCATCACCCATTACAATTGGGCAGTGTTTTATATCACCATTAACATTTAATTTTTATTTTGCAATTGAAAACATTTGGTGATAGAATTTAAAATGATGACTATAGTTTTATTAATTTAGCTGAAAATTACACAAGAATAAAAATGTCGAATTCACCACCTATGAGTAAGATGATTTTAAGTAACTGCAAATGGTTGACTAAATTTGCTGAATTATCTTCTCATTATATTGTCATATAGTAAGATGCTTCTTAGTATTTCTTTTAATTTAAAAGATTTTAAAATGTTCTGAACAGCACTCTTGTACCTATAAAAAAGGCCGATGGCTCCCATATGGTTACATAGATTTTTTAAATGTTCATAACAATATCCTTGTACCTAAACAAAGTTTGATTGCCCCAAGTGTAAACTTGGAGTATTAATTGGATCTTCATTTATAGTCAGCAGCTTTCAGTGCAATGTGTCTCAAACAACTGCAAAATATTATGGAAATTTGATCTACACTAATTGCAATCAATCATACTCGTTTTGCCAATTTTGGGCAAATTGTGCTGAACAAAATAGTGCAGTGGTGTAGAAATATCTGTCTCTATATTCATTGTCAGGGACCTTTCCTACTGAGTCAGTTGTGTTCGAGAAGGTAATTGACCTAAGCCTCTTATCAAAGCCTAATGTGCTGCATGTGTTATTAACTCACTGCAAGAGTCATAGTCAAATAGAGACACTATCTGCTAAATGTCTGATGCAGATTTCATGATGACAAAGTTGTTCCAAGGCTTGTTTCATGAATGTTTTAGTGCACAGAGTTTTGTTAATGAGAATTCATTGTCCAAAAGGGTGAGTGAAGCAAATTCAAAGGTAGATCGCCAAAGGGAATTGAATATGTTCTTAGAAAAACACAAAAATACTGAGAGTCATGGGGAAAAGGTAATGAAATGGGACTAATTGGATTGCTCTTCTAAAGAGTAGGGACTGTCACAAATGGCTCCAATCTGTGCTGAGCATCCAAAAAAAAATTGCTAATGCTGCAAATCTGAAATATAGAAAGAAAAGATTGCAAACACCTAGCAGGTCAGGCAGCATCTGTGCAGAGAAATCACTACCTGAGTATAGCAACATTATGAGCACTTTTGACCATTTTGCAGTACAATGCTCTTTTTTGGTAGTACTAATTGTGTTCTGTCTTGTATAATTTTTTATAATTTATGTTTAATTTATGATTTTTTAAATGTATGTATCCGATGCTAATGCCGCTACCAGTAAGTTTTCATTGCATGTGCGCTAACATGTGTTTGTGCATGACAACAAACTTGAGCTTGACTTTTTGACTTTGATATTTTTTCAGACTAACGTTAGGTGTGGAAACAGAATGTGGTTCCCAGGCAATAGCATCTCATTGTGCATTTGCTCAGTCTCCCACCTGATCAGATGACATCTGATTCTCAGAACAGTTTGAATGTATTTCAGTTTTAAAACTGAACTGTAAATCAGTAATATTTTGCACACATTACACTCAGTGGCCACTTTATTAGGTACAACTGTACACCTTCTCGTTAATGTAAATATCTATTCACGTGGCAGTAACTCAGTGCATAAAAGCATGGTCAAAACATGGTCAAGAGGTTCAGTTGCTGTTCAGACCAAACATCAGAATGGGGAAGAAATGTGATTTAAGTGACTTTGGTCATGTAATGTTTGTTGCTGCCAGATGGGGTAATCTGAGTATCTCAGAAACTGGTGATCTCTTGGGAGTTTCATGCATAACAGTCTCTAGAGTTTACAGAGGATGGTGCAGAAACCAAAAAAAATCCAGTGAGTGGCAGTTCTGTGGGCGAAAATGCCATGCTAATGAGAAAGGTCAGAGGAGAATGGCCAGACTGGTTCAAGCTGAAAGGAAGGCGACAGTAACTCAAAAAAACTGGAGGTTACAACAGTAGTGTGCCCAAGATCATCTCTGAATGCACAACATGTTGACGCTTGAAGTGGATGGGCTACAGCAGCGGAAGACCACACCAGGTTCCACTCCTGTACCTAATAAAGTGGCCACTGAGAGGATAACCACTGTTTGTTTATTCGGCACGCTGAATTGGTTTCAGTGTGGAAGCTGATGTCTGCATTTTTCTACAGCCAGTTATCTAGCTGTTTGAACATTAAATATTTGGATTTGATCTGCAGTTGTTCATTGGAAATGTGTAGGTGGTGCTCATCAATGATGATACATTGTCAGTAACGTCATATTGGAGCATAGTTCTCCAGGTGTTCCCTTGCCTGTTTTTCAACAGCTACAATGACACCCTCCTTTAATGGGACCATCAAATACACAGCTGGTTGCTACATTCTGCTGTTTATGCAGCATCCTTGGGAAGAAAGGAATTGTCAATGCTTTGGGTCAAAAACTTGCATTATGCTGCTGATTGATTTCGACTGGATATGTATATAAAATTCAACAAAGCTCAGTGCTATCTAGTGTTCTTCAAAGTTGCTAAAGACTGTTGAGTGTGGCAAGGTAAGTATTGAAAAATTGTGTCTTGACCTTCAGTATATTTTTTTCAAATTCATTTATCCAAACACAATGTATTAGCAAGCATTCCTTTGAAAAAACGATCAACAGAGGCCAAGCTGCTAGAAGAGAATGGAGCAACAAGACAGCTTCTCTGCCCAACGTACAGCTCTCCTGACATAATCTTAGTAATGAATGTATAAATTTTTCCTTCATTTCTTTTCTGAAATGTTTGCTGTTTAGTGCGTTGGTCCTTCTCATCCAGATGGTGGTAGGAGAGAAGTTATTCCAATCAACTGCAACCTCTCGCAATTTACCTCAGGAACATCAGGCGGAACAGACAGAAAATGCAGGAAATACTTACTGGGTCAGGCAGCACTGTGGAGAGGGAAACCGAGTTGGGTCACCAGGTTTTGATGAAGGAAGTTCTGTTTTCCTATCTCTTGATACTGCCTGGTATGCTGATTAGATCCAGCATCTTCCACTTTCATCTCAGGTTCCAGATTTGATTCAATTCCATCAAAAGGAAACATAATGTCAGAAAGAAACATGTTGCCTAATATTATTAGCTTGGCTAGGTGAGAAGTAAGTTTTAATGACTCCCTCTTCAGGAGTTTGAGTGCAGATTGTCACCCCTTTTTCAGATTTGGCTGGAAATGATGTGAAAGAGGTAATTCAGTGTAAGTGTTATGTGAACTGTTCAATGCTCAGAAAGGTAAGGACCCTAAAACATTGTAAACTGATGTAATGTTCAGACGGGATCTGATAACCAGCAAGTGAACGTGAATGGGTGCTTGATGGCTGTCATGAATTTGATGGGTCACTGGGCTTATTTTCTGTGCATGTAACTTTATGGCTCCAAGTGAGGTAAGGCCGAGTAAGTTCCTTTCAAATGAGAAAGTTTCAAAAGTTGAGGCAAGTATTGGGTAGGTCATGGCAGCTGAGATCAGCCCCGTGGTTTGTTCATCCTGCAGCATGTGGGAAATCAGGGATACTTCCAGTGTCCCTGACGACTATGTGTGCAGGAAGTGTGTCCAGCTGCAGCTTCTGGCAGACCGCACTGAGCGTCTGGAGCTGCGATTGGATTCATATTGGAGCATCCGCGATGCTGAGAAAGTCGTGAATAGCACGTTCAGTGAGTTGGCCACACCGCAAATAAAGGCTACACAGCAGAAAGGGAAGGGGTGGCCACTAGACAGCGTAGCAGTAGGCAGGTAGTGCAGGAGTCCCCTGAGGTCATCTCCCTCCTAAACAGATATACTGTTTTGGATACTGTTGGGGGAGATGTCTCATAGGGGAAGGCAACAGCAGTCGAGTTCATTGCACGATGGGTGGCTCTGCGGCACAGGAGGGAAGGAAAAGGAGTGGGAGAGCTATAGTGATAGGGGATTCGATTGTAAGGGGAATAGATAGGCATTTCTGCGGCCGCAAATGAGACTCCAGGATGGTATGTTGCCTCCCTGGTGCAAGGGTCAAGGATGACTCTGAGCGGCTACATGACATTCTGGAATAGGAGGGTGAACAGCTAGTGGTCGTGGTGCACATAGGTACCAACAATATAGGTAAAAAATGGGATGAGGTCCTACAAGGTGAATTTAGGGAGTTAGGAGATAAACTAAAAAGTAGGACCACAAAGGTAATAATCTCTGGATTACTACCAGTGCCACGTGCTAGTCAGAGTAGAAATAGGAGGATATTTCAGATGAATATGTGGCTTGAAAAGTGGTGCAAGGGGGAGGGATTCAAATTTCTGGGGCATTGGAACCAGTTCTGGGGGAGGTGGGACCGATATAAACAGAACGGTCTGCACCTGGGCTGGACTGGAACCAATGTCCTAGGGGGAGTGTTTGCTATTGTTGTTCAGGAGGATTTAAACTAATGTGGCAGGGGGATGGGAACAAGTGCAGAGAGACAGAGGGGTGTAAAATGAGGGTAGAAGCAAAAAGTAGTAAGGTAAAAAGTAAAAGTGGCAGGCAGGCAAATCCAGGGCAAAAAGCAAAAAGGGCCACTTTTCAACATAATTGTATAAGGGCTAAGAGTGTTGTAAAAACAAGCCTGAAGGCTTTGTGTGTCAATGCGAGGAGCATTCGTAACAAGGTGGATGAATTGAATGTGCAGATAGTTATTAATGAATATGATATAGTTGGGATCACAGAGACATGGCTCCAGGGTGACCAAGGATGGGAGCTCAACATCCAGGGATATTCAATATTCAGGAGGGATAGACAGGAAAGAAAAGGAGGTGGGGTAGCATTGCTGGTTAGAGAGGAGATTAACGCAATAGAAAGGAAGGACGTTAGCCTTGAGGATGTGGAATCGATATGGGTAGAGCTGCATAACACTAAGGGGCAGAAAACGCTGGTGGGAGTTGTGTACAGGCCACCTAACAGTAGTAGTGAGGTTGGGGATGGCATTAAACAGGAAATTAGAAATGCGTGCAATAAAGGAACAGTAGTTATAATGGGTGACTTCAATCTACATATAGATTGGGTGAACCAAATTGGGAAGGGTGCTGAGGAAGAGGATTTCTTGGAATGTATGCGGGTTGGTTTTCTGAACCAACATGTTGAGGAACCAACTAGAGAGCAGGCCATTCTAGATTGGGTATTGAGCAATGAGGAAGGGTTAGTTAGCAATCTTGTCATCATTATATGCAGATGATTTGTTATTATATATATCTGATCCTGAAAGATCTATTCCTGCTATTTCTTCTTTGCTTGCTCAATTTAGTAACTTCTCTGGGTATAAATTGAATTTTAATAAGAGTGAACTTTTTCCATTAAATATGCATACTCCAATTTATAATCGGGTACCATATAGAATTGTTACAGACTATTTTACTTATTTAGGTATTAAAATTACTAAAAAACATAAAGATTTATTTAAAACTAATTTTTTGCCTTTAATAGATCAAATTAAGCAACTTGCTAATAGGTGGTCCCCACTATCTATGTCTTTGGTAGGTAGAATTAATGCCATTAAGATGATGATACTACCTAAATTTTTATACCTATTTCAAGCATTACCAATTTTTATTCCTAAATCTTTTTTTGATACAGTTGATTCTAAAATATCGTCGTATTTGTGGCAGAACAAAAATCCTAGGTTAGCTAAAAAATATTTACAGAAGCCTAAGAAGGAGGGCGGTTTGGCTCTACCAAACTTAAGATTTTACTATTGGGCAGTTAATATACGGTATTTGATATTTTGGACACAAGAATCGACTACAGTTGCTGGCCCACAATGGGTAAATTTGGAATGTAAATCTGTGCAAGATTTCTCATTGATTTCAATCTTAGGATCTTCACTTCCCTTTTCGTTATTTAAAATGAATAAACAGATAACTAATCCTATAGTCAAGTATACATTACGAATCTGGTTTCAATTTCGTAAATTTTTTGGTTTGAATAAGTTTATACTGTCAAGTCCTATAACAGCTAATTACTTTTTTCGACCATCTTCCATAGATCAAGCCTTTTATTTATGGAAAACAAAAGGTATAACATGTTTTCGTGATCTGTTTTTGGATGATAACATTATGTCCTTCGAACAATTATCTAATAAATATAATTTATCTAAAACCCATTTTTTTAGATATCTACAAGTTAGAAATTTTTTATATAATGAACTAAAGTCTTTTTCAAAAGAATGTCCATTGGACATTACAGAAAGAATTTTAGCTCTTAATCCTTGTCAAAAGGGTCTTGTTGCTATCATTTATAATATGATTATGAATCTACAACCAGATATATCTGAAAAAATTAAGAAGGAATGGCAGGAAGAACTGCATTGCCCTATTTCTACTGAGCAATGGGAAAAAAATTTATTATTGGTAAACTCATCCTCTATATGTGCTAAACATACTCTAATACAATTTAAGGTCGTACACAGAGCTCATATGTCTAAAGATAAACTTGCTCGATTTTACTCGTATGTTAATCCAACCTGTGATAGATGTCATTCTGATATAGCTTCGTTGACTCATATGTTTTGGTCCTGTCCTTGCTTACATAACTATTGGAAAGATATTTTTAATATTATTTCAAGAGTTTTAAATATTAATCTCCAACCACACCCTTTTACTGCAATTTTTGGCCTACCAATGATAGATAATAAGTGTTTATCCGCTTCATTCCAACGAATGATTGCATTTATTACACTAATGGCTAGAAGATCCATTTTACTGAATTGGAAAGAAGCCAATCCTCCAACAGTATTTCAGTGGTTTTCCCAAACTATTTCCTGTTTAAGTTTAGAAAAAATTAGAAGTGTGGTTTTCGATCCTTCAGTTAAATTTGAGGAAACTTGGAGACCATTTATTCAGCATTTTCATATGAATTAAACGGTCTGATCCTGAACCTTATTGTCACTATCCTGAATGGTGTGGATGGAGGTTGGGAGTCATAGGCACTACTGTATATATATAACATTATGCGATTGCCCATGTTGGTTAGTTTTTTTTTCTATTTAGTTGTTGTTTTTTTTTGTTTTGGGGGGGGTTTCTCTTAATCATTTATATTATTATATGAGTTTGAGAGATTCTATGTATGGATCAATATATATTTGAATGTTTATCAATCTATTATGTACTCTCAAATGTCTTGTAACAATATTTTTCTTCTGTTTTTTTTTAAAAAAACTAATAAAAAGATTTGAAAAGAAAGCAATCTTGTCGTGTGAGGCCCCTTGGGTAAGAGTGATCATAATATGGTGGAATTCTTCATTAAGATGGAGAGTGACATAGTTAATTCAGAAACAAAGGTTCTGAACTTAAAGAAGGGTAACTTTGAAGGTATGAGACGTGAATTAGCTAAGATAGACTGGCAAATGATTCTTAAAGGGTTGACGGTGGATATGCAATGGCAAGTATTTAAAGATCGCATGGATGAACTACAACAATTGTTCATCCCAGTTTGGCAAAAGAATAAACCAGGGAAGGTAGTGCACCCGTGGCTGACAAGGGAAATTAGGGATAGTATCAAGTCCAAAGAAGAAACATATAAATTAGCAAAAAAAAGTGGCACACCTGAGGACTGGGAGAAATTCAGAGACCAGCAGAGGAGCACAAAGGGCTTAATTAGGAAAGGGAAAAAAGATTATGAGAGAAAGCTGGCAGGGAACATAAAAACTGACTGTAAAAGCTTTTATAGATATGTGAAAAGAAAAAGATTGGTTAAGACAAATGTAGGTCCTTTACAGTCAGAAACTGGTGAATTGATCATAGGGAACAAAGACATGGCAGACCAATTGAATAACTACTTTGGTTCTGTCTTCACTAAGGAAGACATAAATAATCTTCCTGAAATAGTAAGGGACCGAGGGTCTAGTGAGATGGAGGATCTGAGGGTTTTACGTACCCCATAACTGGGTCACTTACCAGCAAAGATAGAGAGGTCCGTTGAAGTCTGATGGTACTATTTTTAACAATATTTATTGATAAAAATACACAAAAATAATATCAATGCAAACATACAGATAATATACGTCGTCAATACTAAATCTAAAAGCGCGGGTATAATAATAATCAATAAGAAATAACTCTATCGTTGTCTAGGGGATAATGTATTGTCCGATGGAAATATAAAAGTCACTCAAGTTCATTCAAGCTGCAGCTTTTGGTTGGAGAGAGGGACGGATTAAAACTTGCCCATTCCTTTTATGATGTCAATCCTTCAAGAGTCATTGGGGCTGATTTCTCCTTTGTTGTTAGCTAAAGCCATTCTTCTGTGGCAAGGCCCACCAATTCCGAGGCAAATGGAAAAGGACGCACGTGGCTTTCCACCGGCTTTCGCTATTACGCTGTTACAGGATTTCTAGCGTTTCTTCTGGTGCGTCTGAGGGGCTGTTCCCACAGACCCTCTTTTATCCCCACTCACGGGGTCTCAGATGTCAATCAGGATGGAATGATGCCATCCCCCAACCAGCCCACGTTGCCCGAGGGCTTCCACAAAGCACAGTATTCAATACACAATTCTGTCTCCAAGAGACAATGGCCATTTCCCGTAGCTTTGTATTGCCGAGGGGCCAAACATTCCAAACATCTCTCTCTCATTTCCTGGGTCTCCTGACCTGTAGCGATCTTGCGATTCTCAAAAAGGAGTGGGCACAGGCGTAACAAGGGAAATATATGTTAATAGGGAAGTGGTGTTAGGTAAATTGAAGGGATTAAAGGCAGATAAATCCCTAGGGCCAGATGGTCTGCATCCCAGAGTGCTTAAGGAAGTAGCCCAAGAAATAGTGGATGCATTAGTGATAATTTTTCAAAACTCCTTAGATTCTGGATTAGTTCCTGAGGATTGGAGGGTGGCTAATGTAACCCCACTTTTTAAAAAAGGAGGGAGAGAGAAACTGGGGAATTATAGATTGGTTAGTCTGACATCGGTGGTGGGGAAAATGCTAGAGTCGGTTATTAAAGACGTGATAACAGCACATTTGGAAAGAGGTGAAATCATCGGACAAAGTCAGCATGGATTTGTGAAAGGAAAATCATGTCTGACAAATCTTATAGAATTTTTTGAAGATGTAACTAGTAGAGTGGATAGGAGAGAACCAGTGGATGTGGTATATTTAGATTTTCAAAAGGCTTTTGACAAGGTCCCACACAGGAGATTAGTGTGCAAACTTAAAGCACACGGTATTGGGGGTATGGTATTGATGTGGATAGAGAATTGGTTGGCAGACAGGAAGCAAAGAGTGGGAGTAAACAGGACCTTTTCAGAATGGCAGGCAGTGACTAGTGGGGTACCGCAAGGCTCAGTGCTGGGACCCCAGTTTTTTACAATATATATTAATGATTTAGACGAGGGAATTAAATGCAGCATCTCCAAGTTTGCGGATGACACGAAGCTGGGCGGCGGTGTTAGCTGTGAGGAGGATGCTAAGAGGATGCAGGGTGACTTGGATAGGTTAGGTGAGTGGGCAAATTCATGGCAGATGCAATTTAATGTGGATAAATGTGAGGTTATCCACTATGGTTGCAAGAACAGGAAAACAGATTATTATCTGAACGGTGGCCGATTAGGAAAAGGGGAGGTGCAACGAGACCTGGGTGTCATTGTACACCAGTCATTGAAGGTGGGCATGCAGGTACAGCAGGCAGTGAAAAGGGCAAATGGTATGTTGGCATTCATAGCAAAAGAATTTGAGTACAGGAGCAGGGAGGTTCTACTGCAGTTGTACAAGGCCTTGGTGAGACTGCACCTAGAGTATTGTGTGTAGTTTTGGTCCCCTAATCTGAGGAAAGACATTCTTGCCATAGAGGGAGTACAGAAAAGATTCACCAGATTGATTCCTGGGATGGCAGGACCTTCATATGAAGAAAGACTGGATCGACTAGGCTTATACTCACTGGAATTAAGAAGATTGAGGGGGGATCTTATTGAAACGTATAAAATTCTAAAGGGATTGGACAGACTAGATGCAGGAAGATTGTTTCCATTGTTGGGGAAGTCCAGAATGAGGAGTCACAGTTTAAGGATAAAGGGGAAGCCTTTTAGGACCGAGATTAGGAAAAACTTCTTCACACAGAGAGTGGTGAATCTGTGGAATTCTCTGCCACAGGAAACAGTTGAGGCTGGTTCATTGGCTATATTTAAGAGGGAGTTAGATATGGCCCTTGTGGCTAAAGGGATCAGGGGGTATGGAGAGAAAGCAGGTACAGGGTTCTGAGTTGGATGATCAGCCATGATCATACTGAATGGCGGTGCAGGCTTGAAGGGCCGAATGGCCTACTCCTGCACCTATTTTCTATGTTTTCTATGTTTCTATGACGCAAGGGAACTACAACGCTATTAAAGGAGAAGCAGCCAAAGCGATTGTCATCACATTCAACACTATAGACATTGACTCCCCCAACTTCCATTGCATCCAGATTACTGTGGTGCCAACCACCAAAGTGCATTGTATCTCCTTGCCAAAGATTCTCAGACATCAACCCTGAAACTTGTCATCTCTTATACCAGCCGATACAGGGAACCACCATCACTTGATTATTGTCTTCAAAATTATTACTCCGTCTAAAGCTAGAACTTTATTTGCTATTCCTTCATAGCCAGTGGCTCGTTTTTATTATTTCCTGGAACACTACGTTGAATACTTTCACCTTGACCACTGCAGCAGTTCAAATTGCAGTTCACCACCAGCTCCTCAGTGACAGATATACTGTAAATGGACATTAAATGCTTATGTATGAATTCAGACAACAAATCACAAACACACATTGCTACCTTATACGTTTCAACTTGGATAAGGACTTTTCTCCTTAGAGTATTGCTTGAACATTTTTAAGCAGGTTGGATTTAATTAAATTAGGTAGAAAAATAGGTTTTCATTTGGAAAAGCTACCTTGCTGAAGATGTTATTTTACCAGTCCCCTGTGGAGAATCACTGTCTCCTGTCTTTCCGCCCTTCGGGGTCCTAAGCAGCTGACATCAGTTGAGTGGCTTCTTGCTGTGTCTTGAGAGCTAAAGTAGAAGGTCTATCAGGGGAAAGGTAATTAAACCCAAATTCTGAATTAAATGCACTCTCTACCTTGGCGTCTATAATTAACATTAACTTGCAATTATATTTTTCTGAAGTGATTATAAATTGTGACTCTTTTTGTTTAATATTTTTAACATTCTGAATGTGTGCTTTGAAATGTTATAACATCACGTAGACTGATTCTCAGAAAGTATACTAGTAACTAAATGGATTATAAAGCCAATGCTAACTCAACTGTATTGACATTGTTCAAGACAAACCAGAAAGATTATGGGTTATGGAAAAAGTTGAGGCTTGATTATTCACAAGAAGCAATTTTCTTTTAACTGAGCAGCACCCACTGACAACATCTACTGGAAACTTGGGCATTTGAAATACACAATTAGCCAACCAAAATAATGGGTGAAGCACGCTGAGTGCAACTTAATTTCCCAAAAGTTCACACAGCTGGAGAGATTAACTGTTTCCAATGTAAAGGCAGAAATGACCCGTTAATCTTTATCGATTCTACTCTCGAGGACAATTCTATCTGCCAAAGGTAAATTTTAAACTCGGAACTCATTGTGTGTGTATGTGTGTGTGTCTGTATGAGATTGTAGGAGTATACTTGCGTAAGAGAGCAGTCCTTTTATGGTATGTGGCTCTCCATGGTATCTTGTGCTAGATTTCCTTTGACATTGTTTCATGGCGCAGGGATTCTCACTGCAGTCTCTCCTGACTGGCTCTTCCATAAGTGACGGTGGCAGTTTTCCTGTTTCTCTTCTTAACACCCACCCCAGTACAACTTCATTCCTGCAGAGATTTCAATCACTGCAAATTTGATATCCCTTCTATGAATCTATAGGCTCTTTCCTTCTCCCCTGTAGCCTCTTCTCAGCCATGGCATCTGTAATGTATGTTGTTGCCATCTGGATATTATAGGGTGAGTATCTGCAACTAACACAAACAATGGACTCCTTTCCATTGGGAACTGTGGAGATCTCGTAATTTTGTGAGTGTGAACCATCCCAGCACAAGGTTCTTTTGATCAATTTTGAGATTTTGTTTTGGCAAATGACTGAATCTGGCACTAGGCAATGATGCTTTTTTTTGAGTCAGAGAAGTGAAATCCAATTTCTAGGCATGAGTTTTAAAATTTTAAAAAGGCCGCATTTTAAAGAAACAATGAAAAGTATGTTACATCTTCAAAGTTATGCAAACATGAAAGTCTTCTCACAGAGCAAATGAGAATTAGAAATGCAGAAGAGAAAGTATAAAATAACATGCGATAATGTTACTAACATCAGCAGGAAGCTGAAGTAGTCAGGCTAACTGCACTTTACCTCAGTGGATAGGAAAAGGACAGCCATCCTGTTTGTGTCAGTTTCCCACCGGGATACCAAGGCTAAAATTACTCCCCTTGATTTAAATAGTTAATTACACTTCATTAGTCAGACGGTAACTTGCAATGATAATCATAACGCAGTTTGAAATGTCTCAGAGCCCTTCATGTAGTGAACAATTTTTCATGTGAAGTAATTATTGGTAACATCTCTGATGGAAAAATTTTTGGAAGACACCAGTTTTGACTGTAATGAATATGCACTTGCATCTCAATAATGGATTGTGGTGATCATAAAGAATGCAAAGGCATATTCATAACATCTTTCATGACCAAGACAAATCAAAGTGTTTTACAGCTAATAAAACACTGCTAAAGTGTGGTCGCTGTTGTAATGTAGAAACTGAGTAGCTAACCTGCTCATAGAAAGTTCTCAGAGATGGTAATATGATAGTGATTGGATCATCTGCTTCAGGGTGATAGTATTTTGGAAATAAATGTTGGCCCGGATACCAGAGTAATGCTGTGTAAATGCTGCCAAGATTTATTTTTATTCTTTTTAGAGGGCAGTTAGGGTCTCAGTTTAATATCTGTTTCAGAAGACATTCCTCCACCGGTGGGGTAACGTAAAAAATCTAGAGAGACAGGAGCAGGAGTAGGCTGCTAACCCTTTGAATCTGCTGCACCTTTCAATTTGATCATGGGTAATCTTCTAAAATCAGTTGTCTACCCCTACATTCTCCCCTTATACATTGATTGCTTTGGCGCCAATAACAACATCTAATTCCTTCCTGACTTCATGCATGGAAATTTAACTGCTTTTGTTGGTAAAGAATTCCACTGTGGGAGAAGAAATGTCTCTTCATTTCTTTTCTAAATATCTGACCTCTTCTCTAGTTCTATTAGAATTTTGTAGATTTAGCAAACATTTTATAGCACCAGCTACCCAATTTCAATTCTGCCACTGTGTGTAGGGAGTTGGTAGGTTCTCCCCATGACCACGTAGGTTTCTTCTGGGTGCTTCAGTTTCTTTCCACATTCCAAAGATATCAGTGTTTGGGTTAGAAAGCTGTGTGCATGCTATATTGGTGCAAGAATCATGCTAAAACTTGCAGACTGTACTGTTCATTAACCTGGCATATCCTTGGACTATATTGATCATTGATGCAAATTATATATTTCACTGTATCTTTTTATGTACATGCGATAAATAAAGCTAAAGATAATCTTTAATCTTTCTTCCTTCAAGAATTTAATCATAGACTAAAATCTCTTTGCAAAGAACATGCGGCTATCAATTCTGACTTAATGCTTCACCAAAAATAAATTTGAAAATGCATGTTTTAAAAACAGAAACATGCCTTTTAACATTTCCATGAAGAATTCTCCTGATTCCAGCCACCCCGGCCCCTACCACAACACCCATTGTTTACAGTTTTCGGTGAGAAATTGAGCAACCTCTGGCAGATCTTCCAGAGGAAGAGCCAAAACTCCATCAGAGATTTATCCCCAATGCAACTACAGGGTACAGCAGTTTTTTGACCCTATTACTAAACATCACTCTTAGCACACTGGAATCAGGGGTTCATAAAATGATGGTCAATAAAAGGTAGGAAAGATGACTTTCTTGGACTACAGCAGTAGGGTTAACGCAAAGTAACCAAAAGACGATAACATCATAAGTTATAGGAGCAGAATTCGGCCATTTGGCCCAACAAGTCTGCTCTGCCATTTCATCATAGTTGATTCATTTTTCCTCTCTGCCCCAGTCTCCTGTCTCCCGCACCCCCCATCCCTGTAACCCTTTATGCCCTGACCAATTAAGAATCTATAAACCTCTGGCTTAAATATACCCAAAGATTTGACCTCCACAGCTGCCTGTGGCAATGAATTCCACAGATTCACCACTCTCTGGCTGAAGAAAATCCTCCTCAACTTCGTTCTAAAAGGATACTCCTCTATTCTGAGGCTGTGTTCTCTGGTCTTAGACACTCCCACCATAGGAAACACCCTCTCTACATCCAGTCTATCAAGGCTTTTCACCATTTGATAGGTTTTTATTAGGTCACCCCTCATTCTTCTAAATTCCAATGAATACAGGTCCAGAGTCATCAAACCCTCTTCAAGCCATTTATCCTGGAATCATTTTTGTGAACCTCCTTTGAACCCTCTCAAGTTTTAGCACACATTTTCTAAGATAAGGGTCCCAAAACTGCTCACAATACTTCAAGTGAGGCCTCATCAGTGCTTTCTAAAATCTCAGCATTACATCCTTGCTTTTATACTTTAGCCCTATTGAAATAAATGCTAATATCAGATTAGCCTTCCGCACCATGGACTCAACCTGCAAATTAACCTTTAGGGAATCCTACACAAGGACTCCCAAATCCCTTTGCACCTTTGAGTTCTGTATTTTCTCTCCATTCATTTTTAACCCTTTTATTTCTTCTACTACAGTGCATGATCATACACTTCCAACCACTGTATTCCATCTTCTACTTCTTTTCCCATTCTCTTAATCATTCTAAGTCACTCTGCTGCCTCCCTATTTCCTCAAAACTACCTATCCCTCCACCTATCTTCATTTCATCTGCAAACTTTGCAACAAAACCATCAATTACATCACCCAAATCTTTGACATAAAACGTAAAAAAAAAATTGATCTCAACATAGACACCCATAAAACACAACTAGTCACCAGCAGCCAGTCAGAAAAGGTTCCCTTTATTCCCACTCTTTGCTTCCTGCCAATCAGCTACTGCTTTATCCATGCCAGCATCTTTGCTGTAACATAGCTTGCTAAGCAGCCTCATGTGTGGCACTTTGTCGAAGACCTTCTGAAGATCCAAGCACACAACATCAACCAATTCTCCTTTGTCTATCCTGCTTGTTATTTCTTCAAAGAATTGCAAAACATTTGTCAGCCAAGATTTTCCCTTAAAGAAGCCATGCTGACCATGGCCTATTTTATTCTATGCCTCCAAGTACCCTGAAACCACATCTTTAACAATTGACTCCAACATATTCCCAACCACTGGGATCACACCAACTGGCCTATAAATTCCTTCCTTCTGTCTCTGTCCCTTTTGAAGAGCAGAGTGTCATTTGTAATTTTTCAGTCTTCCAGAATCATTCCAGAATCTAGTGATTCTTGAAAGATTATTACCAATGCCTCCACAATATCTTCAGCCACCTTTCAGAATCCTGGAATATACATCATCTGGCCCAGGTGACTTATCTACCTTCAGACCTTTCAGTTTTCAAAGACCTATCTCTCTGGTTATGGTAACTTCATGACCTCTAACACCTAGAACTTCCACCACACTGCTAATGTCTTCCACAGTGAAGACTAATGCAAAACACTTATTCAATTTCTCTGCCATTTCATTGTCCCCCATTACTACCTCTCCAGCATCATTTTCCAACAATCTGATATCCACTCTTGGCTCTCTTTTATACTTCATGTATCTGAAGAAGGTTTTGGTATCCTCTTTAATATTATCGACTAGTTTACTTTTGTATTCCATCTTTATCTTCTTAATGACTTTATAGGTTGTCTTCTGTTGGTATTTAAAAGCTTCCTAATCCTGATCCTAATTTAAGGAAAAACTTCTTCTCCCAGAGAGTTGTGGGGGTCTGGAATGCACTGCCTCGGAAGGTAGTGGAGGCCAATTCTCTGGATGCTTTCAAGAAGGAGCTAGATAGGTATCTTATGGATAGGGGAATCAAGGGATATGGGGACAAGGCAGGAACTGGGTATTGATAGGAATTGATCAGCCATGATCTCAAGATGGCAGTGCAGACTCGAAGGGCCGAATGGTCTACTTCTGCACCTATTGTCTATTGTCTATTGTAACATCCCACTAATTTTTGCTCCATTACATGCTCTCTCATTGGCTTAAATGTTGGCTTTGACTTCTCTTGTTAGCCACTGTTGTGTCATCTTTCCTTTAGAATACTTCTTCCTCCTTGAGATGTATATATCCTGTGCCTTCTGAATTGCTTCCCAAAATTCCAGCCATTGCTGCTCTGCTGTCATCCCTGCCAATGTTTTTTGTCCATTCAATTCTGGCCAACTCTGTCTCATGCCTCTGTAATTCACTTTACTCCGCTGTAATACTGATACATCTGGCTTCAGCTTCTCCTTCTCAGATTTCAGGGTGAATTCGATCACCTCTGATCAATTCTGGTTCAATGCACTGCACCCAATCCAGAATAGCTCCACCACGAGCTGCTCTAAAACCTATCCTATAGGCATTCTAGATTCCCACTCTTGGGATCCAGCACCAACCTAATTGACCTTCATATTGAAATCCCCCATGACTATTGTAACATTGCCCCTTTGACAATGATTTTCTGTCTCCCATTGTAACTTTTGGACCACACATTTACTATGGTTTCGGGATCTGTATACAACTCCCATCAAGGTCTTTTTACCCTTGCAGTTTCTTAACTCTATCTACAATGATTGAACACCTTCTGACCCCATATCACCTCTTTCTAATAATTTTATTTCATTTTTTACCAACAGAGCAATGCTGTCCTCTCTGACTTTCTGCCTGTCTTTTCGATACAATGTGTATCCTTGGACATTGAGCTCCCAGCTATAATCTTCTTTCAGCCATGATTCAGAGACACCTACAACATCATACTTGCCAATCTGTAACTGTTCATCAAACTTATTCCATATGCTGTGTGCATTCAAATATAACACCTTCAGTCCTGCATTCACCCATTTCGATTTTTGTCTGCCTTTTACATTGCATCTCATCCTGTTGCCTGCTTCTCCTTGCTTGGAATCTAACTACACTTTGCCTCCATTTGGAAACCAACTACCTCATCTTCTGCACTATATCTCCAGTTCCCGTGCCCTAACAAATTAGTTTAAACCCACCTAAACTCTAGCCAAACTGCCTGCAAGGATATTCAAATTCCTCAGATTCAGTTGTGAACTGTCCCTTTTGTACAGGTCATACCTTCCATAGTAAAGATCTTCATAATCCAGAAATCTGAACCTTCCCCCCTGCATCAGTTCCTCAGTCTGCCAAATCATTCTATTCTTACTCGCACTGGTACTTGAGATCCAGGGATTACCACTGAGGTCCTGTTCCTCAGCTATCTACCTAGCTCCCTAAAATCTCTCTTTAGGACCTTCTCACCTTGTTCTCGTATGTCATTGGTGCCAATATGTACTAAGACTCACCCTTGAGAAAGCCATGAACATGATCTGAGACATCCCTGGTCCTGGAACTGGGGGGCAACATACAATCCAGGTGTCTCTATCGCGAACACAAGACCTCTTCTCTGTTCCTCTGACTATGTAATCTCCTATCAACACTGCAGTCCTCATCATCTCTCTGCTCTTCTGAGCCACAGCACCAGTCTCAGTGTCAGAGACCCGGTCACTGTGGCTCCCCTTCAATAGTATCTGAAGTTATATACTTATTATTGAGGGGTACGGCCTCAGGTGTATTCTGCACTCGCTGTACATTTCCCCTCCTTCTTCTGACAATCACGCAGTTACCGGTCTCCTGCAATCTAGGGGTGACCACCACCCTGTAGTTCCGATCTATCACCTCCTCATTCTCCCATATGAGCTGAAGGTCAGCGAACTGCAAGTCCAGCTCCTTAATTTGTTCTCTCAGGAGTTGCAGCTCGGTGCACCTGGTGCAGAGGTGTTTATCTAGGAGACTGGAGATCCCTCAGACTTCCCACATCCCACACAGAGTACAAAACACTGCTCCTGGAGCCATTCTCAATGTATTATGCACTAACAGATGTGGAATGAACAAACAAGAATAGAGAGGGAGTAGCTCACAAGACAATCTACCTCACCCAAACCTTACCTCGTCTAAGCCTAATGAGCCAAAGCCACACTAAAGGCTTACAGACTCCAAAAGAATGGCCATTCCACTTGCTCTTGAATTATTCTTATTGGCTTTTTCTAAATAATCCCTCTTGTTGATTGGTCACTCCTCAAATCAGAAAAACTGCTGTGAAACTCTATCTTTAAATTCTCGATTGCTATCCTGAGTCTTCCACCACCAATAAGTCTTCCATATTTGCCAAGTAGTGCAGAAAAATAATATCTCTAGTACACGATAAGAATATGTGTCATCACTCTTAACTGAATCGATTTACTCTTAATAAAGTGATGGAAATTCTTCTTAATTTATCATAATGCACCACAGTACCTTGTAAAAGCATGACGTTTGTTTAGTCAATTGCTTGCAATATTTCAAATACAATGAAATCTTGAGATTCTAGACTGATACTTAGTATCCAGGAATGAAAGTGTTATCATAGGAGGAATGTTTGATGGCTCTGGGTTTGTACTTGCTGGAATTTAGAAGGATCTCATTGAAACCTTTCAAATGCAGGAAGGTCTACACAGAGTAGATGTGGAAAGGATGTTTCCCATGGTTAGAGCATCTAGGACAAGAGGGCATAGATGGGCACCTTTTCAAAACAGAGATGTGGAGGAATTTCTTTAGCCAAGGGGTGGTGAATTTGTGGAATTTGTTGTCACATGCAGCTGTGGAGGCCAGTTTGTTACTTAAGGCAGAGATCGATCTGTTCTTGATTGGACATGGCATCAAAGGTTATGGGGAAAAGGCCGGGAACTGGGGTTGAGGAGGAGAGAAAAAAGGATCAGCCATGATTGAATGGCAGAGCAGACGTGATGGGCCAGATGGCCTAATTCTACTCCTATGCTTATTGTCTTTTGGAATGAGAACAATTTAATTAACTTTGTATTGGTCTGAGTTTACTAGGAACCGCCCCTCCCACATGATCATCAACAATCAATCCCCAATGTGAAGGTCAATGGTGCTGTCTCTCAGTGACATTGATCATTCTAAGCTTTGTTCCCCACCGTTAGTAGACACTGCATGCTGACATGGATTAAAATTAAGAGGCTTAAGTGATAATATGAGTTAAGTGCTTTATTCATCTGATTGAATAATTATGGGCAGTTTTCAATAAAAACTAGTGCAGAAAGAGAGGAATAAAGAAACTGAAGTTGTGTTCATTGTCCATTCAGAAATCTGAAGCCAGAGGGGAAGAAGTTGTTCCTGGAATGTTGAGTGTTTGTCTTCAGGCTCCTGTTTCTTCTCCTTGATAGTAGCAATGAGAAGAGGGCATGTTCTGTGAGATGGGGATCCTTGATGATGGATGTTGTGTTTTTGAGGAATTGGTTTTTGAAAGTGCCCTGGATGCTGGGAGGCCAGTGTCATGATGGGCTGGATGTGTTTGCTGCTCCCTGCAGCTTTTTCTGATCCTGTGCAGTGGGCCTTCCATACCAGGTGGCAATGCAACCAGTAAGAATGCTCTCCATGGTACATCTATAGAAATTTGTCAGTACCTTAGGCGACATAACAATTCTCCTCAAACTCCTAATGAAATATAGCCACTGCCGTTCCTTCTTTTTAATTGCATCAATATGTTGAGCTCAAGTAGATCCTCAGAGATGTTGACATTCATGAACTTGAAACTGCTTACCATTTCTACTTCTGATCCCTCAACAAGGACTGGTGTGTTTCCCCTCAACTTTCCTTCCTGAAGTCCACAATTACTGAAGTTGAGTGCAAGGCTGTTTTTGCAACACCATTCTACATGATCACAACACTCTCAACAATAGGCAAATCAATTTAAGCACTCACAAGTAGTTATATGACAATTTAATCAATTTCCCTCAGCTAGCCCATACTGGAATACCTTTCCTGAATTAAGATATAAATAGTGACTTGCGATCATTCAGATATTCTGAAGAAGGGAATGTGGCCTGTTTAATAATCTACTTGAATGACGCAACTCCAGCAGTGCTGTCCCTTGCATTGGAAAATCCATGCAGCTCATGAGGTAAAGCAAGCTTCTCTGGTGAGAAACAGATTTCAAGTTAAGAATCTGCTCCCATCTGTAAATATACACTCAGTTACTACTTTATTAGGTACACCTGTACACCTGTTTATTAATGCAAATATCTAATCAGCCAATCATGTAGCAGCAACTCAATGTATAAAAAGCATGCAGACATGGTCAAGAGGTTCAGTTGCTGTTCAGACCAGACATGGAATGGAGAAGAAATGTAATCTAAGTGACTTTGACCATGAAATGTTTGTTAGTGCCAAATAGGGTGGTTTGAGTGTCTCAGGAACTTAACTTGAGTGTCTGGGATTTTCATGCACAGCAGTGATTACAGAGAAAAACTCCAGTGAGTATCAGTTCTGTGGGCAAAATAATGCCTTGTTAATGAAAGAGGTCAGAGAGAATGACCAGATTGATTCAAGCTGACAGAAAGGTGGCAGTAACTTAAATAAGCATGCATTACAGCAGTGGTATGGAGAAGGGCATCTCTGAACGCACAACACATTGAACCTTAAAGTTGATAGGCTACAGCAGCAGAAGATTGCAAACATATACTCAATGCCCACTTTATCAGGTACAGGTGGTATCTATTAAAATGGCTGGTAAGTTTAGATGTCATTGAGCTGGTGGATATAGTGTTAGCTTCATTAACATCCTCCTTTTTGAGGTTCCAAAGGGAGGAAGAGAAAACAATGTAGCATAAAGCTTATGTGTCCCAGAGTATCACATATATCCAAGCTTTGGGACAAAGTGAGCTCTTCCCTGCACACAACCCAGAACTGCAACGAGAGAATTTCTTCTCCCTTTCCTAAGGCTGTATCAGGAATTGTATCCATGCTGCATCAGCATGTTGGTCTCCTCAATAATGTATGTTAACTATTGCTCATCCAGACTAGGGTGTCCTGGTGCATTGCACTTGAGCAGAGAGGAGATGACCATGTGTTAAATTACTAAAACTTCTGTAGGGATTTGTTCAGAATTACAAAACATTATTTAGTCCCAGTAATCATTGTAATTTGCCAGGGCAAAGATTACACTTTAGATTAATTTGGGGATCTGGGTTGAAATTGTCCATACAGTGTTGCCTTCTTTGAGAATTATTAACCTTCATATTGTGTGCTCCGATTTATTCACACAGCTATAAAATATTTGATTGGCAGTGATTTAAAATATAATTCACATCGAGAAACTGTTTGACATGTATACAATTTTAACTTGCAGTTTGTTAACATTGATGCAAATGGAGTTCTTTGCAAACAAAGCATTTTTCTTCACAGTTGATGCCCCCCCCCTGTGAAAAATGAGCCTATTAAGCAAACAAACATGGTTATTAGGATGAGATCATGGTAATGGTTTTGCTAAGGGATGAGGTGAACTTTGCAGACAGTACTGAATCTGACACTTATTCTTCATAACTTCATAGCAATGCAGATAAATATCTTGTAATATTTTGTATGGATTATGCCAATTTCTGTTGAATTAAAACCAATAATCCAACATAATCAGGTAAGAACTCCACCATAAGGGAGATTGGAGCAAAAAGCAAAATGCTGGAGGAATTCAATGGGTCAGGCAGCATCTGTGGTGGGAAATGGGCAGCTGATGTTTCAGATTGAGACCCTTCAAGTCTACCATAACACTTTGCTATTATTCCCACCAGCATTATCTGAAAGCACAGCTTCAGCAAAGATCACCAGCTGGCTTGCTCACCATACCCTATGACTGACAATTGAAAGTTGATCTTGGCTAGTAATTTAAATTTCCATAAGACCATAAGACCACAAGACCTAGGAACAGAATTAGGCCATTTGGCCCATCGAGTCTGCTTCATCATTCAATCATGGCTGATCCTTTCTCCCCCTCCTCAGCCCCACTACCCAATCTTCTCCCTGTAACCTTTGATGACATGTCCAATAAAAAACCTATCATTCTCTGCCTTAAATACACCCAATGTCCTGGCTTCCACAGCTGCCTTTGGTAATAAATTCCACAAATTCACCACCATCAGGCTAAAGAGATTTCTCTGTATCTCTGTTTTAATAGACATCCCTCTATCCTGAGGCTGTGCCCTCTTGTCCTAGGTTCCTCCACCATGGGAAACATCCTTTCTACATCTACTCTGTCTGTGCCTTTCAACATTCGAAAGGTTTCAATGAGATCCCTCATAATCCTTCTAAATTCCAGTGAGTACAGTTCCAGAGCCATCAAATGGTCCTTGTATGATAACCCTTTTATTCCTGGAATCATCCTTGTGAACCTCCTCTGGACCCTCTCCAATGCCAGCTCATCTTTTCTTAGGTGAGGAGCCCAAAACTGTTCACAATACTCAAGGTGAGGACTCACCAGTGCCTTATAAAGCCTCAGCATCGCATCCCTGCTCTTGCAATCTAGACCTCTTGAAATAATTGCTAACATTGCATTTGCCTTCCTCACTACCAACTCTACCTGCGAGTTAACCTTTAGGGTGTTCTGCACAAGGACTCCCAAGTCCCTTTGCATCTCAAATGTTTGGATTTCCTTTCCATTTAGAAAATAGACTGCACGTTTATTTCTTCTACCAAAGTCCATGACCATGGATTTTCCAATGTTGCATTTCATTTGCACTCTCTTGCCCATTCTCCAAATCTGTCTAAGTCCTAATGCATCCAACCTGTTTCCTCAACACTACCTGCTGCTCCACCAATCTTCATATCAGTTGCAAACTTGGCAGCGAAGCCATCTATTCCATCATCTAAATCATTGATATACAGCATTAAAAGAAGCTGTCCCAACACCGACTTCTGTGGAACACCACTAGTCACTGGCAGCCAACCAGAAAAGGATCCTTTTATTCCCATTTACTGCCTCCTACCAATCAGCCAATGCTCTAACCATACCAGCAACTTTCCCGTAATGCCATGGGCTCTTAACTTGGTAAGCAGCCTCATGTGTGGCACCTTGTCAAAGACCTTCTAACTGGTCTATAATTTCCTTTCTGCTGCATTCCTCCTTTCATAGAGTGGAATGGCATTTGCAATTTTCCAGTCCTCAGGCTCCATGCCAGAGTCCAATGATTTTTGAAAGCTCATTACTAATTCCTCCACAATCTCTACTGCTACCTCCTTCAGAACCATAGGGTGCAGTTCATCTGGTCCGGGTGACTTATGTACCCTTAGGTCTTTCAGCTTTTTGAGCACCTTCTCTCTTGTAATAGTAACTACACTCACATCTCCTCCCTCACACCCTTAAACATCTGTCGCATTGTATCTTCCACAGTGAAGACCCATTCAAAATACTCATTTAGTTCATCTACCATTTCCTGTTATTATTTCTCCGGCCTCATTTTGTAGTGGTCCTGTATTCACTCTCATTTCTCATTTATCTTTTACATACTTGAAAAAGCTTTTGCTATCCACTTTATATTGTTGGGTTCATTGTATCATCATCCCTCAGGCCTGTCTTGGTCATTCTGTCAGAAACCTCAAAGCAGGTGATGATGGTAGAACTGACAGCTCCTGGGAAGACATGACTGAGGAGGCATTTGAGCTTAGGAAAGTTAGACACCAGGAGCTGGTGGAGCAGTGCCAGGGGCAGGGGTGGAGGGAACAATTCGAGCCTGTAAAGGGGGGGTGTAGAGGTTTTGCTGTCTTCTTGCTGTGCAGAACCTGCTCTCTCCACCATTACAGGGACTGCAAAGAGAAGCCATTGAGACCGTCACTGAGGCTGCGGGGCGAGCCTCCAGGTGGCGATGGGTCAAGAATTGTGAAACATGGACCAGTGTTACTGGGACATTAGCCAGGGCCAACCCCGGCTGGGTTGCCTGGGCGAGAGTGTCTGACATTGAGAGACCTGAAACACCCAGTGACATCAGGTTACATCACTGATGAGGCATCCCAGTGCATCCTTGGATGGACCTCAGCTCCAAATATTTATTATATTCAATCACTCTCAACTGCTTTCTGTATTTTGAGTATGTGAATTGATAAGCTTAAAAATTTTATTGTCAAATTCACCATCATTTTCACTCTCTTTCACCTTTGTTTACCATTAGTGCCCACTGATTAAGTTGCCCAAGTTTGCTTGGCGCCATAACATTGCTCCTACAACATTTTACTGTGGGAAGTACATTGTGGATGAACTGTGCCTATTAGCCAAGGGTAAATATCTGAAGGTGTGCTCACAGGGCATATCCTCTTCATTTTGTAATGTACACAAAATGCTGGAGAAACACAGCAGTCAGGCAGCATCTATGGAGAGGAATAAACAGTTGATATTTTGGGCCAAGACCCTTCATCAGGATTTCTTCATTTGCATGTCAATAGCATTCCTTTATAGTTCAAAAATAATTTTTATTCATATATACAAAAGTACACTCTGAAAAACTTAATCCATTCATTGTCAATGAAGCTAAATTCTTTTGGTAAAACAATAGCAACTTTGCTGAGCTGTGCAACCAAAGGAAGTCTTTCACTGAGATGATGATCTTACAGCTGCACTTGACGTTTGTCTCAGTGTGTGCTCCGGAGAACAGCCTGAAGATCAGAGGGTCCTCTGTTACTAAGCTGCTTGGGATGAATTGAGATAAGGATCCTTCGCTCACCCCTTTTGCAAACCTACAGTCTGCAATGAAGTCTTTTCCCCAGCACAGACATCCCAAGAGCAGCATGCATTGGGGAGGATACTGTGTACAGGAGGGATCTGACAATGAGGATCTCCCTCGCCACCAGCCAAACATGGTCTTGGTGCTTGTTGGTGAATTCTAGTGGGGCATTCTGTAAATGATTTGGATGGTTTGCTCAGGAAACCAGTCCATAGCATCAATAGAATTTCTGTCTTGCAATGTCTGCAGGGCATTCTATGCTGACCACTGCCTGCTGGACATGTAGTCAATGGTGTTTGTTTGTAAGTCTACAGTAAGTCACTAAGAATGAAAGAATGATCACAGATGAGATGGAGTCCTACAACCTTTTCCATGCTTGCAGACAAACTGAGTGACGAAGAGAACAAACAGAAATCTGCCAAAGGATTACAGCCAGAAATGTGCAATTAAGAGGTATCATTAGGCATGTTTACCAACCCCAGTAATCTAATCTGTGGAGGTGTCCATATTTATACAGCTAAAAACAATGCTCTCATCTATCCATTGTATTCATTGACTGCTGCGTAATATCTGGCGGGCAGAGATATTTCCTGTTCAATTCTTACATACAAAAGAAATTCTGCAGTACTAATTACTAAGCTGGTACAGGATGTATCGTAATTACAGAGCTGTCTGACAGTGATGGCTACAGATCGAACCCTCCGGTCAAAAATGCTATAAAGGAATAAATTATGCCAACAGAACATATTCAAAATCAGAATGCAGACACGTCTGGCATTATCAAGGCATTCCTCCCTGCCATTTCATCATTCACACCTCGCTAAGCATTATGGAAATGGTCAATAAGCCAATATGAGTACAAATAGGCTTACTGAGATAGTATTAATGTGCATTTTGATATAATAACAATTTCCGTCAAGCTGATCTATTGAAAATGATTAAGGAATGTCATGGCCAGAATAGCTGTGCAGTCATTGCACAGGGAGACAGCTGAAGGTACACTGATTAGTTTCTTCAAAGTAGCTCTTCATGAACTGGACAGGAACACTGAAGTCCGGAAAGAGCTGTGATTTAGGAAAATAATCTGACAAGTGTTCAATAATTCTTTGTCTGTTTAAAGAGAGTGACAAAGGAAGTGTGCTTAAACCTATTTTGCAATGTTCATTAACTAAGAACAAAGAAAACCTTACTTGCAGTGTTTATTCATTACGTTCATTAGAATTTAGGCACAGTATGAAAAATAATTATTTGCGGAATCCTGGAAAATAGTTTCCATTGTAATTCCATTGGAGAACAAGGTCCTAGCGGAAGTGGAATGGCCCGACACTTAAGTCAGTCGTGACAGTTTTGTGCTTTGATTTCAAAAATGACATGATGGAAAATTAGGAGAGAGCTGCACAAATCAACTCCCCAATGATTTACATTAAGAAAAGTGGTTAAAAGTTAATTCTCAAAACAATGCAAATGCATAACAATATACAAATCATATAATTTGTATTGAATAATATACAAATTAAAGTTCAAATGTCATAGTAAATTTATCATCAAAAACTTCATCTACTACCCTGAGATTAATATTCTTGTGGGCACTCACTGTAAATAGAAAGAAATATAATAGAATCAATGAAAAACCGCACACAACAGAGACAGACAAACATAGAACATAGAACATAGAAAATCTCCAGCACAATACAGGATCTTCGGCCCACAAAGTTGTGCTGACCATGTCCCTATCTTAGAAATGACTAGGCTTACCTATAGCCCTCTATTTTTCTAAGCTCCATGGACCTATCCAAAAGTCTCTTAAAAGACCATATTGCATCCACCTCCACCACCATTGCCGGCAGCCCATTCCAAGCACTCACCATTCTCTCAGTAAAAAACTTACCCCTGACATCTCCTCTGTACCTACTCCCCAGCACCTTAAACCTGTGTCCTCTTGTGGCAGCCATTTCAGCCCTGGGAAAAGGCCTCTGACTATCCACACGATCAATGCCTCTCATCATCTTATACACCTCTATCAGGTCACCTCTCATCCTCCTTTGCTCCAAGGAGAAAAAGCCGAGTTCACTCAACTTATTCTCATAAGGCATGCTCCCCAATCCAGGCAACATCCTTGTAAATCTCCGCTGCACCCTTTCTATGGCTTCCACTGTTACATACCCCGTGAGTATCTTGTGACTGTCTTATGACCATGATGTAATTGAGTATCTGGTGAGCATGATGTAATTTCCCGCCAGTGTGAGGTCACATGATGTAATTTTCCCACCAGTCGAAGGTCATGTGGTGGCCCGTTCCAACAGGTATAAAACAGGAAAGCTTTGCTGTGATGCAGATTAGTTCATGGTTTATTTAATCATTTACTCCATTATGCTGCGTATTCGTCTCATGATGCTGTTTTGTTTTAAAGTGGAGTTTTACTTTTTGCCTTAAGTCTCAAAGGTTATTGCCAGCAGTTTCGCCAAACACTGCCAGTTGTGGTTTGGTTTCTACCTTTGCAATTCAGTTGGAGAGTGAAGAATTTCTTGAAGTACAGAAACCCAAAGGATCGAGTAAAGTTGGTGTCGTCGGCGATAATACAGGATCGACCTTATTGGATCTTCATTCAAAGAAAATATAACCTGCATCCGAGATAATCCCTGCTGTAAGAGCAGAAAGGGTGGGGCGCAGTGTTATTCGCCAAGGAAAAGGTCAGTTCCTTTAAGCCGTTTTTATTTCCTTCTTCGGGCAAGGCATATTTTGGCTGGGATCAACAGTAACGTCACGTCGTCGAGGAATTCATTACTTCAGGAAAATCTCTCCTAATTAAATCATTTGGACTTTTGCATTTACCACTTTAAGAACTGTGTTCACATTTATCGCTTTAAGAAGTGTTCGAATTGCCGTATAGCAGTTAACTTCCGGTTAAGTTAGTCATTCATTTACTTTTCATTTTTATTGAGCAGTGTTTAATAAATGTTTATTTGTTTATAAAACTGGACGCAATTCTATATTCATTGTTGCCATATCATAACACCACGTCCTTCCTATAGTGAGGCGACCAGAGCTGAGTACAGTACTCCAAGTGGGGTCTGATCAGGGTCCTATATAGCTGCAGCATTACCTCTTGGCTCCTAAATTCAATTCCATGATTGATGAAGGCCAATACACCGTATGCCTTCTTAACCACAGAGTCAACCTGCGCAGCTGCTTTAAGCGTCCTATGGACTCAGACCCCAAGATCCCTTTGATCCTCCACACTGCCAAGAGTCTTACCATTAACACTATATTCGGCCATCATATTTTACCTACCAAAATTAACCACTTCACACTTATCAAGGTTGAACTCCATCTGCCATTTCTCAGCCCTGTTTTGCATCCTATCAATGTCCCGCTGTAACCTCTGACAGCCCTCCACACTATCCACAAAACCTCCAACCTTTGTGTCATCAGCAAACTTCCTAACCCATCCCTCTACTTCCTCATCCAGGTCATTAATAAAAACCAGGAACAGTAAGAGTCCCAGAACAGATCCCTGAGGCAGCCCACTGGTGACTGACCTCCATGCAGAATATGACCCGTCTACAACCACTCTTTGCCTTCTGTGGGCAAGCCAATTCTGGATCTACAAAGCAATGTCCCCTTTGATCCCATACCTCCTTACTTTCTCAATAAGCCTTGCATGGGGTACCATATCAACTGCCTTGCTGAAATCCATATACACCACATCCACTGCTCTACTTTCATTGTGTTTAGTGAGATCCTCAAAAAACTCTATCAGGCTCGTAAGGCACAGCCTGCCTTTGACAAAGCCATGCTTACTATTCCTAATCATATTATACCTCTCCAAATGTTCATAAATCCTGCCTCTCAGGATCTTCTCCATCAACGTACCAACCACTCAGGCAAGACTCACTGGTCTAAAATTTCCTGGGCTACCTCTAGTCCCTTTCTTGAATAAAGGAACAACATCTGCAAACCTCCAATCCTCCAGAACCTCTCCCATCCCTATTGATGATGCAAGGATCATTTCCAGAGGCTCAGCAATCTCTTCCCTCGCCTTCCATTGTAGCCTAGGGTACATTTCATC
Source organism: Hemitrygon akajei (assembly GCF_048418815.1). Classification (NCBI taxonomy): domain Eukaryota; kingdom Metazoa; phylum Chordata; class Chondrichthyes; order Myliobatiformes; family Dasyatidae; genus Hemitrygon; species Hemitrygon akajei. The sequence goes on from NC_133129.1 coordinate 49,422,976, forward strand.
TGGTCTCGGCGACTTTTCCAACCAATGTGTAAAGGAAACAAATTGCAAATATGAAAAAAGAGAAAAATAATAAATAAATAAATAAATAAATAAGCGATAAATATCAAGAACACAACTTGTAGAGACCTTGAAAGTGAGTCTATAGTTTGTGGAATCAGTTGGGGTTGGGATGATTGAAGTTATTCCCACTGCTTCAATAGCCTGATGACTGAGCGGTGCTCTTTGTAAACATGCTCAATGGTGGGAGGACTTTACCTGTGAAAATCTCATCTGTATCCTTTACTTTTTGCAGATTTTTTCATTCAAGGACATTGTTGCTTTCTCCCAGGCCATGATGCAACCAGTCAGTATACTCTCCATTGTACTTCTGTCAGGGTTTTATATGTTATGCCGAATCTGTGCAAACTTCTAAGGTAGTATAGACACTGCCCTGCCTTCTTTGTAATGGATCCAGCTCCAACCTGATTTTTCCCAATCTACTAGCGGATTGAAATTCTCTGTGATTATCATAACATTGTCATTTTTACATGCCTTTTCTATCTCTGATTCAGTAATGAACATTTCAGGAAATATTGGAGGTGGAAATGTCAATGTTGGTGCTGGCATGGATTTGTTTTCCATTTTTAATTTTGGGTAAAACATAACAACTTCTACGTGAACAAGGGTGTGGCCAGAAGATGAAGTAGAAAGGAAATCAAGTTGGTTGTAAGAAAAAAAGATGGAAGACTTAAGTCTTCCCAATATTTAGTAAGGAATTTCAGCTCATCCCAACTTAGATGCTAGATAATTATTCCTATAACTGATATTAAGTAGAGTTGCAGGCAAAATACGTAGTGATAGAACAGATACCATTGGCCCACAGGAGGAGCTGATGTTGTGCTTTCAGCTGATGTGACTAAAGACAGCTTGTGAATGAGCAATAGGAGTCCAATGATAGGTCGTTGAGACATCAGAGGGGAACAAGAAAAATCTCTGAGACACCAGCGGGGTCTGCATATAGATCCTTGGGGCATCAGAGACACCAATGGTGAGTTTGTGGATGCAGGAAACAAATCACTGTCATTCCGAAGGAAAATCTGCAGTGCTGGAATTTTTTTTGTGTGTTGCTTAAGTCACTATTGGTGATTCCTTGGGTATGATGGGCAGATAAAAATAAAACTTGGCAAGTGTTAACATTCTTATTATGGATATCTTCCACCGGCAATTATTCCGTCCATCTATCACTTTTCTAGGAGTGTAGGTAGAGAGACAGGCAATAATATGATAGCATCCTATTTATTGACAACATTGATCCTTTCTCTAAGGCTCAGAAATGCTGTTTACAGCTAAATAAACTAATCTCTACAATGATCGTGCCAAGGTTATTAATATTGTGGAGTTTGAACTTAATTTTTATTTGACACCAGGCTGTTCTTGTTCACACTGTGGAGTAGATCTCTTTAAACAAATTCCACTGTAATGACATTTACCTTTAGATATGCTCAGAATGAATATGAAATGAAATCAATTGATTACAGAGATTCAATTCTGGATGGAGATTCCTGACCTCATTGCTACTTTTATTTTCTGCTACAGTGATTTTATGAAAAGTCTTCACAGATTTTCCTTTTGCACCACTGTGTGATACTTTTTATTGAGCAAGCCACAATTTAAGCAAAAGAATAAATGTCCATGGAAGACTGAAAGCATTCAACATTAACCATCATTCTGCTCTGCTCTGACTCTCTGCATTAAAATACCCTCCAAATAAATCAGACATTCTTACTGCCCACTGAAAGTTACAACTCCTCAGCACACTGATTCCTCAATCTTGTGCACTGGGGGTTGGGGGGGGTGGGGGGCAAAATCATCAGTCACCTCAAAATCAGTGGAAATATTTGTCTCTTTAAGGTCACAAACCTGCATATTTTATGAACAATATGGGCATCATTGCTAAACCAACAAAGTGCATTCAAGTTGTCTGAATATGATTGACTGGGAAAATAAATTGTTGCCACACATGCATATGTGCACACATCAATGTGTAAATATATCTCTTTATTGGTTGGAATAAATTAGAGGTACTAAAAAGAACTTTAGCAAGCGTATCTTTTAATCAAGTGTTTCTATTTTCAAATGAGTTATTGTGTGTACCATATGAATTGCCTAAACTGTGATAAAGATCCAGCACCTGTGATTGATATTCACTTCTAGGCTAAAAGGACTTTTGGTTCTTTGCCAGTCTGGGCTTTCTAAATACAGCAGCTACCACTTTTATATCAAAACAGTTGTAAGCAAACTTCCAGTTAATAATGCCTTATTCAGCTTCCGGGTGTAATTGGAAGACTGTCTTTAGTTCAAAAAATGTAAATGGCAAGCAGCAATCAGCTTGAAGTTAAAACAAAGTATTGTCTATAGAACAGCCTTGCAGATGCTCTGCCTGTAGTAAGTAACTACACCTGCTTTATTGCTGTTCAAAGGTGTTGTATAAAATGATGGGTTGTTTAATTTGGTTTGTTTCAAATAGACAAGCTGACTCTAAGTTGCTAAGTTCAAAGAAGCTTGCAGACCAGATGGATAACATTATTTAGCATATCAATAACCAATGAGTTTATAGTTGGGAGTTTTATGTACTCAGAGAAGTTAGCTTTAAAGCATTAATTGTGAACTGTGAATATTAAACTAAGATCTATGTCTCCAAACATGAGGAAATCTGCAGGTGCTGGAAATTGAAATAACACATGCAAAACGCTGGTGGAACACAGCAGGCCGGGCAGCATCTATAAGGAGAAGCACTGTCGATGTTTCGGCCCGAGTCGGCCCGAAACATCGACAGTGCTTCTCCTTATAGATGCTGCCTGGCCTGCTGTGTTCCACCAGCGTTTTGCGTGTGTTGTTTCTATGTCTCCAAGATGTTTTTAGATCACTTGTGTTAAAAAGGATATTCAGAAAAATTGGAGGCACATGATAAAATAGGCCAAAGTCAGCATGATTTCCTCAAGGAAAAAAAATTGCCTGACAAATCTATTGGAATTCTTTGAGGAAATAATAGGCATGATTGACAAAGGAGAGTCAATTTATGTTGTTCAGTTGGATTTTCAAAGGGCCTTTGACAAGGTGAGGCACATGAGGCTGCTTAACTGGACAAGAGCACATGGTATTATAGGAAATGTGCTAAATGCATGGAAGACTGGCTGACTAGCAGGAGGCAAAGTGTGGGAATAGAGAGACCCTTTTCTAGTTGGCTGCTGTTGGGTGCTGGTGTTGAGACTGCTTCTTTTCATACTACAGTTGAAGTCAGAAGTTTACATACACCTTAGCCAAAGACATTTAAACTCAGTTTTTCACAATTCCTGATATTTAATCCTAGAAACCATTCCCTGTCTTAGATCAGTTAGGATCACTACTTTATTTTAAGAATGTGAAAGGTCAGAATGATAGTAGAGAGAATGATTTATTTCAGCTTTTATTTCTTTCATCACATTCCCAGTGGGTCAGAAGTCTACATACACTTTGTTAGTATTTGGTAACATTGCCTTTAAATTGTTTAACTTGGGTCAAATGTTTTGGGTAGCCTTCCACAAGCTTCTCACAATAAGTTGCTGGAATTTTGTTCCCTTCTCCAGGCAGAACTGGTGTAACTGAGTCAGGTTTGTAGGCCTCCTTGCTCGCACACACTTTTTCAGTTCTGCCCACAAATTTTCTAGCAGACTGAGGTCAGGGCTTTGTGATGGCCACTCCAATACCTTGACTTTGTTGTCCTTAAGCAATTTTGCCACAACTTTAGAGATATGCTTGGGGTCATTGTCCATTTGGAAGACCCATTTGCGACCGAGCTTTAACTTCCTGGTTGATGTCTTGAGATGTTGCTTCAATATATCCACATAATTTTCCTTCCTCATGATGCCATCTAGTTTGTGAAGTGCACCAATCCCTCCTGCAGAAAAGCACCCCCACAACATGACGTTGTCACCTCCATGCGTCACAGTTGGGATGGTGTTCTTCGGCTTGCAAGCCTCACCCTTTTTCCTCCAAACATAACGATGGTTATTATGGCCAAACAGTTCAATTTTTGTTTCAACAGACCAGAGGACATTTCTCCAAAAAGTAAGATCTTCATCCCCATGTGCACTTGCATACTGTAGTCTGGCTTTTTTATGGCGGTTTTGGAGCAGTGAGTTCTTCCTTGCTGAGCAGCCTTTCAAGTTATGTCGACATAGACAACATGAGTGAATCTGCAGATGCTGGAAATGAATAAAAACACAAAATGCTTCATCAGGGTTTTGTCCCGAAATGTCGTCACTTCCTCCTCCCATAGATGCTGTCTGGCCTGCTGAGTTCTGCCAGCATTTTGTGTTTTTATGTCGATATAGGACTCGTTTTACTGTGGATATAGATACTTGTCTACCTATTTCCTCCAGCATCTTCACAAGTTCCTTTGCTGTTGTTCTGGGAATGATTTCATTTTTTGCACCAAAGTACATTCATCTCCAGGAGACAGAATGTGTCTCCTTCCTGAGTGGTATGATGGCTGTGTGGTCCCATGGTGTTTATACTTGCGTACTATTGTTTGTACAGATGAACGTGGTACCTTTAGGTGTTTGGAAATTACTCCCAAGGATGAACCAGACTTGTGGAGGTACACAATTTTTTTTTTCTGAGGTCTTGGCTGAATTTTTTTGATTTTGTTTGTAAACTTCTGACCCACTGGAATTGTGATGTAGTCAATTATAAGTGAAATAATCTGTCGGTAAACAATTGTTGGAAAAATTACTCAGGTCATGCACAAAGTAGATGTCCTCAATGTCTTGCCAAAACTATAGTTTGCTAATATGAAATCTGTGGTGTGGTTAAACAATGAGTTTTAATGACTTCAACCTAAGTGTATGTAAACTTCTGACTTCAACTGTATATGTCAATGTTTTGGATGAAGGAATTGATGGTGTTGTGGCCAAGTTTGTGGACAATATGAAAATAGGTGGAGGGGCAGGTAATGTTGTAGAGGCAGGGTGTCCAAAGAAGGACTTAGATAGATTGAGAGAATGGGCAAAGAAGTGGCCATGGAATATATAGAGAAGTGTATGGCCATGCACATGGATAGAAGGAATAAAGGCATGGACTATTTTCTAAATGGGAAGAGAATTAAAAGATTGGAGGTGCAAAAGGACTTGGGAGTCCTCATGCAGGATTCCCTAAGGTTCCCTTGCAGATTAAGTCAATTTCAAGGAAGGAAAATACAACATCAGCATTTATTTCAAGAGGACTAGAATACAAAAGCAAGAATGTAACACTGAGGCTTCATAAGGCATTGGTCAGACTGCACTTAGAGCACTGTGAGCAGTGTTTGACACGTTATCTACAAAATGATGTGCTGACATTGGACAGAGTCCAGAGAAGGTTCATGAGAATGATTCTGGGAATGAAAGGATAAAGGTTTGAGGAGCATTTGATGGCTTTGGATCTGTACATGCTGGTGTTTAGAAGAATGAGGGGGCATCTCATTGAAACCTGTCAAACCTGTCAAAAAGTCACTCGAGTAGAATATCTAAACATCATAAAAACCTTACAATCAACCATAGACCTATTGAATTATGCTAGAACCTTCATATCTGACTATGTGCACTTGTTAAACCCATTATATGACAGATATAACTGGAAGAATGCAAAGACTTTTGTTTTTATCACAGAAGATTATGAGGCACTAGAGAAATTGAGGAATGCAGTTCAGGAAGCAATGGACATCTGGACAGGTGACCTAACAAAATCTCTCATTCTGTTAATTTATGTTTGTTCAAAAAGTGCTGTGGCCATCTGCTACAAAGAGGGAGTTAAAACACAAGCTCATTTTCACTATGCCTTGCATAATTTCATCTCAATAAAACTGAAACTTACTGCCTTAGAATGATGTCTTGCTATGGTATTCCATCCAGTTATTGCATAAAGACCATTGCAAAGGGACAAACCATTTATTATACAGGGTTTGTGGTTATGAAAATGATGGCAAATTACCAACAAATGAACGGAGAGTTATGATATTCCTCCAGCATTACCATAACTAGATATGGGGATTAGCAAATAATTTTACAAAGTGACATCTTAAAGTGGTAATGCATTCCTAAGAACTATACCTTTCAATTCTTATCTTCCGTGGAAGATGCAGAGCCATCTTCTCCATGATAGAGAGATTAAGCAGGAGGAGGTGCTTGCTGCCTTACAGTGAATAAAGGTAGATAAATCCCCCGGGCCTGACATGATATTTCCTCGGACCTTGAGAGAGACTAGTGTAGAGATTGCAGGAGCCCTGGCAGAAATATTTAAAATGTCCTTAGCCACGGGTGCAGTGCCAGAGGATTGGAGGGTAACTCATGTTGTTCCACTGTTTAAAAAAGGCTCCAAAAGTAAACCAGGTAATTATAGGCTAATGAGTCTGACATCAGTAGTAGGTAAATTGTTGGAAGGTGTTCTGAGAGATTGGATATACAAGTATTTGAACAACCGAGGGCTGATTAAGATAGTCAGCATGGCTTTGTGCGTGGTAAGTCGTGTTTAACGAATCTTGTAGAGTTTTTCGAGGAGGTTACCAAGAAAGTAGATGAAGGAAAGGCTGTGGATGTTGTCTACATGGACTTTAGTTAGGCCTTTGACAAGGTCCCATATGGGAGGTTGGTTCAGAAGGTTCAGACACTAGGTATCCATGGAGAGGTTGTAAACTGGCTGTGTGGGAGAAGACAGAGAGTGGTAGTGGATGATTGCTTCTCAGACGGGAGGCCTGTGACTAGTGGTGTGTCTCAGGAATCTGTCTGGGACCATTGTTGCTTGTTGTCTATATCAATGATCTAGATGATAAAATGGTAAATTGGATCAGCAAGTTTGCTGATGACACTAAGATTGGAGGCGTTGTGGACAAAGCTTGCAGAGGGATCTGGATTAACTGGAAAAATGGGCCAGAAAATGGCAGATGAAATTTAATGTAGACAAGTGTGAGGTGTTGCATTTTGGAACAGCAAATCAAGGTAGGACATACATAGTAAATGGTAGGGCACTGAGGAGTGTGGAGGAACAAAGGGATCTGGGAGTTCAGATATACAATTCCCTGAAAGTGGCGTCACAGGTAGACAGGGTTGTAAAGAAGGCTTTTGGTATCCCGGCATTCTTAAATCAAAGTACTGAGTATAGGAGTTGGGATGTTATGGTGAGGTTTTATAAGACATTGGTGAGGCCAAATTTGGAGTATTGTGTACAGTTCTGGTCACCTAACTACAGGAAGGGTATCAGTAAGATTGAAAGAGTGCAGAGAAGCTTTACTAGGATGTTGCCGGGTCTTCAGGAGTTGAGTTTCAGGGAAAGATTGAACAGGTTAGGACTTTATTCCTTGGAGCGTAGAAGAATGAGGGGGGATTTGATAGAGGTTTACAAAATTATGAGGGGTATAGACAGAATAAATGCAAGTAGGCTCTTTCCACTTAGATTAGGAGAGATAAATATGAGAGGATATGGCTTTAGGGTGAAAATAGAAATGTTCAGGGGGAACTTCTTCACTCAGAGAGTGGTGGGAGTGTGGAATGAGCTGCCATCTGATGTGGTAAATGCAGGCTCACTCTTGAGTTTTTATAATAAATTGGATAGATACATGGATGGGAGAGGTCTGGAGGGTTATGGATTGGGTGCAGGTCAATGGGACTAGCAGAATAAAATTTTGGCACAGATTAGAAGGGCTGAATGGCTTGTTTTCTGTGCTGTAGTGTTCTATGGTTCTATAATCTAATGTAGCATGGTGTGGTTTAGAGCACTCTTCTCAAAGATGGTGCTATGATGGATCAGCAATGAAAATCCAGAAAAATGGATCCCCTCAATTATAATTACTACTCTTGACTACAAAAGGAACATTTTTATCGGAAACTGAATTTGAACCTCATGAGTTGCAAGCCAATTGTTTAGGGAATCTAATAGCTCAATTTGCAGAGGCTTAAGCTCTAGAATTATGTCCAAAACAAATAAATAAAATAGAACCAGTCAATGCCAACTCTACTTTTGTTAGGAATGCGGTAGAAGGTGATCTTCCCATCTGGTCCATTACTGGATGAAAAACACACAGAGGTAAACTGCTTCCGTATTTATCCACATGGAAGAATATTTATAATTTATTACTGACTAGAGAATGAGAACAAGTGCTACACATCCCAGGACATACTGCAGGCATCATGCATAGCTATGATATTAAGCAAAGTAATAAATAAATATTAGTTCCAGCATGGACCTTACTTGGGTAAGAGAGGCCAGAGTTTTGGTAGTAACAAAGTAGCAAACATAAAACAACCAGGATGACATTTTAAGAATTCTCTGAGATACCACTAAACCCAGTCCCAAAGGATTTCCAACACGGTACAAATATGAAGCTGACAGCAAAGGGAAGGTCAGGTTTTCCTGCCCTAAAAAAGATAAGAAGCAAATACCTCATGCCCACAAGTGGGAAGCATTGATTCGAGAAGCCATCAATGATTTGAACATAATCGTGGTGGTGTACAAGCTACTTATGCAAAATTAGCCATGTTATATTGGTGGCCTTGCATGTTGAGTGACTCACTGAAAATTGTAAAGAACATCTGGCCTATAAGAAAGGAGCAGTTAGAGGAACACCTTCTATAAAAGAAACAAAACCGGCTGCACCAATGCAGGTGAGGCAAATTGATTATAAAGGCCTATTTCTAGTATCCCAAGGCAGCCCACCTTATTGGAAATCCAGTAAGCATATTCTTATGATAATTGATCTTTGTACGGGATATACGTGGTTAGTCTCCACACCTCCTTGTAGTAAGACGGGAACCATTACCATGTTTCAAAACTCCATATTTCCATATGCCAGCACCCCTGCCTGCATACGTGCTGACTAAGGATATTTGGTCAGTGGTAAATGCTTTCAAACCACGTGTGAACAAACAGACATACAACTGGAGTACAACACTCCATTCGAGCCACCATCGAGTGGCATGGTGGGGCAAAGGAATCGAGAGGTTAAGGAGGCTTGGCAAAACTTGTCTGCTCTCCAGACAAAGTAGGTTACACTAGTCCCTGAAGTGTAATTGTCCGTAAATGAAGTGCCAATTGTGAAAGTAGGAATTCACAAGAATGTTACAGCTTAATTCTGAATGTACAATGTCCACCTAAATTCACCTCGATCGCTAACTCAGGCCAATCATCATCTACGCTTGATAAAACTTTCCTCAATGAATTGAGTGAGTGTAAGGAAATTCAAGAGAAGGAAAAATAACCTGCCAAGTCAGTCTAGAGACCAAAAAAGGGGACTGGATCCAAGAAAAGGTATTCCATAAAAATAATGCTGACCCTAGTTTCCAACCAAAACGGGAACCTCCTTGTCTCGTTACCCAGTTTATCTATGATAGGACTGTGGCAATTGAGACCAGGAGGTGAAGCAAGACAGTGATAAAACTGTCTCCATAGATAACATCAAACCAGCCCTAGCAGGATTTACTCCCCCAGAATGAGCTGAACCTTTATATTAGATCAGTACATGGGTCCACCATGGAATCACTATACTCCGATGGGTGGAGGGCGTGCGATACAATGAAAAGGTAAAACACAAGTTCGGATCCGAAAGGAATTGAAAAAAGAAAACCCTGTCCACTTGAGGAAGATCTCTTACATACTTTGCCCAGAGATAATACATCCAGAATGTGGTTTTGTTTTCAGAAAAATTGTCTCATCTGGCTCAGACGCCCCTAAAACTTAGTGACTCAGAGAATATTAGATTAAAGGGTCCTGTGACAATGATGATTCTTACCCCATGGACATTTGTGAATGAATAGCAGATGGAATTCAATGCAAACAAGTGTGAGGTGTTTCACTTTGGGAGGACAAACCACGGTCGGTCTTAACACGGTGAGCAATAGAGCACAGAGGAGTGTGGTAGAAAGAGGCATTTGGGAATACAGATCCATAATTCCGTGAAAGTGGTGTCACAAGAAGATAGGGTCATAAGGAAAGCTTTTGTCACTTAGGCCTTTATACATCAATGTACTGAGTACAGGAGTTGGGATGCTATGTTGAAATTGTATAAGATATTGCAAAGGCCTAGTTTTGAGTATTGTGTGTATTTTTGTTCACCTATCTACAGGAAAAATGTAAATAAGATTGAAAGAGGACTTTACTCCCTAGAAAGTAGAAGGTTGAGGGGAGATTTGATAGAGGTATGAAGAATTATGAGAAGTATAGTTAAGGTAACTGCAAGCAGAATTTTTCCATTGTGTAAAGCTACAACTAGAGGTCATCAGTTGAGGTGAAATGTTTAAGGGGGACATATGGGGAAACTCCTTCACTGAGAGGGCGATCCTGGTGTGGAATGAGCTGTTAGTGTCAGTAATAGATGATTGTTGAATTCAACATTTATGAAAAATTTGGAAATGTGTGTATGGACGAGAGAGGCTAGGATCTGGCTGCAGACCAATGGGACTAGATTAACAGAAACATAGGAAACCTACAGCACAATACAGCCCACAAAACTGTGCCGAATATGTCCTTACCTTAGAAATTACCTAGGGTTTCCCATAGCCCTCTTTTTCTAAGCTCCATGTACCTATCTAGGAGTCTCTTAAAAGACCCTATCATATCCGCGTCCACCACCATCACCAGCAGCCCATTCCACGCACTCACCACTCTCTGCATAAAATCTTACCCTTGACATCTCCGCTGTACCTACTTCCAAGCACTTTAAAACTGTGCCTTCTCGTGTTAGCCATTTCAGCCCTGGGAAAAAAGCCTCTGACTATTCACATGATCAATACCTCTCATCATCTTATACACCTCTATAAATCCCACGATTAATGAAGGCCAATGCACCATATGCCTTCTTAACCACAGAGTCAACCTGCGGAACAACTTTGAGTGCCCTATGGACTCGGACCCCAAGTCCTCCACTCCTCCACTCTGCTAGGAGTCTTACCATCAATATTATTTTCTGCCATCATACTTGACCTACCAAAATGAACCACTTCACACTTATCTGTGTTGAACTCCATCTGCCACTCCTCAGCCCAGTTTTGCATCCTATCGATGTCCCGCTGTAACCTCTGACAGCCCTCGCACTATCCACAACACCTCCAACCTTTGTGTCATCAGCAAATTTACTAACCCATCCCTCCACTTCCTCATCCAGGTCATTTATAAAATTCACGAAGAGTAAGGGTCCCAGAACAGATCCTTGAGGCACTCCACTGGTGAATGACCTCCATGCAGAATATGACCTGTCTACAACCACTCTTTGCCTTCTGTGAGCAAGCCATTTCTGGATCCACAAAACAATGTCCTCTTGGCTCCCATGCCTCCTTACTTTCTCAATAAGCCTTGAATGGGGTATCTTATCAAATGCCTTGCTGAAATCCATATACACCACGTCCACTGCTCTACCTTCATCAATGTGTTTAGTGAGATCCTCAACAAACTCAATCAGGCTCATAAGTCATGACCTGCCTTTGACAAAGCCATGCTGACTATTCCTAATCATATTATGTCTCTCCAAATGTTCATAAATCTTGCTTCTCAGGATCTTCTCCATCAATTTATCAACCACTGATGTAAGACTCACTGGTCTATAATTTCCCGGGCTATTTCTACTCCCTTTCTTGAATAAGAGAACAACATCCACAACACTTCAATCCGCCGGAACCTCTGCTGTCCCCATTGATGATGCAAAGATCATTGCCAGAGGCTCAGCAGTCTCCTCCCTCACCTCCTACAATAATACATCTCATCTGGTCCTGGCGACTTATCTAACTTGATGCTTTCCAAAAGTTCCAGCACATCCTCTTTCTTAATATCTATATGCTCAAGCTTTTCAGTCTGCTGTAAATCATCCCTACAAGGTCCTTTTCAGTACTGAATACTGAAGCAAAGTGTTCATTAAGTACCTCTGCTGTATCCTTTGGTTCCATATACACTTTTCCATGGTCACACTTGATTGGTCCTATTCTTTCACATCTTATTCTCTTGCTCTTCAAATGCTTGAAGAATGCCTTGGGGTTTTCCTTAATCCTGTCCGTCAAGGCCTTCTCATGTCCTCTTCTGGCTCTCCTAATTTCTTTCTTAAGCTCCTTCCTGCTCACCTTATACTTTTCCAGATCTCTATCATTACCTCATTTTTTTGAACCTTTCATAAGCTCTTCTTTTCTTCTTGACTAGATTTACAACAGCCTTTGTACACTATGGTTCCTGTACCCTACCATACTTTCCCTATCTTATTGCAACATACCTATGCAGAACTCCATGCAAATATCCCCTGAACGTTTGTCACATTTCTTCCATACATTTCCCTGAGAATATCTGTACCCAATTTATGCTTCTAAGTTCCTGCCTGTTACCCTCATATTTCCCCTTACTCCAATTAAACGCTTTCTTAACTTGTCTGTTCCTATCCCTCTCCAAATCTTTAGTAAAGGAGATAGAATTGTGATCACTATCTCCAAAATGCTCTCTCACTGAGAGATATGACACCTGACCAGGTTCATTTCCCAATACCAGATCAAGTACAGCCTCTCCTCTTGTGGGCTCATCTACATATTGTTTCAAGAAACCTTCCTGAACACACCTAACAAACACACTCATCTAAACCCCTTGCTCTTGGGAGATGTCAATCAATATTTGGGAAATTAAAATCTCCCACCACAGCAACCCTGTTATTATTACACCTTTCCAGAACCTGTCTCCCTATCTGCTCCTTGATGTCCCTGTTACTATTGGGTGATCTATAAAAAATATCCAGTAGAGTTATTGACCCCTTCCTTTTCCTAATTTCCACCCACAGAGACTCTGTAGACAATCCCTCCATGATTTTCTGGTTTTCTGCAGCTATGATACTATCTCTGATCAGCAGTGCCACGCACCCACTTCTTCTGTCTCCCTCCCTGTCCTTTCTGAAACATCTGAAGCCTGGCACTTGAAGTAACTGTTCCTACCCCTGAGCCATCCAAGTCTCTGTAATGGCCGTAACATCATTGCTCCAAGTACTAATCCACACTCTAAGCTCATCCGTTTTGTTCATAATATTCCTTCCATTAAAATAGACACATCTCAAACCATTGGTCTGAGCGTGTCCCTTCTCTGTCACCTGGCCATCCTCCCCCTCACACTGTTTCATAAGCTTTCTCTGTTTGTGAGCCAATCGCCTCTTCCACCGCCTCTTCAGTTCAGATCCCTGCAATTCTAGTTTAAACTCTCCCCGGTAGCCCTAGCAAACCTCCCTGCCAGGACATTAGTCCCCTAGGGTTCAAGTGCAACCCGTCCTTTTTGTACAGGTCACACCTGCCCCAAAAGAGGTCCCAATGATCCAGTAATTTGAATCCCTGCTCCCTGCTCCAATCCCTCAGTCATGCATTTATCTTCCACCTCATTCTATTCCTATACTCACTGTCATGTGGCACAGGCAGTAATCCCGAGATTACTACCTTTGTGGTCCTGCTTCTCAACTTCCTTCCTAACTCCCTGTAGTCTGCTTTCAGGACCTCCTCCCTTTTCCTACTCATATCGTTGGTACCAATATGTACCACAACCTCTGGCTGTTCTCCCTCCCACTTCAGGATATCGTCGACACGATCAAAAACACCCTGGACCCTGGCATCAGGAAGGCAAACTACCATCGGTGTTTCTTCCCTACATCCACAGAATTACTGGTCTGACCCTTTAACTATAGAGTCCCCTATCACTGCTGCCATCCTCTTCCTTTCCCTACCCTTCTGAGCCACAGGGCCGGACTCTGTGCCAGAGGCACGGCCACTGTAGCTTCCCCCAGGTAGGCCATCTCCCCCAACAGTACTCTAACAGGAATACTTATTGCTAAGGGGGAGAGGCACAGGGGTGCTCTCTAGCATCTGAGTCCTGCCCTTCCCTGTCCTATTACCCACTTATCTGTCTCCCGAGGCCTTGGTGTGACTACCTGCCTATAGCTCCTCTCTGTCACTTCCTCACTCTCCCTGACCAGACCAAGTTCATCGAGACACATCTCCAGTTCCCTAATGTGGCCCCGAAGGAGCTGCAGTCTCCTGGACTTCCCACATCTGACATCCAGCACAAAACACCAGCCTCACACACGTACTTCGTGTATTCTACACAGGCAACCTACCTCCCCTCGAGCCGTTATTGACAAAGACCCATTGAACCAAAGCCCTCCCACTCTGTCTCCCTCTACTCTGTCACCCCGCTCCTCTTATACTCACTCTATAAAGCTGTCTCCTTTTAAACTCTTCTTGCTGTTCTAACTGGCTGACGTCCACGTGCTTGCACAGTCAGGTGTCGATCAAACAGCTGCAGAAATAACCCAATGGTTTCATGGTCAGTTACTGGTTTGGCACAGATTAAATGGGCCAAAGCACCAGCTTCTTTGACTCTGATTCGAAAAGACAAAATTACTCTACTTCCCTGGTCAAATGAAATTGATAAATCCAATAAGCCCTTTAGAGATTTTAATCCCATAGTCCACTGTATCTACCCAGATTTCCTTTTTGCCCTTAGTCAAACAATCATAAATAGTTCTTCAATTATTGCTGTGTATTCAGTCACATGATGTTATCATCAGCAGGCAAAGAGAAAAGGAAAAAGATTCAGCTTTTAACCATTATTAGAGTAGTACTGCCTGGACAATGTTCATTCTCATCATAGCACTGATGTGATCCTTTGGTTCACTCCGGAGGTAGAACATTTTGATGCCAAAAGTTGTTCAGGCAAACTGCTATCACAGGGTCGCTCACTTTTTGAATCTAGGCTGCTTATCTCAAGACAGAACACACACATTCAGTTTTAAGGAATGATTTTTGGTGGATGCAACAAATAATGTTCTGGTGGGGCTTCATATTTGTCAACAATGGCTGAAAGAATCTCAGTCAAATTAAAAGAATGCTTTTCTATACATTATGAGAGTAACTGAACTGACACGAACAGATGAGTGAGGCACCTTTGTTCTCAAGTTTCCTTTGCACATTGATACTAAACCCCTGATGCTTTAGCTGAATCTATAGGTAAGACTTTGCTAGCTGTTGCACATTTTGTGTAAACACAGCTTTGGGGTGGACTGGCACTACTTTAAATTGGGTTACATTTTTTTGTAGCTTTCCAGTAGGCAATTCCTCTAGCCATTGGAATTATTGTTTCTGTAGTGCTCTTTTTGATGAGATGTAAATTTGGTGGTTTCTACTCTTTGGATAATATCACTCCTAAGACTCCATTATCTGCACTGCTATGGGTTATCTCTTGTATGATTGCTGCTATGCACTGCCTCGTACTCACCTTTTGACCTATTCTTGAGGTTCATCCTCAGCCCTGGGAGAGTGGAGAGCAGGGACTGCTCTGATCATGTCATCTTTACTCCTCTCCTTTTCCTAGTCCTGATCACTAACATTGCACCTGGGTACGCATTTTCCTTGCCTCATCTTGAAGAGAGTTGGCATGTGTCTGTTGTGAATAATTGCATATAGTTGGTCTAATAACACAATCCCAAGGAAAGTTGAATTGACAAACATTACTTTTCAGATACCTTTTGGATATTGCATATTTACTTTTATCATGTGCAACTTCTTATAATATGGTCCGTAAGATGTACTTCGTAAATGTGTTGTTCATTGCTAATGATGACATTATACTATCATGATTTACATCTTTGATTTCTAAAATGATTTACCTTACTAGATTTTGTGTGTTATATTATACAATGGTAAAAGACTTACCAGGAGGAAAAAGATAGCTACCCCTGAAAAATGATACTCTCCTGATAAACTTTTTTTACCTATTTATCTGTTATGATTTCTTTAGAAATGGAAATGTAATCCTGGAGCCTCTAAAGTTTACGAAGCATTGCATTGTCAAAAGATAGAACTATTTGAATGTATTTTACTTACTGTTAGGGTATAAGCATATATTACATATGTGGTACTCCTACAATGCAACAAGTAGGCCACTAGGCTGATTATATTGACATTTTTTGTATTTAATGTTTCTCAAACAATTTATATACTCGGTTGATAAAATCCTATGGTGTGACAGAACATATGAGTAGCCCTTGTTCAGTAAAAGTTTTCTGAGAATACATAAAACACAAGCTTGGGAAGATGCGTCAGTTCTTCTCATTGAAGCCCAATGCTTAACAAAGAGGGAAGATCTGAACAATGATACACAGAATCCAGACATACGAAAATGGAATGAAATTTATGAAGATGGTATAGTTGGTATTAGAATTTTAAGCTACATGTATCAATGGGTGTTCACTCTCATGGGAAAGACTTAAACAACCCCAATGTTCTGCCATCTTTTTTTCTGGAGCTTAGAAATAAAGGTATAGACTGAATCATCAACAGAAGAACTATACTCTTCCTTACTTCTGTAAAGATTTCATCTTTTATGTATATTAATATATTGTGAAATCATGTAATTAATGCATTTTTTAATAAATTAAATATGAGATTGCTAACTATTAGGCAAAAGAAAAGAGCAGTACTCTAAAAGGAACTTGTTTCAAAGTCTTGCTTTCTGGAAACCTGAGTAAAGTCATGCATCACATCAAAAGCAATGGGAACACCCAATAAAAGAGATGAACTATCTTCAGCATATTGAATGACATTGCCAGCTGACCTGATTAACCAACAGACACATCGATTCAAACTTGCATCAAAGAAATAGCAAGACCTGATTGTGGGGAAGAAGATTTTAAAGTTGGGCTATTATGGACATAATCTGGACATTGGTGCGTGTCTGTCATGTGTTTATGGAAAATTATAATGCTAACACCCCTTTGAAGTTTTGCAAAATGAGTGCTGTTGAGATTGAGGAAGTGGATACTCTAATGAGAAAATCACACACAAACATCTAGATTGGGAAGTAATCAATAAGTTCTTTGAGCACCAGATTGAAAAGAGCCTTTCTGGCACTGATAACCTACTGGAATTGATGGAGGAGTGATAGTCTCTTCCCAAGAGGAGTGCTGATCATCTCAAAGCTAGTATCAGTAGGGAGAAGCTGGTTAGAAATCTTCACTTAGCAAGGGAAGGTGGGTTATGGATACTCATTTCTAAGCTAGGATGCCTCTCAGTTGATTGCTAATCTTGGTTTTCTAAATGCAGTAGCAGCCATTTGTAAGATCAAAATAGTTGTAAGTAAACATTTCAAAGATTTCAAAGGTACGTTTAATGTCAGAGAAATGTATACAATATACATCCTGAAATGCTTTTCCTTCGCAAACATCCACGAAAACAGAGGAGTGCCCCCAAAGAATGAATGACAGTTTAAATGATAGAACCCCAAAGCCCCTCCAACTCCCCCCCACGCATAAGTTGCAGCAAGCAATGAACACTCCTCCCCCACCAGCATAAAAAAGCATCAGCACCTGTCACTGAGCACTGAATCGTGAGCAAAGCAACAACAAAGACACAGACACAACACAAAATGCTGGTGGAACACAGCAGGCCAGGCAGCATCTATAAGGAGAAGCGCTGTTGACATTTCCGGCCGAGACCCTTCGTCAGGACTCAGACTTGCAATACCCCAAAGACTACCCGTTCACATGGTATTTAACATACCACAGGCTCTCTCTCTCCCTAATAAGGGTGAAAGAGGTGTCTCAGCTTCACAACAAGAGGGGAGCCATAACAAACAACTTGCTGGTTTACCATGTTGAAAGTTTGTTGCGTCTCTTTTTCTGAGCTCTGTGCCCAAAGAACTCGGGTCTCTGGGCACACAGCTAGCAGACAGCTCGCTGCTTTCAATCTTCCATCTCCCAAGACACACCAGATTCCTGCAGAGACATTGACCTTCGATCCACCCATTTCCAGAGCCATGAAATCTTGGACCTCCGAAAGCAAGTGTAACTCTTAGGCTGAGCCCTTGGCATGTTGAATAACGGCCAGCTGAGAGCAGGTCCCATTCCCACAAAGAACCGAAGTCAGCATGTAACTCCAGGTCAGGCTCTTCAAAAGAACCCTGAAAGGGAAAAATAGAGCAAACACGAGGAAATCGGCAGATGCTAGAAATTCAAACACCAACACACACAAAATGCTGGTGGAACACAGCAGGCCAGGCAGCATCTATAGGGAGAAACATCAACAGTGCTTCTCCCTATAGATGCTGCCTGGCCTGCTGTGTTCTACCAGCATTTTGTGTGTGTTGTTAAGGGAAAAATAGAGCCTGTTTCTGAAGATGCAAGCAAAAGAGGCACCATTGTCTCCTCCTCCCAGTCAACTAATATTGCACTGTTCAATTTCTTGTTGTAAATGGATGCCAGTCTTCAGTTCTTAAAAAATATAAATGGAAAGTAGTAATCAGCTTGAAGTTTAAACAAAGTATTGGCTACAGCACAGTTTTGTTGATGCTCTGTCTGTATTAAGTAACTACACCTGTGTAATTGCTGTTCAGATGTGTAGTATAAGACAATGGGTTGTTTAATTAGGTTTGCTTCAAACAGACAAGCTGCCTCTAAGTTGCTTAGTTCAAAGAAACTTGCAGACCGGATCATTTAGCATATTGAAAATCTATGTGCTTATAGTTGGGAGTTTTATATACTCAGAGAAGTTAGCTTTACTGCATCTACAGCATTAATTGTGAACTGTGAACAATAAACTGAGATCTATGTCTCCAAGATGTTAATGGACCATTTGTGTTAAAAAGATAGCTGAGGAAATATCATATGTGTGTGAAGTCACCCAAGTGGGAGAGAAACTGTATAAATGTAGAGCGCAGTTGAGGTTTGTTAGGAATGGGGTAAAGAACAGACGTCAAGCATTCTATGTGTCAAAAAAAACTTACCCCTTAGATCCTTTTTAAAGTTCCTTCCTGTCACCTTAAACCAATTACCCTTACCTAGGGCAGATCATCTGCTGGCCTTATTTAATCTGTTCAGCACTTTATTTTATTTCTTGCAGTCCTGCCTAGACAATTACAGTTCCAATCATGGTGTGCCAATCACAATCACAATCACAATTGAAAACAAAATAGAATTGCCTCTGCTAATGATTACATGGCACCAAAAATACAGCTTAATAAAAATTGGTGATTGTGGAAGGGGACATGCCAAGTTTCTGTAGCCTTCTGAAGAAGTAGAGGCTTTCTTGGCTGTGACATCTATGTGATTGAACCAGGACAGACTATTGGCAATATTCACACTAAGGAACTTGAAGCTTTCAGTCCTCTTGACCTCAGTCCTGTTGATGTAAGTGTAAAGGGTTTCTTATGTTACTGCATATGTTAATCAAACTGGCTTCTTTGTTTGTTAAAATTAAAAATGCTTCTTTGTTATGCTAACAGGTGAGAGAGTGCTTTCTCTCGCAGAGCACTCTCGCAGCTTGTTTGGGTTATAATTACTGATAATGAGAATTGTATTCATTTGTTAACCAATTGGGATAGATGTTTTTCTTTCTCGTGTATCTGTGAGCTGTTGTTGCACGGACTTTTGGGGAGACGGGGAGGAGATCGCGAGGAAGGTGGACGGTGCTGGAGGCACTGCCAGTCGATCACCGAGGGTGGTCCCAGGCACGTGGGTCGTGGAGGTTGGAGAAGATCGAATAGTGGACCGAAGACTTGATGGTTGAGTTCCAACCATGTGCACTAATTGACTGAACCTTGATAAGTTCTGGCGCCTTTTCTTTCTTTTCTTTTCTTTCATATATATTATATTGCTATTAATCACTTAGTTCTAGTAAGATTTATAAAGTGTATTCTGTAAACACACATGGTGTGCGCTTGATATTGTGTGTGTGAGTTTGTATTAGTGTGTATTTCACAGCATCCATGTATACGGGAGGCACGGTTTGGCGGGTGGACAAATCGTCCCCAGACATACACCAGCCGATCACATAAGCATTACATAACTAAGAGCATGTGCTTTGCCCTACTTACTGAAGGCCAGCTTTTTAGTTTTGATGACCTTGAGGGAAAGGTTGTTGTCATAACACCATGTCATTTGTCTCCTGTACTCCAACTCAACATTACTTGAGACTATTTGAGATATGGCCCACTAGGGTGCTACTTTCTACTAACTTGATGGAGTCAGAGCAATATCAGGCCATGTAGTTGCAAGTGTATATGAAGTAGAGTAGAATACAGGAATCATTATTAAAATTGTTGCTGCGTATCCTTACTGATTGCAGTCTACTATTCAGGAAATCAAGAATCCAGTTATAGAGAAAGGTGCTGCTTCTGAGGTCTAGGAGTTTGGAGATGAGTTTGCTTGGAATGATAATATTGAAGGCAGAGTTGTAGTCGGTAAGCAATAGTCTAACATAGATGTCCTTGTTGTTCAGCTGTTCTTTAGAAGAATATAGCATCGAGGAAATGGTGCCCATTGTAGAGTTGTTTCAATGTTAGGCGAATTGCAGTGGATTGAGGTTGTCTGGGAGGCTGGAGTTAATGCGTACCATGGCCAGCCTCTGGAAAGGCTTTATGATGATGGATGTCGGAGACACTGGGCGGCATTCATTAAGGTACTTTACTTTGTTTTTCCTAGGTACCAGGATAATAGTGGTCTTATCAAAGCAGTTGGGGACTTTGGATTGAAGCAGAGAGGTTAAAAATATCTGCTAATATCCTTGCCAACTGTCTGCACGTGACCAGTCACGCCATTCCAACCAGATGCTTTCTGCAGGTTCACTGTCCAGAAGACTGATCTTAAATCCACACTGGTGACTGCAGGTTCAGTTGCATCGGAGGCTGTTGAGGTGGTGGGTGAGATTCCAATCCCCTTCCGTTTGCAACGTGCATAGAATGCATTAAACTTATCAGGAAGGGGTGCGCTGTTGTTGGTGCTGCTGGCACTGCTGTCTGATTTCTCCTGTTATCTTTGTTCTGACTGGTTTCTCAATCACTTGCGGATAATGAAGGACAATCCACTTTTTACCTTCCTCCAGAGCCCAGTATGCACCTGAGGGATTGTCGAACCTGCTGCCTCCACACTTACGCCATGAGTCTTTTGCCACCTTGTAGTTTACTCCCCGATCACGTTGCTTGTCTGTTGCAGTTGCAATTTCCATCCCTTTGAGAGATGTTGGGTTGCTTTGAGTAGAGCTCGCTACTCATGCCACTGGACTCCCTACAAAGGTGTGCAGCCTCTCAGGAGCGTGGTTGGCACTCGCTTTATGCTAAGATTATTTTAATGAGGAGCCAGCACAGAGTTGTCATGTAGTTTATGTTGCCATCAATTAAGCTGCACATTCCACAGGACTGCCCAATTAGCCCAGAGCAACCTAAAATATACCGTATATATAATTTTTTTCTCTGCTAAATAACTGGTCATTTCACATTTGTTAGCTGCTAATGCTACGAGAATAAAGCAGAATTTTGCAATTTCTTTTCAAAGATATCACTCTGGGATTATCTTGGTGCAGGTGTAATAATTCCCTTTTCCAGGACTGACAGCTACTGTAGGCACCTAATAATCATGTTGGAAGGAATGGCAGGGCCAAAACAGAGCATGTCATTATTAAATTATGGAGCATTTTATGAAATTTGACAGTCTCTTGTGATGGTTGTTTGAGGAAATAGTGTAGCAGTTAACTCTCAGAGAGCCATGACTGTTCACGTATGTTGTCTCCTGCTATCAGTCAAGTCACCTTATTCAGTCCGGCTTTCACTTTATCCTATATCACTGACACTCAGGGCTGGCTTACAATTAAGTTACCAAATGATAACAGAATGGATTTCGGTAAATATGGATATGTCAGGATTTCTGATCCAATTCAAACACAGCAGTGAGTAATACACAAAACGATGGGGGCTCTCGGCAAGGTCAGCAAGCCTGAGCTGCTGAGTTCCTTCATTGTTTTGTGTGTTACTCACTGGAGAGTGGGGACAATGGAGTGAAATGATGTTCTGATTTGAGATACTTCATCTGGACCAGATGAAGGACCTCAACTCAAAATGTCAACGTCACAGCAATTCACATTTTTTAAGAAGCTAAACTTTGAATATTTGGGAGAGGGTGATTTCACAGTTTGAACACTAGTTCGAGAAAGTTCCAAGCAAGGAGATAGAAGGTGCTTCAAGTGAGTGACTTCGGTGCTCATCACCAAGACCGGCTCAGTTGCACAATTATTAACACAGGTGGTCATATCATGAAGGACATAATAACCAGGCTAAGTCTGACACTGCTGGTGGAAGAACTAATCTATTTTCAGCGGTGTATCCAATTGTCTAACTAATAAAGTCCCATTTTTACATGACAGTTACACTTCTTAATGTTGTGCAACACTAACATTCTGGACATCTTTTCATCAGTGTGGGCCACCAAACACTATAGAATTATATCACACTACAATCTCTTATCTCATGGCCCAGAATGACTTTGACTTTAACATTATGGTTAAAACATGTTCAATAAGGACTGTGGACAAATACAGTACCAGAGTCTCTATTGAAAACAGAAGCATTTAGAGTCATCTTCAGCCAGTGATGACATCTAGTTTGACATCTTGAGGTTTCAGAAAACCTAAAAACCTATTATTTACCCAGTTTGATTAACTCTATGTGACATCAATGAACAGCAGAGTGCATTGGGTACATCAGACTATGGGTCCAGAAAGCATTATGGTTATGTCCTGGAACAAACTATGCTTCAGGCCAAGTTTTCCCAATTCTTTTACAACATGCTACCTTCTCAATAATATGGAAACCGGCTCAGATCTGTTTCTGACAAGAACAAATAACTTCCTTTCCATCCCATGCACAACATCCTGATGTCGCAATGATTTGAGAAAGTGATGTAAAATATTTTTGAAGTGTCGCTTGGAAGATAGCAGGAGAAGTGCCAGAAATCTTTACAAAAATGTTAGGTAGAAACCTTATTGAGAATGGCGAAAAGAATAAACAATGTTAGCATTGATTTCCAGTTTAGTTAATATTCAATTCTTTCAAGAAGTATTGGGCAACACTGACAAAACATGCATTGGGTGTAATATATTTGGACTTTTAGGAAAATTTTAATGAGTTATCACAACAGAATGTATGACTTCACAGTTCAGGTAAAAGTAAATAAGGGGAGGGTCAACAGAAAGCAAAAATTCAGAGTGCATTGAGAGGATTTTGTCAGACTGGTAGAAAGTAGAATGGGACATTTTGTGCTCAATTACATTCACATATTGGATTCATAAATTGGAGGTATTGATTCAAAGTCTCACATTTCAAATTTAAAATTAATCATGAAATGAATAAGGGTAAGGTGCTGTGTGTAGAACTGCAAAGAATTCACCTGCACCTGTATGATTATATCTTTTTTTTGTATCTTTATCCTGAAAAAATTAAATGATTTTTGATAAATCTAGGCAAGTCCATTTTACTGCTATATATGCATCTGATGAGATTTGGGATCTCTTGGTGCTGACATTGAGAAATTGTTTCCGGTATCTAGTTGTGAATCCTTAGGTTAGAGCATGGCCTCACTGTGTTGCTTGGTGCCAGGACTAGAGCCAAGCACACATGGCAATCTTGGCAAGAACTGCCCTCGCTGTCACTCTCCTGGTAGCATTGTTGGTGTAAGGTGAAGCTTACATAGTGAGTTTCAACAGAAGTAGTAAATTTGATCCTTTCTTTTGAGTTACATTTAGAGTTTAGCCTTGATGTAATGATCTAAAGAGTTCTTTGAAACTGAAGGTTCACTTGTTAAATTGCAAAATGCCTCATAGATTAATGAGAATTAATTTATTGTATTTGCCTTTTTATGGTCCATCTCAAAAGTGCAGATTCCACAAGGCATTTGTGTTAGCACAGAAACAGGCACTTTGTCACATCTAGTCCATGCTGAGCTATTATTCTGCTTTGACCCATTGATTTGCACCCTCCCATCAATGTACTCATCCAAACTTCTCTTAAGTGTTGAAGTCAGACCCATATCCACCACTTCCCCTGGTGGCTTTTTCAACACTCACACCACCCTCTGAGTGAAGAACCAACTATGTTCCCCTTAAATGTTTTACTTTTCACCCTTAACCCATGACCTCTAGTTCTAGTCTCACACAGTGGAAAATGCCGATTGCATTTAACTTATCTATACCCCTCATAATTTTGTTTACCTCTATAAAATTTCTCATTATTCTCTTCTGCACCTCAGAATAAAATTCTGACCTGTTCAATCTTTTCCTGAAACTGAAGTCCTCAAACCCCGGTAAAATCCTTGCAAATTTTCTATGTATATTGAATCTTATTGATATCTTTCTAGTAGATAGTTGACCAGAACTGTTCAGAATACTCCAAATCAGGCCTCACCAACTTCAACAAAACATCTGTACTGAATACTTCAGGCCAAGCTCTGAAGTGGGGCAAAAGCTCTCTTTATGACACTATCTGCCTGTGATACCACATGCAAGGAATTATGGATCTGTATTCCCAGGTTCCTCTGTTCTACTTCAGTGTCCTACCATTCACTGTATATGTCCTACCCTGTGTTGTCCTCGCAAAGTGAAACATCTCACATTTGTCTACATTAATTTCCCTCTGCCATTTTTCAGCCAATTTTCACAGTTTGTCCGGATATCACTGCAATCTTTGATAGCCTTCCTCACTGTTTACTATGCCTCCAATGTTGGTGTCATCCACAAATATGCTGACCCAGTTTACCACATTGTCATCCAGATCATTGGTTTAGATGACAAACAAGTTATGAGTTCTGACTTCTTTGATAATTCAGTTAAATGCACCCAGTAATATCAACTGTCTAATAACAATGAGATTCAGTAACTACTGTATTTTCTGTTCACTGATCAGATGGGAGACACACATGAACTTAAAGTTTGAGGCAAATGAAGCAATATGATGGCAATGTTTGAGAGGATGTGTGTAATCAAAGGAAATTGCCTTTGTGCATAAATGGGGACCAAACTCAAGGAGAATAATGGGGTGGAGGGAAATAGGTAACAGTCTTACAAGATACAGGCACTCTGGCCCAAGAGTCTGTGCCAAACACATTACTAAATTAAAGTAATTGCTTTCTGCCTGTGCATGATCAATAGCCCTTCATTCGCTGCATTTTCGTTCAACAGCCTCTTATACACTACTATCATATCTGCTTCCACCACTACTTCTGGTAGCCCATTCCTGGCACCTATCACTTCCTGTGCAAAGCATATCTCCTCTAAACTTTTCCCCTCTCTCTGTAAATGCATGTCCTCTAGTATATAGCATTTCTGATTGGGAGAAAGATTCTGACTGTCTGCCCTATCTATGCCTCTCACAATTTTATAAATTCCTATCAGGTCTGCCTCAGCCTCTGAGAAATCAACTCTAGTTGTCCAACCTCCCAATGTTGCTCTTGCCCTCTAATCCAGACAGAATCCTGGTAAACTTTATCTGCACCCCCTCCAAAGCGCCCACGTGAACCTCTTCTGGATCCTCTCCAATGGAAACACATACTTTCAGAGATATGGTGCCCAGTACTAGGTCTGGCCTGACTAGTGTCTTACAAAGGCTCAGCATCACCTTCTTGCTTTATATTCTATTCCCTTTGAAATAAATACCAACACTACATTTATCTTGATCAATGATCAGAATCAGAATCAGCTTTAATATCATTGGGATATGTCATGAAATTTGTTAACTTCCTGGCAGTAGTACAATACAATACATGATAATATAAGGAAAAATAAATGCATGGTCATGCACTTTGGTACTAGAAATAAATGTGCGGACTATTTTCTAAATGGGGAGAAAATCCAGGAATCTGAGATGCAGAGGGACTTGGGAGTCCTTGTGCGGAACACCCTGAAGATTAATGCAGGATGAGTTGGTGGTGAAGAAGGCAAATGCCATGTTAGCATTCATTTCAAGAGATCTAGAATACAAGACCAGGGATGTATTGCTGGGGCTTTATTAGGCACTGATGAGGCCTCACCTTGAGCATTGTGAACAGTTTTGGGCCCCTCATCTATGAAAAGATGTGCTGGCATTGGAGAGGGTCGAGAGGAGGTTCACAAGGATGATTCCAGGAATGAAAGGGTTATCATACGGGGAATGTTTGATGACTCTGGGTCTGTACTCGCTGAAATTCAGTAGGTTGAGGAGGGATCTCACTGAAACCTTTCAAATGTTGAGAAGCCTAGACAGAGTAGATGCATAAAGGATGTTTCCTGTGGTGGGAGAGTCTAGGATAGGAGGGCACAGCCTCAGGATAGAGGGGCGCCCTTTCGAAACAGATGTGCGAAGAAATTTCTTTAGCCAAAGGGTGGTGAATTTGTGGAATTTGTTGCCACATGCAGCTGTGAAGGCCAGGTCGTTGGGTGTATTTAAGGCAGAGATTGATCAGTTCTTGATTGGACATGACATCAATGGTTATGGGGAGAAGGCCGGGAACTGGGGTTGAGGAGGAGATAGATAAAAAGGATCAGCCGTGATTGAATGGTGGAGCAGACTTGATGGGCCAGATGGCCTAATTCTGCTCCTATGTCTTATGGTCTTATGGTCTTAATTACAGTAAGTATGTAAATGCATATTAAGTAGTTAAATTAAAATAGTGCAAAAACAGAAATAACAAAAGTGAGGTAGTATCCAGGGGTTCAATGGCAATTTTGAAATCAGATGGCAGAGGGCAAGAAGCTTCCTGAATCACTGAGTGTGTGCCTTCAGGCTTCTGTACCTCCTCCCTGATGGTAACAGTGAGAGGAGGGCATGGCTTGGGTGATGGGGGTCCCTAATGATGGACGCCGCCTTTCTGAGACACCGTTCCTTGAAGATGTCTCATTTAATATGAAGGCTAGCACCCAAGATGGAGCTGATTAATTTTACAACTTTCTGTAGCTTCTTTCGATCTTGTGCAGTAGCACCCCCCATACTAGACAGTGATGCACCCTGTCAGAATGCTCTTCGTGGTAAATCTGTAGAAGTTTTTGAGCATCTTAGGTGACAAACCAAATCTCCTCAAACTCCTAATGAAATATAGCCACTCTCTTGCCTTCCTTATAGCTACATCGATATGCTGGGACTAGGTGAAATCCTCAGAGATATTTACACCCAGGAAATTGAAACTGGTCACTCTCTCCACTTTTGATCTCACTATGAGGATTGGCTCGTGATCTCTCATCCTACTGTTTCTTGAGTCCACAGTCAGCTCTTTGGTCTTACTATCGTTGTGTACAAGGTTGTTGCTGTGTCACCACTCAAATAGCTGGTATACCTTGCTCCTGTATGCCTTCTCGTATCCATCTGATAATTGATATTAATTATTCTAAATATAGATTGGCTTTATAATGCTATAAGAATACAAGAAGTTCCTGAAATATGCACCAAGAAACATGTTTCCAAAGTTCAAAGTACATTTTTATCAAAGTAAGCATATTTTCTGCAACCTTGAGATTCATCTCTTTACAGGCAGATACAAAACAAAGAAACCAAAAAAGAAACACAATAAAATAGGAATTAATGTCCCATTATAAATTTTTATATTCATAATAAAGAGGAGTCCATCTGTCCACTGAGTCCATGCTAGCACGCAGGGATTCATTCACATTAGTACCATTCCCCTTCTTCCTAGTTTCCAGACATCCTACTATTAATGCTCTATCATGCACGTCCCGTAATTCCACTTGGACAATCAGAATGGGATGGACATACTGGAATGGAAATGGGAATAGGATATGTCTATTTATGGCCTCCTCCACTGTCGAGATAAGGCCACACTTAGGTTGAAGGAACGACACCTTATATTCTGTTTGGGTAACCTCCAAGCTGATGGGATGAATGTCGATTTCTCAAACTTCCAGTAATACCTCCAGCCCCTTTTCATCATATCCCATCCCTTTGACCCTTCCTCATCTTATCTCCTTGCCTGCCATCGCTCCTCCCCCCCCTTCTTCTTACTTCCATGGCCCTCTGTCTCTTTCAGCAATCAACTTCCTAGCTCTTTGCTTCATCCTTCCCCTCCAAATTTCACCTATTGCCTGGTGTTTCTTTCTTCCCTACCCCCACCTTTCAACTCTACTCCTCCGATTTTTTTCTCCAGTCCTGTTGAAGGGTTTCAGCCCGAAACATCGACTGTACTCTTTTCCATAGATGCTGCCTGGCCTGCGGAGTTCCTCCAGCATTTTATGTGCGCTGCTTGGATTTCCAGCATCGGCAGATTTTCTCTTGTCTGTGGCACCCTCCTTGTGCAGTTGTTACCCTACGCTATCAAACCCCATCAAATGCAGTGATATCCAGAACTCCCACCAGCAACCGGCAAGCTCTGGCAACCGATCCCTTTTTTCCATTTCTTCTTCTTCAAGAGCTCTCAGATCTGCTCCCATATCTCTTGCATCCTCTAAAGCCTTGGGAAGGCAAAGCCATCCTTTTGCAAGGCTGATTCAGTCATGGCCAGTGATGACTTGACTTGACTTGACTAACGGGACGTGCAGCAAGGGGTCAACTAAACTCTGCAAGGGCAATTAATTTTTAACCCAAAACATGTCATTGAAGGACGAATGGGTGTCTGTAAAAGGCGCATATACTGGGCAGCATGCTGTTTGTTTTCTCTGGTTGTGCTTCTGCCAGTGACCTAAGGTGATTGTTGCTGTTTGTCTCCTCTTTTATTGACATCAGTTGAAACCTAGGTTGTGAACTTTCTCTAATTAGTACCAAAGGCTGCTATGAAAATATTGCATGAATGTAGCTTTACAACTGTTACATATGCTGATTAAGATAAATGTTGATCCTCATAATTAAAATTGCCCTTTGCACTGCCACTAACAATGCACATACAATAGAAAATGCAGACTGTTGGTAAATATGCTATTTGCATAATTATACCCTAATTTCTCTGCAATTGGAGGGAAGTCTGTAACATCAACAAGTGAAGAAACCCGCTATGTTTCTAGATTTATAAACCACAGGGGATTTATCTGTTTGAATTTGGAGAATATTATGTCAGCGCTGTGCATAGATTTATCCAGTTTTGAGGAACAATTACCACGACATTCAAATCTAATTGGTACCTCGTCAAGAATCAAAACCCCTCCCCTCTGCAGTATCATGACTGCAGTGTAAATCATTCAAAGGATGAACGGCATCAACTTTTCATGGAATCAGTGTAATAGAGAGTTGGAGAGGCCCTTCGGCTCACCAGGTCCATGAAAACCACCCCTATGTACCAATTTTACCCTAGTCCCACTTTGTTTGACTCACATTCTTATCAGCTTTCTCCAGATTCTGTCACTCACCTATGCACCAGGGTTAATGTACATTCACCAGTTCACCTATCATCCCACATGTCTTTGGGATATGGGAGGAAACCAAACAACCATGGAAACTCACCTCCAGTCACTGGATGGAGATGCTGATAGCAACCAAGTCAGGGTTAAACCTGAACTCTGGTGCTATCAGCTAACAACTCTACTAGCTGAGACACAATGTTATAAATGGGCTTATAAGGAAATCAGTTTCTGGAAGTGACTGAAGAATGATAGCCCCTCCCTCAGTCCTGTACCTCACAGTAACATGTAGAGTGTCCATAACTGGTCTGCAACAATTTCTTCAAATGTCCATCGTCCACTGCTGGCATTCCCATTTTAAGATTGTCTTCGTCTACATTTTATTATCCTTTCTTCCTTTAAAACCCTTTTCATCAAACATTTGTTTTTCCTTCCCTTGTTGTTCTTTTCCCTTGTTCTCATTCTTTTTTTTATCACACCTCAGTGCTTTGAGATGTCTTTGTATCATAAAATTGCTTTACAAGTGTAATTTGTTCTTATAACAATCAGTAGCAGTGAACTTGCAGAGCAGGGTGTGATAACCATACCAGAGTTGATATGGACATCCATCTTATTGCCTAACTTGGGTGACACAGTGGGTCGCACATCACTCTCTACCCAGGGTTCTGGCATCATAACAAATGTTGGAACCAGGAGAGTCTTGTTCTGTGCACACAGTCTCGCATAAATTCTCTCTCTCATTCCTTCCACTGCAGTGCTTCACTTGATTTAAAGGAATGTGTTTAGGAAATGCAGTATTTCTATGCACAGTCTGTAATAGAAAGATGCAACTCTTCTGAGAAATTTGTAATGAGGGTCAATTCATGACTGCTAAGTATTTACATTTTCTATTTTTATTTCACTTAACTGTTAGTTTTAAATCTGCAATTGAAAAATTTTGATTAACCACCGGTACTGATATAGGACAAGGGTGGAGATTGTGGGGTTAGCTACAGTTTGTCCATCATCCCACTGAGTCAGAACATGTTCACGAGACTGTGGGTCCCTTCTTGTCTGACCTTGAGATTTTCCTCCTTTTTCTGTTAATTTCTTGCTTTTGAGCTCTTATGTGAAAAATGTGAAAATCCATTGGATTAGATTATTTGTTTTCTTTTCTTTCAAATATACCCAACAGAGCCTAAGAAAAGAAAACTTTATTACAGATTGTGACAATACATCACCCCATGATAGAGTTCAAAAGTTCTTTATCATTCAACTATACTTGAATATAGCCAAACAAAACAGTGTTCCTCAAAGTGCAAAACACATTACCCACAGCACTCTGCACAAAACACCTAGCTTGACTAACACACATGGTTACAATTTCAGAAAACATACAGTCACAAAGAAAAACAATATTATTGCCCAACTCTCTGAGTCACATGACTGTAGCTTGATGGTAAATTGTCATGTTCTAGCTTGTTCTTCCACTGAGTGAACACTGGGAGGCAGCACTGAGTGCACACTGGTGGGAGGGGCTAGCCCACAACCCAGTATAGATATCAGCATGCCCGCAATGGCTCCTGACTTTCTCACTCCACCTAGGCGCTTCCTCCTCTGGGTGACTGCAACAGGCGGCTCTGCAACGAGCTCCTTGTGCCCACCACAACTGAGGCAATGCAACTCCCCTGCTGTTGGTCTCACCAATGAAACAGATTTGCAGTATTCTACATCACCAATCACAATAAAAACATTCAAGACAATCATTCGCACTGTGCATTGTCCAACGGTACACAAGTCTAGGTGACAACACAACAATGGACACAATAAGTCTAGCTCCACCACTATCAAGCAACTAGGAGTTACAGTTATAGAGTCATGGAGTAACATAACATAGATATAGGACCCTGAAGCCTATTCTTCCAGGCTGACCAAGGTGCCCATTTAAGCTAATCCTATTTTCCTGTGCTTGGCCCATATCCCTTTAAACATTTCCTATCCATATGTCTGATCCAAGTGTCTTTTAAATGTTACTTTGATGCTACATCATTGAGATATGACAGGTGAAGAGTCCTTACTGTACATCTGACATCTGAAATATATTCAGTAAGCTTGCAGCTGGACTGAAAGAGCAGCTATTGACATCCGAATTGCCGGTGGAGTTTCCTTCGGAAAACATTAACTAACTCTTGGTTGGCAGCTGTGCATACCAAGTCATGTGTTTATGAATGAAAGCCTGCAATTATTTTTATAACAATTCAAGTCCAAACAATTGTCAGCTGATTCTAATGTCCCTGAACTCACACAATATTCCAGAGCTCTTTCACCATGGATTTCAGTACAGCTGTCCTTCCTATTTATAGTGCTCCTTGCAGTATAGTTGGCCATTAGACTAAAAGAACAGATACATGCCATTCAAATCTTATCAAGCTCCAACAGTGAAATAGACCTTGCCTAACCAGTTACATTACTCCTTTGGCATTTCAATCTGTTGACTCCAGCTTTGAAGATTTTATTGTCCCAGCATTCACATCATTTTGGATAGAAAACTCTAAACTCTCACTAACCTTTCTGTGAGAAAGTGTTTCTTGATTTCCCACCTGCATAATTTTCCTCTAATCCCTTAATCTTGGCTCCCTCACTAGAGGAAACAATCTCACTTCCTCTTAAGTGCACCTTAAATATCTCAATTAGATCAGTTTACAAAATTAGATAATATTATGCATTTTTTTTATTTGGGCATTGGGAAAATAAATATTGCAAGTTTAGTTCATTGGTTCATTGGCGAGACCAATGGTGAGGGAGTTGCATGACCTTGGTTATACCACAGACCATGCCCTCATGCTGTGGCGTTGCCTGTCACAGCTACACAGGTAGGGAGGTGCTGGAGGCGGTTTAGGAGAGAACAGAGGCAAGTAGGCACATTGGAACCCATGCTGGGTTGGGGGGGGGGGGGGTAGTTTGCTGGCCCCTCCTGTCAGTGCTGCTGTCCAGTGTTTGCAATACTTGAAAGACAAACTGGATGACATAGCATGAGACAAGCTGATTTGCCTTCCTTTCCTCTGCATTTGAGATGGGGAACTGTTGCTACTTGTTCCCACAGAAATGCAGCTGCAGGACAACATCTCATGTACCATCAATCTCCAGGCCATTATTTATCTATCTATCTATCTATCTATTTATTGATTGATTGATTGATTGATTGGATTTGGGGGTTATAACCAAGCCAGTGTTTATTGCCCATCCCTAATAGCCCTTGAGAAGGTGACTTTCTTGAACCGCTGCTGTCCCTAAGGTTGAAGGTACACCCACAGTGCTGTTAGGGAGGAAATTCCTAGATTTTGACCCAGCAGCAATGAAGGAATGGTGATATGTTTCTAAGTCAGGATGGTGAGTGATTTGGAGGGCAATTCCAAGTAGTGGTGTTCCCAGGTATCTGCTGTTCTTGTCCTTCGAGATGGTTTATCAGCTGGTTCAAGAATTGACTGGTTGAATGGAAGTAGTTGTTCTTGAACCTGGGACTTCAGGGCTCAATGGCAGCTCTGAGAAGATAGGATGGAGCAAATGGTGGAAACCTTTGATGATGGATATTGCCTTCTTGAGGCAGCAACTCCTGTCAATACTACCAAGATATTAAGTTGCTGATCAGTCCAAATGACCCACAACATACTCTGGAAATCAGGGTATATAAAATAGGAAAGATGTATATTGTACCTCAAATTCAAGATCCAGGAGAATACCCCACTGGGGAATAAAATGAGATCTCACCCATTTGCTGTATGTTTGTGCTATAGTCTTGAGTATCAGTTGCTTTGAGATCAGGGACACAATAAGACAGTTCAAAAGGTTTGGGATGAACATATCAGATATTTTTAAGGCTGAGTGTAGTTCGACTCCACTACTGTTCTGTATTTGTGGGAACAGCAGACCACACCAAATGTGGAGCAGGACGTGTTTGATGGGATGAGCAAATGACTATTTATTCTAAGATTCTGTATGTTCCTGTTGAAAAGATTCAAAATCACACTGCCATTCACAAATGACGCTTCACCAATCTAAGTGGTTGTGGGCCAGGGATTCCCAGCGATGCTGCAATTTTTCAAAAAGGCTTTGAGGTGTTAAATAGGAAGCAAAAAGCTCAGCTCTGCTCTTCCACAACTATAGTTAATTCAGAATGAATGGAAAGTCAGAATAACTGGAGAGGCAGCCCATCATTTTGTGCTAACCCAGCTCTGTTCCTGATCTTTTTATGATTACAGCAGGCCAGCTGTGCCC
This sequence comes from Hemitrygon akajei, assembly GCF_048418815.1. Taxonomy (NCBI): domain Eukaryota; kingdom Metazoa; phylum Chordata; class Chondrichthyes; order Myliobatiformes; family Dasyatidae; genus Hemitrygon; species Hemitrygon akajei. The sequence continues at coordinate 49,456,353 of NC_133129.1, forward strand.
TCCAGAACTTAGGAAATGGAGATAGAAAACCTACAGCACAATACAGGCCCTTCGGCCGACAAAGTTGTACCGAACATGTCCCTACCTTAGAAATGACTAGGCTTACCTACAGCCCTCTATTTTACTAAGCTCCATGTACCTATCTAAAAGTTTCTTAAAAGACCCTATCGTATTTGCCTCCACCACCGATGCCAGCAGCCCATTCCACGCACTCACCACTCTCTGAGTAATAAACTTACCCCTGACATCTCCTTAGCACCTTAAACCTGTGTCCTCTTGTGGCAACTATTTCAGCCCTGGGAAAAAGCCTCTGGCTATCCACACGATCAATGTCTCTTATCATCTTATACACCTCTATCAGGTCACCTCTCATTCTCCGTCGCTCCAAGGAGAAAAGACTGAGTTCACTCAACTTATTCTCATAAGGCATGCTTCAATCTAGGCAACATCCTTCTAAATCTCCTCTGCACCCTTTCTATGGCTTCCACATCCTTCCTGTAGTGAGGCAACCAGAACTGAGCACAATACTCCAAGTGGGGTCTGACCAGAGTCCTATATAGCTGCAACATTACCTCTCGGTTCCTAAATTCAATTCCACGATTGATGAAGGCCAATACACCATACGCCTTCTTAACCACAGAGTCAACCAACTTTGAGCGTCCTATTGACTCGGACCCCAAGATCCCTTTGATCCTCCATACTGCCAAGAGTCTTACCATTAATACTATATTCTGCCATTATACTTGACTTACCAAAATGAACCACTTCACCCTTATCTGGGTTGAACTCCATCTGCCACTTCTCAGCCCAGTTTTGCATCCTATCAATGTCCCGTTGTAACCTCTGACAGCCCTCCACACAATCCACAACACTCCCAACCTTTGTGTCATCAGCAAACTTACTAACCCATCCCTCCACTTCCTCATCCAGGTCATTTATAAAAATCATGAACAGATCCCAGAACAGATCCCTGAAGCACACAGACCTCCATGCAGAATATGACCCATCTACAACCACTCTTTGCCTTCTGTGGGCAAGCCAGTTCTGGATCCACAAAGCAATGTCCCCTTGGATTCCATACTTCTTTACTTTCTCAATAAGCCTTGCATGGGGTACCTTATCAAGTCAGATCCAACAGCTAAGTTCCTTTCATAAAATAATCCCTCATCTCCTTGTTTTCTCCTCTTTCCAGCTCCTTCCACACTAATCTACCATGGAATTATCAAGCCATAAAGTTTTAAAGCATAGAGATGGACTTTGCCCAGAAGCAACTGTACTGACTATTTTGCCCACCTAAGCTATTCCCTTTTGCTTGTGCTTGGTCCATCACTCTAAACCCATCCTGTACATGTACCTGTTCAGAGGACTTCTAAATATTATAATTGTACCCACTTCTACCACTCCCTCTGGCTGCTCATTCCAAATATGCACCACTTTCTGTGTGAACAAGTTGCCTTTGGCTCCCTTTTTAATCTTTCCCTTCTCAACTTAATTCAATGTGATAAACACAAGAGAGTCTGCAGATGCTGGAAATCCCAAGTAAAACTCAAAAAATGTTGGAGGAACTCAGCATCTATGGAAAGGAATAAAGCATTGACACTTTGGCAAAGACCCTTGATCAGGACCTGACAATATGTACACTTATGATAGTCTGTCCTGGTGAAGGGTAGTGGCCAGAAACTTCGACCCTTTATTTCTTTCCATTGATGTTACCTGACCTGCTAGGTTCTTCCACATTTTGTGTGTGTTACATTTATGCCCCCTAGTTTTAGTCTTTCCTTGACTCCCCCTCCCAAAGTTTTAAAACAACTATAACATGACCTCCGAACCCTTCTGGTCAATGCCCTGACTGATGAAGGCAAGCCTGCCAATTGTCTTCTTCACCTGCCTGTCTTCTTCTATTGTCACTTTCAGAAAACAATGTACTCATATTAATAGGTCCCTCTGTTCTACAAAACTATTCAGAGTCTTGTCATTCACTCTGTGTAACTTAGTGTAACTTCCCAAAATGCAACACCTCACATTTGTCTAAGTTAAATTTTATCTGCCATTCCTTGGCTTACTTTCCCACTTGACCTATAACCTTTTGTAATCTTAGACAAATTTCTTTACTGTCCACAGTAACACCAATTTTGGTAACATTTTCAAACCATGCCAATTACATTCTCATCCAAATCATTAACATAGATAATAAATCACAGTGGGCCCAGCACTGATCCCTGCCATATTCCACTGGGCACAGGCCTCAATCTGAAAAACATCTATCCCACATATCAAAAGCCAATTTTGAATCCAAATGGCTAGCTCAACCCAGACCCCTTGTGAGTGAACATTCCAGACTTGTCTATCATGCTGGACCTTGCTGAGGTCCATGTAGACAATGTCTGATGCTCTGTATTCTTCATCTTCTTGGTCCCAGTGAACCAAAGAGGATAGATATTGGCAGTCTTGGTTTTTGAATGTTGACATACAGTAGATCATATTTGGTGCTTTTTTTCATCTGTCATATCTCTCCACAAATGCTGGCACTTTCATATTTACTGTGTTTTTCATTCTGTGTTCAAGCCATCTGCATGATTTTTGCTTTGTTTTGAAAGCAAACTTTGTTTATAATCTGCTTGTTGAATTTGGGTGGAACCATTTCTCTGACTGCTGTTCACATACTTAGGATAAGCTTTCTCTCTGGTTCACTGTAAGTGATGAAATTGGCCCTTGGATTTTGGGCTACCCGACCTAGCCTGATTAATGCCTTTGCTACTTGAGTTTCACTTACAATAGTCAGTCATGCAATCTCTTTCAGATCTCAGCTGGAGCTCTCTGGGGTCTGTGCATTAAGTTCCTCTGTTCCCCTACAGAAAAAGTCTGAAGAATTTTTAACCTTGCAGTTTCCTTCATAAATCTTCCGTTACCAGCTGTGAGTAAGAGAAAGGCTGTTGGATATAAATAATGCCCTTTTGTCCAAATAAAGACAATAGTTTTTTTTCACTCAGTGCTTCCTAGGGACACCAGGACTTCAGCATGACTACTGCAGACTGGTCACCTTCAGCTCTTCTAGATCAGAAAACATATCGTAGAACATCTGCCACGTCAGTACACACCCTTAATAAATTTACATCTGTAAGCAAGATCACTTTGTGAAATAAAGCACAATAACCATTTTGAACTTGCGTAGTAGGATTTGTTTGCACTTCAACAGACCTGGAGGGTGAATCTTGGTTTGTTTTTTGGTGGCCCAGAAAGAACTGAGAATTCATCTGTGGTACTACCTTGGGTTTATGGTACAAATTACTCTGGATGCCTTCTTGAGTTCTGCCGCACCATGATAAATATGCAGAGGAGGCTGATCAGGTGTCAGTCAACATATAATACTGATCTCAAGTCAAGTCAAAGCAAGTTTATCATTTTGTGCACAAGTACAGTGAGGTACAGGTAAAATGAAAGATTTCCTTGCAGTAGCATCTCAGGTACATGTGTACCGAAGTTTAATAACCACACACTCAGTAACCAATGAGTAAAGAAATTATAGAACCATACATTAAGTTACTGAATGTATCTTCAGATGATCCCAATGATCCCAGCAATGAAACATTTAACATATGTGGAGCTTTAGATGGCTCTGAGCCTGCTTAGAAATTTGGAATTTAGAAGAATGGGGGGGGGGGGGGGCGGGCTGGAATTGCATTGAAGCCTTTTGAATATTGAAAGGCCAAAGTTGATGTGGAGAGAATGTTTTCAGTAGTGGGACCAGAGGACACAGCCTCAGAGTACGAGAACTTCCCTTTAGAACAGAACTGTGGAGGTCAAGCATTGGTTATATTTAAAGCAGAGTATTGTGCATCTAATATTTCAGAGATATTGGAGTGTGGTTGTAAAAACATTGTTTGATTCAGCTCTCTTTTTTGTTTAAATAATTAATTATGGGTTATACGTAAAGTATGCGAATGGCATATGTCATTACGCCACTATGTTATCAGTATGTGTCTTACCAAATATGAAAACAAAAATTATATATTCTCCCAGTCTCCCCATGTTTTTCTTTCAATTAGCTTTTTGTTTTTGAATTAACAGTGGTGATGAGGAAGTATTAAACGAACCTAAGACAGCTACTTATCTGTTGAAGCACAGCTAAATATTCGAGTAAAATAAAATGAAGTGAAACGTATGAGTTAAAAAAAAATCACAGTGAGACGTTCGAGTTTTTAAAAACTACAAAGCATTTGATTCTTCACAAGGGAAAAAGAAAGACAGTTGAGTTAAAAAAGACAGAAAGCGAACAGATTTACAGGTTCATAAACTGGGAGTGCAAGGTCATAATAATCATAAATGAAAAATCAGAAATGACTAGCTACACTGGAAAGATAGATGTGTTCGATTACACAAGAGATAACTAGAATATGTATATTGAGCGAATTCAGCAGATTCTTGAAGCTGATGAAGCAGCTAATGAAGAGCGAGTGCCTATTTTGCTGAGTGCATTGGGTGGAAAAGCATACCGTTTGTTGAGGAGTTTAATTGCTCCAACCAAACCAGCCAAAATAAGCTTTGCTAATATTGTGAAAGGACTGCAGGAACATTAGATCTGAAACCATTGTTAATTGCAGAACACTTCAGCTTTCATAAACAAAATGAAAAGGAAGGCGAGTCCGTTTCAGCTTATGGTACTGTATTAAAGAGATTGACCACTGGCAGTTCAAAGATGGGCTGAGAGATTGTTTAGTTTATGTAATCTTACAAAAAAACACAACTAAAATTTAAAAGAGTAGTTGAAATTGCTGCATCAACGGAAATAGCTAAAGAGATGCCATTGAGGTGCAGTTAGGAATGAAAGTGAACATGAACAAAATTTGCACATCTAAGCAGAAGCTGGCCTGTTGTGGCAGGGGCTCACATACACCAGACCAATGCAGGGTTAAAAAGTTCAAAGTTCAATGCAAATTTATTTTCAAAGTACATATGTGTCACCATATACAAACTTGGGATTCATATTCTTGTGGGCATTATCAGTAAATCCAAGAACCATAATAGAATCAATGAAGAACCAAACCCAACAGGATGGACAAACAACCAATGTGCTAAAGACAACAAACCGTGCACATATAAAAGAGAAACAAAAACAATAAACATTGAGAAGATAAGATGAAAATTCCTTAAAAGTAAGTCCATAGGCTGTGGAAGCAGTTCAGTGATGGGGCGAGTAAAGTTGAATGAAGTTATGCCACTGGTTCAAGAGCCTGTTGGTTAAGGGGTAATAATTGTTCCTGAACCTGAGACTCCTGTACCTTCTTCCTCTTGGCAGCAGCGAGATGAGAGCATGATCTGGGTGATAAGGGTCCCTGGTGATGGATGCTGCTTTTCTAGATGTGCTGAATGGTGGGGAGTGCTTTGCCCATGATGAAGTGGGTTGTATCCGCTTAAAAGTTCAAAGATTAAAGTAAAACTTATTATCAGAGTACATACATGTCACCACATACAACCTTGAGATTCTTTCTCCTGCAGGCATATTGGATAAATCTATAGAACAGTAACTGTAAACAGTATCAAAGAACAACAAACTGCACAAATGCAAATATAAATAAATAGAATAAACAGAGGTAAATAACAACAGCATGAAATAACAACACAAAGACTCATTAAAATGAGATCATTGGTTGTGAGAACATCAGCAATAGAATGTATGTAGTTATCGTCTTTTGTTCAAGAGCCTGATGGTCAAGGGGTAGCAACTGTTCTTGAACCTGGTGGTGCAAGTCCTGAGGAGCCTATACTTTCTATCTGATGGCAGCAGTGAGAAAAGTGTATGGCCTAGATGGTGTGGATCTTTGATGATGGATTCTGCTATTCTATGACAACATTTCATGTAGATGAGCTCAATGGTTGGGGGGCCTTTACCCATGACAAACTAGGCCAAATCCACTACCTTTTCTGCTCAAGGGCATTGGTGTTTCCATACCAGGCTGTAAATGCAGTCAGTCAATGCACTTTCCACCAAACATATATAGAATTTTGTCAAGGTCTTCGATGGCATTCTGAATCTCCACAGTCTACCTATTGTGCACCAGCCTGTGAACTCATTACTACAGATCAGGAGGAAATGGCAATGGATAAAGCGGTGTGAAGAGGCTTTTCAAAAGACGAAGGAAATGGTGATGCCAGACACTGTACTCACACATTATGATCCACATCTTCCAGTGAAGCTTGCCTGTGACGCCTCGTCCTATGATATAAGCGCAGTCACGTCACATGTGATGAGAGATGGAAGTTAGTGCCCCTTAGCTTTTGCATCACATTCCCTTACCACTGCAGAGAAAAATTATACACAGATGGACGGACAGGCTTGAGTCTGGTTTGGGGTGTAAAATTTTTCAACTAGTAGTTTACACTCATTACTGATCTTGAACTACTGGTGTCCATTTACAATCCACAGAAGGGTGCTCCACTAACAGCAGCAGCGTAAGTGCAGAGACGAGCTCTGTTTCCTGGCGGTTACAATAACAAGGTCAAATTCAATAGGACAACTAATCATGGAAATGCTGATAGTTTGTCCTATTTACCCTTGAAAAAGGAAATACCTGACAAATTTACAAAAAGGACACTATTCTTGATGTGTTCTCCCAAATGCAAATTGCAAGTCTCCCTATTACAGCAGAGATGATCCAAAGGGAAACCAGAAAAGAGCCACCCTGTCTTAGGTCTACATGGCAACCCAAAATGGGGGAAAACCGTTCCCCCATTTTTACCAACATCGGAATGAAATTGCCCTTGACAGACGTTGCCTTATGGGAATTGAGGGTTGATGCATCATCCAAGCTGAAGGCTTAAGTGTTGGAGGGGCTACAGTGTATGCTAGTCATCTAGGCCTGATCAGAATGAATGCATTGGCTTAAAGCTTTGTCTGATGGCCTGGAATAGACCAGCAGATCAAGCAGCTTGTCATGTACTGATCAGAATGTCAACATATCCTGAAAAAAAGGTGTCCAGAGCTGACAGAACAACTTCCTGCAGTCTCAGAGTCAACTCCTACACCACCATGGAGGAGGCCCCAGAACCTGAGCTTGTTTCACAGCCACGGGTCTCACCTATATATATAAAGTTGAGATGCATTCTACATTGGGTTGGAGTTCATAGGGAGAGGGTTGTGTATTTAACATTGCAGTAATATTTGAGTAAACGGAAGTTGACAGTTTGTTGGGTGCCAAAGGTTATAGGGAGAAGACAGAGAGCGATAAGAAATCAGCCATGATGGAATGACAGAGCAGACTTGATGGGCTAATTGGCCTAATTCTGTTCTGATATCTTATGGTCTTGTGGTCTAAATGTTCAAGCCTACTAATGGCCTTAGACACTACTTAGTTCACCAACCCCTGCACGTCATCCACGGAAAATCTATACTGATCAAACTCCTTACCTTTCATTTGCCCCCTTACATACTTCATAGCAAGTCTCATGCATGGGTCTCTCAGCTTTCATACACTATCAGCTCATTAACTATGGGAACATTCTGTATTGATCTTGTTATAAAACAAAAGGAAACAATATTACTTAAATGAGCGACTATTGATCCAATATTCCGTTTAGATGCGTGGGCTCCATTATCACCGGGTAATCTGTGGATTGTTTCATCTCGCTTCTGTTTGGCAGTAATTCTCTCTCGTCCCAGGTGACGCCCATCACTCTGATGCCTTGGCTAGTGAGGGTGCAGCAATGTTCACCAGAACCTGTAGCTGGATGGCCAGTTCATCTAAATTTACATGGAAATCATGTTAGTGAAGATTAGTAGAACCCACAATTTCGAACTTAGGGTACAATGTTAAAGTAAAATGAATCATTTATAAAAGGCTAATACATTTACAAAGGAAAACGTCCAAGGGTAAAAGCTAATTATGTTTTCATTATCATATATATTCAAGATTCTTCTATCATTATACTTTCCTTTGCAATAACCTATTAACCACTGAATTTTAACTACTTAGAAGAGATTATTTAGTTAAATTAAGATTGAATCATAAATCCCATGTGTGTGAATGCACACATACGCTGTACCAGCATATTACCATACTACAACTTTTTCCATCTTTAAATTCCAGTGTTTGCTTTTAGAGTGTAAGCTTAATCTCTACTGGTGTTGTGATTATATCCTCAGCCAGCTGCATATTTCTGACTCTTTTCTATTCTCTCTAAACTCTCCAGTGCTAAGCAACTGTAGTTCTCTGCTTGTCAAATGATCATTCATGTATTTCAGAGGCCTTTAGACAGACACATTAGCAGGCAGGAAAATGAGGGGCATAGACTAATATCAAGCAAGTAGGATTAATCTGGATTGGCATTATGATCAGTGCAGATGTGGGGGATCGAAGTGCCTATTCCTGACCTGTACTGTTCTATGTCGAAGTTCTATTTTTAAAAAAATATTCTTTGAAAGCAAGTAGAGTAAAACTCTCAAATCATTGGATGAGCTCAGCAGGTCAGGCACCATCTATGGAAAAATGTAAAGTCCATAAGATATCAGAGCAGTATTAGGCCATTTAGCCCAACAAGTCTGCTCTGTCATTTCATCATGGCTGATTGCAGGTTGGAGGAGCGATACCTTATATTCCATCTCTGTACCCTCCAACCTGTTGGCATGAATGTTGATTTCTACTTCCAGTGAAGAAATTTCACTCCCCTCATTCCTCTATTCCCCACACTGACCTTTTACTTCTTCTCAACTGCCTATCACTTCCTCCTGAGTCACTCCACCCTCCCTTTCTCCTATTGTCCACTCTTCTCTCCCATTAGCTTCTTTCTTCTCCAGCCCTTGACCCTTCCCACCCAGCTGCTTTTACCTATCATCTCCAGCAAGCCTCTTTCCCATATCCCCCACTCTTTTTAATGTGGCATCTTCCTCTTTCCTTCTCAGTCATGAAGAGTCTCAGCCCAAAATGTTGACTATTTACTCTTTTCCATAGATGCTGCCTGACATGCTGAGTTTCTCCAGCGTTGTGTGTGTGTTGCTTTGGATTGCTAACATCTTCAGACTTTCTCATGTTTGAGTGTGAAACACTGACGATCCAGCACCTCAGGATTTTATTGGTGCCACACCAGCAAATTGTCATGACAATTAGATGTTATTCTTATTAAACACCAAAACATTCTTAATTTTTAACAATATTGTACTCAGGAGCATAATAAAATTCCAGATAAATTTAAAAGGAGCACAGAAAAGGGTGCCCAGTGAATTTGAAATGAGAATGGGAATAGAGCCTGATTAATTTAATAGGTTTGCAGGAAATGGGACCTTGGTGATTTAAAAGAGAATGTGAAACAGGACTCTGATGTGTTTAAAAGGAATTTGGGCAATAGAACCAGGTGAGCCAAGGTATCAGGATTTCAGAAAAGTCAGATAGCAAGTTATTGGAATTTTATGTGTTATTAAATTTCCCAAAAGGTCAGGAACCATTAATTCTTTTTTCCATGTGCCCAAGGACAGCTTGTACACCATAGGCATTTTGATTCCCTTAAAGAGACGTGCGAATCACCTAGCACATAATTGAAAGTAAACGCTGTGGAAATAATTAACAAAGAAAAAAAAGTAGTTCAAGAAATAAATAATCTCATTATTGCATCTGGGGCAATGAAAAAATGAGTTGCGCATAGCAACAAAGAAATTGAGATGAAGAAAACACTGTAAGGAATTAAATGCAATATTGAAATATAACTTGTGTTGCAACTTTCTGATTCAGATTACATATGCATTGAATTTCCAACGGATTATTCAGCTTTGTGAGAAACCGAACTCACAGTCTGGAAATCTCTAGAGACTGTGTTCCAAACATTGCTTGGGGTGTTAATTAAATTCAATGCAAGCTATTTGCACTTAAAGGAAGAAAATATTAATTCCACCTTGAGAAATCATCTTCTCAGCAAAAATATAGAGCTACAACAAAACCAAATTCATTCTTTTCTTATATTAGAATTCCCTTCAATACTGAAAAATCTTTGTGCCTGAAGCTCTGTGTTCACTTGGTTGATTCTAGGGATATTCATCTCCCAAGCAGCAAAGTGAAGGATCTGAAGCTAGGATTCTCAACAGATTGGCACTGAAAACACTGACTAGCTCAGTCAAATATTGCGTACATTCTTATCAATAAACTGTAAGCAGAAGACTCAAGGTCCCTCATTTCAGCTTCTAGCTGGAAATTATTAATTAAAGTTACTTTTGCAGAAAGGATGTAAAATTCCTCAGGAGAATTGAACTGGGTATTTTGAAGGTTAAAGATACTCTTTGTGATTAAATGTTAATATTTGATATACAGTTTGTTTACTTTGATTATTAGTTTTCTTTACGCAATAAAACTCAATTTTGGAACTTCTACACTCAGTACCAAAGTAAGGTCAGGACACCAGTCTAAACCTAGGCATCCCAGGCATAGTTTGAGACTGTTTGTTAAATCCTCTCAAAGTCACTGTCTTATCTACTGGTACTTTAAACATATAATTAATTTACAAAATTACCCAGTGCCGCAGGCAGTAAATGGCATCAAATGCCCAGATGTGGCTTGTAACCAAGGGCAGTTACTCCTGGAACTGTGAATATTTGAGAGAGCAGGTGAGTGGACATACCATGGAGCAAATATCAAAGGTGCTGGAGGATCTCGTGGTTCAGGGAACATCTATAGAGGGAAATAGGCTGTTGACATTTTGGGTTGAGATCCTTTATCTGTTCCTTCCAGATGGAGTTCATGTCCAGGTTGAATATCAAGATGAACACGCCAGGCTTTGTATCCACTCAGCACATGCTCAACTTGACAAGGAAAACTAACCTATTAGGATACGCAAACACAAGGAAATCTGCAGATGCTGGAAATTCAAGCAACACACACAAAATGCTGGTGGAACGCAGCAGGCCAGGCAGCATCTATAGGGAGAAGCACAGTTGACGTTTTGGGTCGAGACCCTTCGTCAGGGTAAACTGAATGAAAAGAAAGTAAGAGATTTGAAAGTAGGAGGGGGAGGGGGAAATTCAAACTGATAGGAGAAGACAGGAGAGGGAAGGGTGAAGCTAAGAGCTGGAAAGGTGATTGGCAAAAGGGATACAGAGCAGGAGAAGGGAAAGGATCATGGGACGGGAGGCCGAGGGAGAAAGAAATGGGGAGGGAAGCACCAGAGGGAGATGGAGAGCAGGCAAGGAGTGATTGTGAGAGGGGCAGAGAGAGAGAAAAAAGGGGGAAATAAATAAATAAATAAATATAGGATGGGGTTAACACATTAACGGAAGTTAGAGAAATCAATGTTCATGCCATCAGGTTGGAGGCTACCCAGCTGGAATATAAGCTGTTGTTCCTCCAACCTGAGTGTGGCTTCATCTTGATAGTAGAAGAGGCCATGGAGAGACATAGACGGTGTGGCCTTTTATATATTGGTGAGACCCGACGCAGACTGGGAGACAGTTTCGCTGAACACCTACATTCTGTCCTCCAGAGAAAACAGAATCTCCCAGTGGCCACACATTTTAATTCCATGTCCCATTCCCATTCTGATATGTCTATCCATGGCCTCCTCTACTGTAAAGATGAAGCCACACTCAGGTTGGAGGAACAACACTTTATATACCGGCTGGGTAGCCTCCAACCTGATGGCATGAACATTGATTTCTCTAACTTCCATTAATGCCCCTCCTCCCCTTCTCACCCCATTCCGTATTTATGTATGTATGTATGTATGTATGTATCTATCTATTTATATATTTATTTATTTATCTATCTATCTATTTATTTATCTATCTATCTATTTATTTATTTATTAGTTATTTATTTATCTATCTATTTATCTAGCTATCTATTTATTTATTTATTTATTTATTTATTTTCCCCTCTTTTTTTTCTCTCTCTGCCCCTCTCACAATCACTCCTTGCCTGCTCTCCATCTCTCTCTGGTGCTTCGCTCCCCACTTCTTTCTCCCTTGGCCTCCCATCCCATGATCCTTTCCCTTCTCCAGCTCTGTATCCCTTTTGCCAATCACCTTTCCAGTTCTTAGCTTCATCCCACCCCCTGCAGTCTTCTCCTATCATTTTGGATTTCCCCCTCCCACTCCTACTTTCAAATCTCTTACTACCTTTTCTTTCAGTTAGTCCTGACGAAGGGTCTCGGCCCGAAACATCAACTGTGCTTCTTGCTATAGATGCTGCCTGGCCTGCTGCGTTTCATCAGCATTTTGTGTGTGTTGCTAACATATTAGGATCCTCATTTATACACAAAAAAGGGGGCTTAGTGCCAAATATATTTGTAAAACAGTTTGATTGATGCTTTACAGATATTGGGGCAAAATATCTGCCGATGTTGGAGCACTGAAGTTATAATTTCACTTCATTCACTGTACCTGCTCTGAAAATGAAACTTTCCTCACCAGAGTTTTTAGGCTCTCTTACTTACAACGGAATCAAAGCTGAGCTCCTGATAATTTCCAGGCTCTCAAACCTTCCCTATTTCTTATACTTCTGTCCTTCTCTGTTTTAACCAGACACAAATGCCCACTCACCTTCCACATTCAATGGATCATTCTTTATAACTTCAAACACATCCAGTGGTGATTCCACCAGTAGATTTGTCTTTCTTCTTCACCTTCAACATTCCAAAGAGATGATTTATACTCATAAACAAATGGCAACTTTGTTTTGCTCTCTGCTGAAGCTGTCTGACTTCCTGAGTTTTTCCAGGACTTCCTACAGGCCTTTTTTACTTTCAGGCACTGTCTGAGCGTCCATATTCGTCTTCATAATTGGACCTTGTTATACTCATTTTGGGTCTTCAAACAGGTGTAATAGGCTCCATTTTTTCCATTTTTGTGTTAAACCTCCAATACAATTCTTCTCAGCACGTGGCACCAAGCTTTCATTACCTGCATAAAGTCACCACCAACTGTTAATTTTTGATGAGCCACAAGTGTAGGATTTGCATCATGCATGGAGAGATTGTCTCTTTTTGGTGTGAATGTTCAAATGAAAGCTATAACTATGAGTGTTCATAGTGATATTATTTAATTATATCAATTTTGCACTGGATGTAAAATAATAAAACCTTAGGGAGCCTTTGACGTCTAGTCATTTAATTGACTTAAATAAGAATTGAAATTATAATGCAAACTACTGCATAAATAACCCTGCTGTTTAAATCCATCCACTGAATGCAAGGATAAAATTATAGTTTTCTGAAGCAAAATCCTACAGATATTGGAAATCTGAATTAAAAGTTTGAAAATTTTAAGAACACTCAGCAGGTAGCAAACATCTGCAGAGAGACAAACTGAGTTGTAACATTAGCTCCAGTTTATTGTTCCGCAGACTCTCCTGACATGCTGCATACTTCCAGTACTTTCTATTTTCTTGAGATGATATTTTAGTCGTATGATAATTGTTATGAACTTACCTATATTCACAGTCATCAGTGGACTTGGATCAGAATTTCTCAAAAAGGATGTGTTGTACATCACAAGAGTAAGAACTAATACAGGATCCAATCTGAGCTGCAGGATTGCCCAAAGTCAGTTTGTTTGACAAGAAAACCTTGTGATTATGAGCCCCATCAGCTGTAGTTTGTCTGTAGTTCCATGTGATAAAATGGCAGCATTACCACCAATCTGAACCCTAGGATCAGTATCTGGTGACTGAAGAATGCGTTCTCAATCATCGATTGACAACTTGGCAGCAAAAATCAAACTGTTTGACAAATTCAAGTGGGCTGAGTGGCCTGTATGGAAGCAGATGGATGGTTGACGTTTCAGGTGGAGATTCTGCATGAAGACTTACATGTTGAAGATGGGCATGAAGATGAATATTACCACCTCAATTGTTGATTCAAATACTGATTCACAGCTACATTTGCTTCTGGGTCTAACACAAACAAAGGGAATAAGTTTAGGTGGGCATCTCAGCCAGCGTGGGCCCGTTGGGTTAAAGTTTCTGTCTTTTCGTTGTCTTACTTATTTAGTTTATGTAAGTTATGTGCAATTTATGTTGATTTAATTTTATGCTAACTTATGTTTGTAAAGTACTGTGCTGCATAAGGTAAATTTTTGTGACATTTAAACCCTAGGTATCTATACCTGTGGCAATAAACTTGAATTTGAACTGGATTTGCTTTGTGATATCAGTTTCTTCTGACTTATCTCTGAGTATTAATATTGTTTGTTCAGAGTATCCTCTACATGGTCCTTATGATGAGCTACAGCCCTTCTGGATCCATTGTTTCACTAAAATCTGGCTCTCAGCCAATTTAAATAATGCTCCTAGCACTTGATTCCCAGATTCCAGGAGCCTTTCATAATCTAGGCCAAAGGGACACGCTGATGTAAAACTAACCTCTGTATCTCTGAAGAGATTGGCTATCTTTGACAACACACTGAGTGTGACTGGTTTATAAGCTTTTTGAAGCAATAGCAAAAAAAAATTCAAAATCTCAACAAACTGAAGCAAAAACAAAAGAAGCAATAATTTCAAGCCGTGAGTATTCCTTAAGAAGTAGCTGCTTTAAAATAAAGCTGTTGTACCAGTTAGTATTCATAATTCATGCACCAACACAGGGACTGGGACTTGCCACTAAGCCCTTCAAGCTTTCACTAAGAATATTGATAGTAGATGATCAGCCATGATCTCAGAATGGCGGTGCAGGCTCGAAGGGCTGAATGGTCTACTTCTGCACCTATTGTCTATTGTCTATAATATTTTTAAGGACAACAGAAAGGGAAGCAGGATTTGACCATCAGCTGCTCAGACCATTCCCACCACTAAGAAATATTTGTGCACCAACTAGTGCAATCATAAAGAAAACACAACAGTGGTTCTACTTCATTTGGAGTTTGAGGAGATTTGGTATGTCACTAAAGACTCTTACAAATTTCTATAGATGTACAGTGGAGACCCTTCTGACTAGAATATAAAAAACAAGGATGTAATGTGAAGGCTTTATGAGGCATTGGTGAGACCACATTTGGAGTATTGTGAGAAGATTTTGCCCCCATTTCTAAGAAAGAATGTGTTGGCGTTGAAGAGAGTTTATGACAATGATCCTGCAAATGAAGGGGTTAACAAACAAGAACTGTTTAATGGCTGTGGGCCTGTACTCACTAGAGTTTAGAAGAATGAGGAAGAATCTCATTGAAACCTATCAAATATTGAAAGGCCTAAATAGAATGGACGTCGAAAGGATGTTTCTAATATTAAGAGAGTCTAGGGCCAGAGAGCACAGCCTCAGAATAGAAGGATATCCCTTTAGAGCAGAGATGAGAGGGATTTCTTTACCCAGAGGATGGTGAATCTGTGGAATACATTGTTACAGATGACTGGAGGTCAATTGGTGGAACTATTTAAAGTGGAGGTTGATAGATGTTTGATTGGTAAGAGAGTCAAAGGTAACAGGGAGAACCCAGGAGATTGAGGCTGAGGGGGGAAAATAAGCCAGGAATAACTGAAGTTAATGCAGTCTTGAAGGACTGAATGGCATATTTCTGCTCCTATGTTTTATGGTCTTATGGCTGCATCATAGCCAGCAGTGGAGGCTCCAACCCACAGAATCACTCTGGTCTGCAGAAAACTGTAGACTCAACCAGCTCCATCACAACACAATACTCCCCACATCAAGAAATGGTGCCTCAAGAAGATGGCATTAATCACAAAGGAGATCAGTATCTGGCACATGCCTCTTTCCATTTTTGGCATTTTGAGGAGATGCAGGAGTCTGAGGATGCACACTCAATGATTCAAAAGCAGCTAAATACTCTTTAAATTCAGGAACATTACCTCACTATTTAGCTCTCTTTTTGTTCTATTTACTTATTTTTTATATTTTCTATGTGTAATTTGTAGTGATTTTTATGTATTGCACTTTACTGCTGTCAAAACAATAGATATCATGCCAGTCAAGATATTGTAAACCTGATTCTGATTCTGAACTCCTCAAGGAGTGCTTCCACTTCTCAAAGGGAAATTAAATCTGTATTTGGATCTTTGTTAGCATGAGGAAAAAATGCAAAAGATTTCAATCTTAAAACTGACAACATTTTGCTTGAAATAACTTCTGAGGTTCAGTGAAAGAAAACAGTTGGTACTCAAAGTTGCAAATTGTTGATCTGGTATGGAAGCAGAAGATGAAATTGAAAGACATTGAAATTAAGTCTGTAATTCAAACTTCGCAACTGATTGCAACTTTGTCATTCCTGGCCTATGCTGCGAATGTTTGCAGAATTTAATGGTCCGTAAATCTGAGTACTATGAGAACGAATGTTTTAGAAGAAATTAACAGAATCTGTGATACAACTTGCATTTATGTAGTGGTTCATCACTTCTTCAGAAGATCCCAAAGTGCTGGATTGCATGAACCATATGAATGATGCCAGGTGGTGCAAAGACACGTGGATTGTTAATGCAGGGACAAATCCCTTGACTCAGTTTTGTTTCTTCATTTCCATTCATCCAGCTATCTGTGAATCTGAAACATTCAGGTGCATTCTCTGGCTACCAGCTAAGCACTTGCATCCAGCAGGTAGCCCAGAGTGAGGCTGGACACTGATCAGTGGGCTGACCTTAGATGTTATGTCCTTAGGACTCTCAGCCAAGTGTTAAAAGCTTTTTTTAAAATCAATTTTAAAGCTGCCTCGATGAAAGTTACTCAGTGATATAAATAATCTCCAAAACATACAAAAATAAGCTTAATTCAAGGCACATTAAAGAACAAAGAAAGAATTAGAAGTGTTAAAACAGCAAAGAAAAAGTCAAGCACTTATCCTGCACCAGCCCTTCCAGGTGTGAAGCTGAAAGCTGAAGTGAAGTGCATCCGGGAGTCACTGACCCTTTGGTTTGGGTTATTATTGTCACATCTACCTGATTCAGTGAAAAGCTTGTCCTGCATACTGTTTATACAGATCAAATCGTTACAAAGTGCATTGAGCTAGAAAAAGGTCAAAGAATAAAGTTCAAAAAGAGATGGATTGTGAGGCCAAGAGTCCATCCTGTTGTATAAGGGGTCCATTTAAGTGTTTGACATCAATGGGATAGGAGCTGCCTTTGTGCCTGTTGATACCTGATTTTAAGCTCTTTTATCTTTTACCTGTTGTGAACGGGGAGAAGAGAGAATGTTTGGGGTAGGTGTGGTCTTTGATTTTGCTGACCACTTTACACAATCCGTAGAGGGGAGGCCGGTTCCTGTGACATGCTGAGTTGTGTCCACAACACTCTGCGGTTTCTTGCCAAGCCAAGCTGTTATGCATCCAGACAGAATGCTTTCCCTGGTGAATCAATAAAAATTGTCAAATGTCTTTAGCTTCCTGAGGAAGTGGACAAATCGCAGAGCTTTCTTGGCAATGACATCAATGTAGTTGTACTGGGACAGGCTATTGGAGGTGTTCACACCTAGGAACCTGAAACTCTCAACCCCTCAACCTCAACAGCGATGATGTTGAATTGAATTGAATTGACTTTATTACTTAAATCCTTCATATACATGAGGAGTAAAAATCTTTTACGTTATGTCTCTGTTCAAATGTGCAATGTGCAATTATATTAATTTATAATAAATATTATGTACAACAGGATAGTCAATATAACATAGAGATACAGTTGTGTCAACATGAATTAAGCAGTCTAATGGTCTGGTGGAAGAAGCTGTCCAGAACCTGTTGGTCCTGCTACCATTTCCCGGGTGGTAGCAGCTGGAACAGTTTGTGTCCAGGGTCTCCAATAATCCTTTGGGTCTTTCTTAGACAACTATCTTTGTAAATGTCCTGAATAGTGAGAAGTTCACATTTACAGATGGGCTGGGCTGTCCGAATCACTTTCTGCAGAGTCCTGCGATTGAGGGAAGTACAATTCCCATACCAGGCAGTGATGCAGCCAGCCAGTTGTGCCCCTATAGAGAATTCTTAGAATTTGGGAGGCCATAAGAATCTTCTTCAACCGTCTGAGGTGAAAGAGGAGCTGTTCTGCTTTTTTCACCACACAGCTGTTATGTACAGACCATGTGAGATCCCCGGTGATGTTTATGCTGAGGAACTTAAAACTGTTCACCCTCTCAACCCCAGATCCATTGATGTCTATAGGTGTTAGCCCATCTCCATTCCTCCTGTAATCCACAATCAACTCTTTTGTTTTTGCGACATTGAGGGAGAGGTTGTTTTCTTGACACCACTGTGTCAGGGTGATGACTTCCTCTCATCACCCTGACAGCAGCAGGTGCATTACCCGCTTTATTGAAGTGAATGACCAGCACTCTTGTTCTGTTGACATTGAGGGAGACCCCTTTGCTGGACTCAGTGGTAAGTCCACAGCTATAAAGAAAGTTCAGATACACCGAGCTTGGGGCAGACTTCCATAGTTGCACGGTGGAGAGTATGCTGACTGGTTGCATCACTGCCTGGTATGGAAACACCAATGGCTTTGTATGGAAAAGTCTACAAAAAGTAATGGATGCAGCCCAGTCCAGCACAGGTAAAGCCCTCCCCACCATTGAGCACATCTACACAGAGTGCTGTTTCAGGAAAGCAGCATCTGTCATCACGAACCCCCACCATCCAGACCATGCTCTCTTCTTCTTGTTGTTGCCATCAGGGAAGGGGCACAGGAACCTTAGATCCCACACCACCAGGTTCAGGAACAGTTATTACCCCTCAACCATCAGGTTCCTGAACTAGAATGGATAACTTCACTCATGCCAACACAGAAATAATTCCACAATCTATGGATTTACTTTCAAAAACACTATAACTCATGTTATCAATATTTATTTATTTATCAGAATCAGAATCAGGTTTAATATCACTGGCATATATTGTGAAATTTGTTAACTTTGCAACAGCAGTACATTGCAATACATAATGGTGAAAAATAACTTAATTACAGTAAGTATATGTATATATTAAGTTGTTAAATTAAATAAGTAGTGCAAAAAATAGAAATAAAAAGTAGTGATGTAGTGTTCATGGGTTCAACGTCCATTCAGAAAATGGATGACAGAAGGAAGAAGCTGTTTCGAAATTGCTGAGTGTGTGCCATTAGGGATCTGTATTTTCTTCCTTATGGTAGCAATGAGAAGAGTGCATGCCCTGGGTGATAAGGATCCTTTATGACGGATGCAATCTTTTTGAGGTATCGCTCCTTGAAGATATCCTGGAAACTACCAAAGCTAGTGCCCATGATGGAATTGACTAATTTTACAACTCTCTGCACCTTACTTCAATCCTGTGCAGTGGCCCCCAACACCAGACGGTGATGCAGCCAGTTGGAATGCTCTCCATGGTACATCTGCAGAAACTTGTGTGACCTAATTGTCTCAAACTCCTAATGAAATATAGCCACTGTCTTGCCTTCTTTATAGCTGCATCAGTATGATGGGTCTGCGTTAGATCCTCGGGAACTTGAAATTGCTTAATGTCTCCATTTCTGATCCCTCTGAGAGGACAGGTTTGTCTTCCCTCATCTTACCTTTTCTGAAGTCCACCATCAGTTCTTTGATTTTACTGACGTTGAGTGCAAGGTTGTTGCTGCGACAACACTCCACTTAATAGTATACCTTGCTCCTATGCACCCTCTTGTCACCATCTGAGATTCTGCCATCAGTGGTTGTATCATCAGCAAATTTATAGATGGTATTTGAACTGTGCCTAGCCACACAGTCAGGGTGTAGGAAGAGTAACGCAGTGGGTTAAGCACACATCCCTGAGGCAAGCCAGTATTGATTATCAGTGAGGTGGAGATATTATTTCCGGTCTGGTTAGGAAATCGAGGGAAGTATAGAGACCCAGGTTCTGGAGCTTTTTGATCAGAACTGTAGGAATGATTGTACTAAACACTGAGCTGTAGTTAATAAACAACATCCTGAGATAGGTATTTGTATTATTCAGGAAATCACAATATTGCACAGAGAGCCATTGAGATCTCATCCACTGTAGACCTATTGTAGCGACAGGCAAATCGAAGTGGGTCCAGGTCCTTGCTGAGGCAGGAGTTGATTCTAGCCATAATCAACCTCTCCAAGTGATTCATCACTGCATATGTGAGTACTACTGGATGGTAGTCATTGAGGCAGCTCACCCTGCTCTTCATGAATTGTTACTCTCCTGAAGCAGGTAGGAAATTCAGACTGTTTCAAGGAGAGATCGGAAATGCCTTTGACCATCCCCACAGGTCATGTGAGAGGAAGCCAGGACACTTGGGGAACCTCCCATGCAGTCCAAATTCCTTATGGACAGTGGGGGAACTGAGCTCATGTTGCTGATATTGTCATAGCTTTATGCTAATTACTATACTACCATGTCACTCTAACCCGGGTTAGAATGGGAATCTTGCGTAATAACACTACACTAGTGGTGTAATAACATGAATAATGACTACAAGGAATTAAAACAAGAACTGATAGACAGAATTCAAGGACTGAATAGGGCAAGTTGAAGGAGAATTCTGAATCATGTTTGCTTAAGCTATTGATACAGATGTCCATGTTCCCATATGCTATGCCAGGGAGTTATGGGGATCTTGTCAGCAGCCAACATTGCTCTGTATCTCTGTCATTACAAGGATCAGATACTTGAGTCTACGAAGGATGATATTCTGAGAATTAAGTAAAACAATGAAATGAAAGCATTGTTCTCTGCCATTGATTGAAGACATGATGGTGATGCCTTCCACACAGCAAAGCACAAGCAGATCATAGCTTTAGTACCTGCTCTGAAGCAAAGGTTATCCACTGGAAAATACATATTGGTGGAAGCGGTATGAAGTCCTTTCAGGGAATTTTGTGGCATTGCTTTTGGTAAAAACAAACTTGTAGTGGCAAATCGAAGCCAGGGAAAATGCTTAGTTGTGAACTGTGAGCTTTAACATCACTGTGTATGCCCTGTGTCATGCACTTGGGTGACGCAAATCAAAAAAGTAAACAATGCACCATAGAAGGTTGTTTGAAAGGCATCCTTTAAAAGGTACGTTAAAACATTGCACTATGCAATAGAAATTTTAAATCATTAAAAAACACTCGTTGAAGATACATTGTGATGAGATGGAAATAGTCTGAGCAGATTATACTTGACAGCTGTTGGCACCCAAATGGACTGTTCAGATCATGCCCCACTGCTCTGAACCACAGGAAATATGACAAGGATTTATATCCAAGGTTGCAAGATTTAAATGACATAGAACATTCATGGAATATTAGTTAGAGCAACAACACTTAACAATATTATAATATAATGAATACATCACTTTCATTATCCAGCTGGGGATTTCCAAATTATTAACTATGCAGCGGAGTGTAGCTACATTTTATACTCATATACATTCTGGGACAGAGGTGCATTGTCACATTAATATTAGTTCCATAAGTAGAGGCTCTTATGCCATTATCTGAGGTTCTGTATAGGTTGGAGGAGAATCAGATATTGATGTTTGACTGGAGGGCAGCAAACAGGGACTGGCGCATGGTGGCACAAAATAAATGCACTGAAAAGTTCAGAAAACAGATGAAAAAAAGATTTCTTTCATCACCTCCCACCTACTCACCCACACCCCCTCACTACCACACAATTCTCCACATGCATTGTTAGCAATGTTAGCATTAATTTCACGAGATTTAGAATACAAGAGCAGGGATGTGATACTGAGGCTTTATATTGCACTGGTGAGGTCTCACCTTGAGTATTCTAAACAGTTTTGGGCTCCTCATCTAAGAAAAGATATGTAGGCATTGGAGAGGGCTCAGAGGAGATTCACAAGGATGGTTCTGGGAATGGAAGGGTTATTGGCTCTGTACTCACTGGAATTTAGAAAGACGGAGGAGATTTCATTGAAACCTTTCGAATGTTGAAAGGCCTAGACAGAGTAGATGTGGAAAGGATGTTTCCTATGCTGGAGGAGTCTAGGACAAGAGGGCACAGCTTCAGGATAGAGGGGCATCCATTTAAAACTGAGATGTGGAGAAATTTCTTTAGCCAGAGAGTGGTGAATTGTGGAATTTGTTACCACAGGCAGCTGTGGAGGCCAGATTGTTGGGTGTATTTAAGGCAGAGATTGATAGGTTCTTGATTGGACATGGCATCAGAGATTACAGGGAGAAGGCTGGCAAGTGGGGCTGAGGAGAGGAAAAAGGATCAGCTATGATTGAATGGCAGAGCAGATTCAATGGGCCATTTTCCCTGGCCTAATTCTGCTCACGTCTTATGGTCTCTTATGAATTAACATCCCTTAGGCTAAATGTTTCTTAAAAACACTTTGCTTTAACTTTAAGGTTAAGGAACAACAAATAGTTATATATGTCTGAAAGGACAAGGTTTCTCCATTCTGCTGATTGTGAAGATTCAGTTATATGAGTAATGTATGGGAACTAGAATAAGCATATTAGTGACTGCCTGTAATAGAAGCATCACAACCTATCCCAATACATAATCAAAAGGCACTGATAATCATATTGATTGTGGTTGTAGCAACTTATTTCATGTAGTTATTAAAATTGTTTATAATTTGAATATTCAGGAGCTATTGCTTTTGCCCTGATTTAAATCAACATCAATAACAGCTGTGTTGAAGCTTCAATCATTCTTTCCTTCATTAAACTAAACTTAATTTTGAATGTAAACAATTCTGCCCAGAGTTTGAAGTGCATGGGAATGTCTGACCACTGTTTGACAGTTTCTTACCTATGAAAAAAAAATAGCATTTTGCACAATTTGACAAACCCTGGTGACCCAACAAACTTCCCCTATATCCTTAGAACCATAAAACCATAGAATGTTACAGCACAGAAACAGGCCTTTTGGCCCTTCTTGGCTGTGCCAAACCATTTTTCTGCCTAGTCCCACTGACCTGTACCTGGGCCACATCCCTCCAAATCCCTCTCATCCATGTACCTGTCCAAGTTTTTCATATATGTTAAAAGTGAGCCCACATTTACAACTTCATCTGGCAGCTCATTCCACACTCCCACCACTTTCTGTGTGAAGAAGCCCCCCCCAATGTTCCCTTTAAACTTTTCCCCCTTCACGCTTAACCCATGTCCTCTTTTTTTTTTCTCCCCTAGCCTCAGTGGAAAAAGCCTGCTTGCATTCACTCTATCTATACCCATCATAATTTTATATACCTCTATCAAGTCTCCCCTCATTCTTCTACGCTCCAGGGAATAAAGTCCTAACCTATTCAACCTTTCTCTGCAACTCAGTTTCTCAAGTCCTGGCAACATCCTTGTAAACCTTCTCTGCACTCTTTCAACCTTATTAATATCCTTCCTGTAATTTGGTGACCAAAACTGCACACAATACTCCAAATTCGGTCTCACCAATGCCATATACTAACTCAGCATAACATTCCAACTCTTATACTCAGTACTTTGATTTATAAAGGCCAATGTACCAAAAGCTCTCCTTATGATCCTATCTACCTGTGACACCACTTTTAGGGAATTTTGTATCTGTATTCCCAGATCCCTCTGTTCTACTGCACTCCTCAGTGTCTTACCATTTACCTTGCATGTTCTACCTTGGTTTGTCCTTCCAAAGTGCAATACCTCACACTTGTCTGTATTAAACTCCATCTGCCATTTTTTCAGCCCATTTTTTTCAGTTGGTCCAAATCCCTCTGCAAGCTTTGAAAACCTTCCTCACTGTCCACTACACCTCCAATCTTTGTATCATCAGCAAATTTGCTGATCCAATTTACCACATTATCATCCAGATAATTGATATAGATGACAAATAACAAGGGACCCAGCCCTGATCCCTGTGGCACACCACTAGTCACAGGCCTCCACTCAGAGTAGCAATCCTCCACTACCACTCTCTGGCTTCTTCCATTGAGCCAATGTCTAATCCAATTTACTACCTCTCCATGTATACCTAGCGATTGAATCTTCCTAACTAACCTCCCATGCGGGACCTTGTCAAAGGCCTTACTGAAGTCCATGTATACAACATCCACTGCCTTCCCTTCATCCACTTTCCTGGTAACCTCCTTGAAAAACTCTAATAGATTTGTTAAACATGACCTACCTCGCACAAAGCCATGTTGACTCTCCCTAATATGTCCCAGTCTATCCAAATACTTGTAGCTCCTATCTCTTAGTACTCCTTCCAATAATTTACCTACTACTGATGTCAAATTTACCAGCCTATAATTTCCTGGATTACTTTTAGAGCCTTTTTTAAACAATGGAACAACATGAGCTATCCTCCAATCCTCCAGCACCTCACCCATAGATACCAACATTTATCTGTCAGGGCCCCTGCAGTTTCAACACTAGTCTCCTTCAAGGTCCTGGGGATTTATCTACTCTGATTTGCCTCAAGATAGCAAGCACCTCCTCCTCTTCAATCTGTATAGGTTCCATGACCTCACTACTTGTTTGCTTTATTTCCATTGACTCCATGCCAGTTTCCTTAGTAAATACAGATGCAAAAAACCCATTTAAGATCTTCCCCCATTTCTTTTGGCTCCATACATAACCGACCACTCTGATCCTCAAGAGGACCAATTTTATCCCTTACTATCCTTTTGCTCTTAATATACCTGTAGAAGCTCTTTGGATTATCCTTCACCTTGACTGCCAAAGCAAACTCATGTCTTCTTTTAGCCCTACTGATTTCTTTCTGAAGTATTTTTTTGCACTTTTTATACTCCTCAAGCACCTTATTTGCTCCCTGTTTCCTATATATGTCATACATCTCTCTCTTCTTCTTTATCAGAGTTCTAATATCTCTAGAGAACCAAGGTTCGTTTTTTTAGAGCGCAAACATGAGACAATCTGCAGATGCTGGAAATTCGAACAACAACACACACAAAATGCTGGTGGAACACAGCAGGCCAGGCAGCATCTATAGGGAGAAGCACTGTCGACGTTTCAGGCCGAGACCCTTCGTCAGGACTGACTGAAAGGAAAGATAGTAAGAGATTTGAAAGTAGTGGGGGGAGAGGGAAATGCGAAATGATAGGAGAAGACCGGAGGGGTTGGGATGAAGCTAAGAGCTGGAAAGGTGATTGGCGAAAGTGATACAGAGCTGGAGAAGGGAAAGGATCATGGGACGGGAGGCCTCAAGAGAAAAAAAGGAGGGGGGGAGCACTAGAGGGAGATGGAGAACAGGTAAACAACTAAATATGTCAGGGATGGGGTAAGAAGGGGAGGAGGGGCATTAACGGAAGTTAGAGAAGTCAATGTTCATGCCATCAGGTTGGAGGCTACCCAGCCAGTATATAAGGTGTTGTTCCTCCAACCTGAGTTTGGATTCATTTTGACAATAGAGGAGGCCATGGATAGACATATCAGAATGGGAATGGGACGTGGAATTAAAATGTGTGGCCACTGGGAGATCCTGCTTTTTCTGGCGGACCGAGCGTAGGTGTTCAGCGAAATGGTCTCCCAGTCTGCGTCGGGTCTCACCAATATATAAAAGGCCACACCGGGAGCATCGGACGCAGTATACCACACCAGCCAACTCACAGGTGAAGTGTCGCCTCACCTGGAAGGACTGTCTGGGGCCCTGAATGGGGGCGAGGGAGGAAGTGTAAGGGAAGGTGTAGCAATTGTTCCGTTTACAAGGATAAGTGCCAGGAGGGAGATCGGTGGGAAGGGATGGTGGGGGGGGGGGGGGGGACGAGTGGATAAGGGAGTCGCGTAGGGAGCGATCCCTGCAAAAAGCAGAAAGGGGGGGGAGGGAAAAATGTGTTTGGTAGTGGGATCCTGTTGGAGGTGGCGGAAGTTACGGAGAATTATATGTTGGACCTGGAGGCTGGTGGGATGGTAGGTAAGGACAAGGGGAACCCTATCCCGAGTGGGGTGGCAGGCGGATGGGGTGAGGGCAGATGTTCGGGAAATGGGAGAGATGCGTTTGAGAGCAGAGTTGATGGTGGATGAAGGGAAGCCCCTTTGTTTAAAAAAGGAAGACATCTCATTCATCCTGGAATGAAAAGCCTCATCCTGAGAGCAGGTGCGGTAGAGATGGAGGAATTGTGAGAAGGGGGTAGCCTTTTTGCAAGAGACAGGGTGGGAAGAGGAATAGTCCAGGTAACTGTGAGAGTCTGTAGGCTTATAGTAGATATCAGTAGATAGGCCGTCTCCAGAGATGGAGACAGAAAGATCAAGAAAGGGGAGGGAGGTGTCAGAAATGGACCAGGTAAATTTGAGGGCAGGGTGAAAATTGGAGGCAAGGTTAATGAAGTCAATGAGCTCAGCATGCATGCAAGAGGCAGCGCCAATGTAGTCGTCGATGTAGCAAAAGAAAAGAGGGGGAAAAGACTTGGAACATGGACTGTTCCACAAAGCCAACAAAAAGGCAGGCATAACTGGGACCAATACGGGTGCCCATGGCTACACCCTTGGTTTGGAGGAAGTGGGAGGAGCCAAAGGAGAAATGATTGAGAGTAAGAACTAATTCCGCTAGACAGAGGAGAGTGGTGGTAGAGGGGAATTGGTTAGGTCTGGAATCCAAAAAAAAGCGAAGAGCTTTGAGACCATCTCGGTGGGGGATGGAGGTATATAAGGACTGGACGTCCATGGTGAAAATAAGACGGTGGGGGCCGGGGAACTTAAAATCATTGAAAAAATTCAAAGCATGAGAAGTGTCACGAACATAGGTGGGAAGAGATTGAACAAGGGGGGATAAGACAGTGTCAAGGCATGCAGAAAAGAGTTCAGTGGGGCAGGAGCAAGCTGAGACAATAGGTCTACCTGGACAGACAGGTTTGTGGATCTTGGGTAGGAGGTAGAAACGGGAAGTGCAGGGTGTGGAGACTATGAGGTTGGTGGTAGTGGATGGGAGATCCCCAGAGCTGATAAGGTTGGTGACGGTATAGGAGTCAATGGCCTGGTGCTCCTTAGTGGGGTGATGATCAAGGGGTAAATAAGAGGAGGTATCAGAGAGTTGTTGCTGTGCCTCGGCCAGGTAGAGGTCAGTACCCCAGACTACAACAGCTCCCCCCTTATAAGCGGGTTTTATAGTGAGGTTGGGATTGGTGCGGAGGGAACGGAGAGCAGAGCGTTCGGAAGGAGTGAGGTTGGAATTGGAACAGGGTGTGGTGAAGTCAAGGCGGTTGATGTCCGGTCGGCAATTAGCAATAAAGAGATCCAGAGCAGGCAGAAGACCAGAGCGGGGTGTCAATGAAGAGGAGGAGGGTTGAAGACGGGAGAAGGGGTCATCGGTAGGGGTAGGAGAGTCCTTGTCAAAGAAGTAAGCTAGGAGATGGAGCTGGCGGAAGAAGAGTTCAGCGTCATGGCGTACACAGAACTCGCTGAGGTGTGGGCGAAGGGGGACAAAGGTGAGGCCCTTAATGAGGACAGAGCGCTCTGCCTCAGAGAGTTGAAGGTCGGAGGGAATGGTAAAGACCCGGCACAGATGAGAGATGGGATCAGAGGGGGGAGGGAGGCTGATAGTGTCAGTGGAGAGGGAAGTGTTGGGGTGAGAGGAAGATGGAGCCTCTGAGGGCCCAGGAGCTGACGATGGGATCTGAGGGAGAGGGGATTGCAGAGTGGTGGTGGGGGACGGGGAGACGTGAGTCACAATCACAGCATGTGAAGACCTGGCCTGGAGTTCAAGGCTGGAGTCGCAGTCGATGGTTGCGCAATCACTTTGAAGCTGTCCATGGCCGTTGGAACCCACGTTGATGGTGCTGGAGTCCGGATTTTCAAAATGCCCTGGGTCGCTGGGGCGGCCGAGATCGACAGCCGGGGCGAATCCATGGCCATTGGAACACGCGGTGATGGCGCTGGAGTCTGGGTTTTCAATATGCCCTGGGTCGCTGGAGCAGCTGAGATTGACGGCCGAGGCCAATCCATGGCCGTTGGAACACGCGGTAATGGTGCTGGGAGAATTCCCATTCTGATATGTCTATCCATGGCCTCCTCTATTGTCAAAATGAATCCAAATTCAGGTTGGAGGAACAACACCTTATATACCGGCTGGGTAGTCTCCAACCTGATGGCATGAACATTGACTTCTCTAACTTCCGTTAATGCCCCTCCTCCCCTTCTTACCCCATCCCTGACATATTTAGTTGTTTGCCTGTTCTCCATCTCCCTCTGGTGCTCCCCCCCTCCTTTCTTTCTCTTGAGGCCTCCCGTCCCATGATCCTTTCCCTTCTCCAGCTCTGTATCACTTTCACCAAT
The DNA here is from genome assembly GCF_048418815.1 of Hemitrygon akajei. Classification (NCBI taxonomy): domain Eukaryota; kingdom Metazoa; phylum Chordata; class Chondrichthyes; order Myliobatiformes; family Dasyatidae; genus Hemitrygon; species Hemitrygon akajei. Next base: position 49,484,451 of record NC_133129.1, read on the forward strand.
CACCTTTCCAGCTCTTAGCTTCATCCCACCCCCTCCGGTCTTCTCCTATCATTTTGCATTTCCCCTCCCCCCACTACTTTCAAATCTCTTACTGTCTTTCCTTTTGGTTAGTCCTGACTAAGGGTCTCGGCCCGAAACGTCGACAGCGCTTCTCCCTATAGATGCTGCCTGGCCTGCTGTGTTCCACCAGCATTTTGTGTGTGTTGTTCCTTATTCTTATTCACTTTGCCTTTAATCCTGTCAGGAACATACAAATTCTGGACTCTCAAAACTTCTCGTTTGAAGCCTCCCACTTACCAATCAATTAAACAGTCAATTTTTCAGGCTGAGACACTTCGTCAGGACAAGATGAAGGGTGTCAGCCCAAAATGTTGATTATTTACTCTTTTCCATAGATACTGTCTGCCCTGCTGAGTTCCTCCAGTATTTTGCATGTGTTGCTTTGGATTTCCAGCATCTGCAGATTTTCTCATGTTCGTGTCCACTCTGTGTCATCAAGTCTGCGCAAGCACAAGCAATACCACCAGCAAAACAAAAGAAATATTTGTTTTCATCAATGTTAACCAATTGGTTTCTGAGCGTGCCAGCTTGATTATGTGAGGTTAGATTAAGCAGGTGGAATCTAAAGTCTTTTGAATTTGGAAGAATGAAATCCATCTTGTGAAATATACAAAATACAGGTTTAAAATTGCCTCTGGCTGGGACATTTAGAATAGGATCACTCAAAATGAAGGGTCAGTCATTCATAACACAAATAGGAAGATATTTCTTCATCCAGAAGATGGTGAATCTTTGGAATACACCTCTGAAGAGCAACGTAGAAGTTCATTATGTAAGTACATCCAAATCAAACATCAACAGAGTTTTAGATGATAAAGAAATCAAACAGTGGCACTGAGTTAAACGATCTTTTAACACAGTGCCACTATCTGAAACTCTAACACAATTTCTGACTTGGATCTACTTACAGAATGAACTATAACCATATAACCATATAACAATTACAGCACGGAAACAGGCAATCTCGGCCCTTCTAGTCCGTGCCAAACGTTTACTCTCACCTAGTCCCATTGGCCCACACTCAGCCCATAACCCTCCATTCCTTTCCTGTCTATATACCTATCCAATTTTACTTTAAATGACAATACCGAACCTGCATCTACCACTTCTACTGGAAGATCATTCCACACAGCTACCACTCTCTGAGTAAAGAAATTCCCCCCTGTGTTACCCTTAAACTTTTGCCCCCTAACTCTCAACTCATGTCCTCTTGTTTGAATCTCCCCTACTCTCAATGGAAAAAGCCTATCCATGTCAACTCTATCTATCCCCCTCATAATTTTAAATACCTCTATCAAGTCCCCCCTCAACCTTCTATGCTCCAAAGAATAAAGACCTAACTTGTCCAACGTTTCCCTGTAACTTAGGTGCTGAAACCCAGGTAACATTCTAGTAAATCTTCTCTGTACTCTCTCTATTTTGTTGATATCTTTCCTATAATTCGGTGACCAGAATTGTACACAATACTCCAAATTCGGCCTTACCAATGCCTTGTACAATTTTAACATTACATCCCAACTCCTATACTCAATGCTCTGATTTATAAAGGCCAGCATACCAAAAGCTTTCCTCACCACCCTATCCACATGAGATTCCACCTTCAGGGAACTATGCACCATTATTCCTAGATCACTCTGTTCTACTGCATTCTTCAATGCCCTACCATTTACCATGTATGTCTTATTTGATTAATCCTACCAAAATGTAGCACCTCACACTTATCAGCATTAAACTCCATCTGTCATCATTCAGCCCACCCTTCTAACTGGCCTAAATCTCTCTGCAAGCTTTGAGAACCTACTTCAATATCCACAATGCCACCTACCTTAGTATCATCTACAAACTTACTAATCCAATTTACCACCCCATTATCCAGATCATTAATGGAAATGACAAACAACATTGGACCTAGTACAGATCCCTGAGGCACACCACTAGTCACTGGCCTCCAACTTGACAAACAGTTATCCACCACTACTCTCTGGCATCTCCCATTCAGCCACTGTTGAATCCAATTTACTACTTCAATATTAATACCTAACGATTGAACCTTCCTAACTAACCTTCTGTGTGGAACTTTGTCAAAGGCCTTACTGAAGTCCATATAGACAACATCCACTTCTTTACCCTGGTCAACTTTCCTCGTAATCTCTTCAAAAAATTCAAAAAGATTTGTCAAACATGACCTTCCATGCACAAATCCATGCTGACTGTTCCTAATCAGACCCTGTCTATCCAGATAATTATATGTACCATCTCTAAGAATATTTTCCATTAATTTACCCACTACTGACGACAAACTGACAGGCCTATAATTACGAGGTTTGTTCTTAGAACCCTTTTTAAACAATGGAACCACATGTGCAATACGCCAATCCTCCAGCGCCATCCCCGTTTCTAATGACATTTGAAATATTTCTGTCAGAGCCCCTGCTATTTCTACACTAACTTCCCTCAAGGTCCGAGGGAATATCCTGTCAGGACTTGGAGATTTATTCACTTTTATATTCCTTATAAGTGCCAGTACTTCCTTCTCTTTAATCATCATAGTTTCCATAACTTCCCTACTTGTTTCCCTTACCTTACATAATTCAATATCCTTTTCCTTAGTGAATACCGAAGAAAAGAAATTGTTAAAAATCTCCCCCATCTCTTTCGGCTCCACACATAGCTGTCCACTCTGATTCTCTAAGGGACCAATTTTAACCTTTACTATCCTTTTGCTATTAATATAACTGTAGAAACCCTCTGGATTTATTTTCATCTTACTTGCCAAAGCAACCTTGTATCTTCTTTTAGCTTTTCTAATTTCTTTCTTAAGATTCTTCTTACTTTCTTTATATTCCTCGAGCATCTCATCTACTCCATACTACCTATATTTATTGTAGATATCTCTCTTTTTCCTAACCAAGTTTCCAATATCCCTTGAAAACCATGGCTCTCTCAAACTTTTAACCTTTCTTTTCAACCTAACAGGAACATAAAGATTCTGTACCCTCAAAATTTCACCTTTAAATTACTGCCATTTCTCTATTACATCCTTCCCATAAAACAAATAGTCCCAATCAACTCCTTCTAAATCCTTTTGCATTGCCTCAAAGTTAGCCTTTCTCCAATCAAAAATCTCAACCCTGGGTCCAGTCCTATCCTTCTCCATAATTATATTGCTTATATTGAAACTAATGGCATTGTGATCACTGGACCTGAAGTGCTCCCCAACACATACCTCCGTCACTTGACCTATTTCATTCCCTAACAGAAGATCCAACACTGCCCCTTCTCTAGTTGGTACCTCTATGTATTGCTGCAAAAAACTATCCTGCACACATTTTTACAAACTCCAAACCATCCATCCCTTTTACAGTATGGGCTTCCCAGTCTATGTGTGGAAAATCAAAATCTCCCACAATCACAACCCTGTGCTTACTACAAATATCTGCTATCTCCTTGCAAATTTGCTCCTCCAATTCTCACTCCCCATTAGGTGGTCTATAATACACCCTTATAAGTATTACTACACCTTTCTCATTCCTCAATTCCACTCAAATATTCTCCCTAGACAAGCCCTCTAGTATATCCTGCCAGAGCACTGCTGTAATATTTTCTCTGACAAGCAACTCAACACCTCCCCCTCTTGTCCCTCCAATTCTATCACACTTGAAGCAACAAAATCCAGGAATATTTAGTTGCCAATCACACCCCTCCTGCAACCATGTTTCACTAACAGCTACAACGTCATATTTCCAGGTATCAATCCATGCTCTAAGCTCATCCACCTTTCTTACAATGCTCCTAGCATTAAAATAAATGCATTTAAGAAATTCTCCACCTCCTCCTCTCTGTTTATCTCCAACAGTACAAAGAACTTTACCGTCTTCTTTTTCTTCCTTCTGTTCCTACACTCTGGTTCCCCTCTCCCCTCGTATCTAGTTTAAATCCACTGGAGCCTCTCTAGCAAACCTACCTGCAAGAATATTTGTTCCCCTCCAGTTCAGATGTAAACCATCCCACCGGAACAGATCCCACCTTCCTTGGTGGGAAGTTTGCCAAACTACATTCCTCTTCAGAGGTGAGTTCATCTTACGAAAGAGCAGAACAAAGATAAAGAAAAAATATATTCTGCCACTCCATTCCTTAGCTCATTGTGCTTTCATGTACTGTACAAATGAATGTGCCTGAATTCAATGTGACAATCATTTATTAATCATAACAAATATTATTAAATATATGTTGCCGATGTGAATTTCTGGATAAATCACATCAATACAATGGCTGGTGATTTGCCATAATCTGAGCATCATCTACAATTATAAATAATTGTGTCATACAATTTTTCACACTTAGCTGCATAACTTGTTTTGCCTAATATCCTTTAGGAAGGCTGATATCATTCAAGATGATGTAGCCATATGCAATTCTCTAGTAAACCTTCAATGCCTGCTCTGTGCATTCCACTATGTGCTGTTGCAACATATCAACACCTTTCAGGTACCTGATGTTAGAGAAAAAAAAGCTGTTCTTAAAAAATTGAGTGGCGAACTTCTGGCACCTTTACCTCCTCCTCCATTGTAGTAACCTGAAGAGGGTATGTCCCAGAAGGTGAGGGCTTTTAATAATGGATGCCACCTTCTTGAAGCACTGCTTCTTGAAGATGTCCTGTGGTGTGGAGGGTTTTGCTTATGATGGAACTGGTTGAGTCTACAAGGTGCCTCCACACGTTAGTAATGCAGCTGATCAGAATGACCTCCACTGTACATCTACAGAAATTTGCAAGAGCCTTTGGTGACATACCAAATCTCCCAGGCTCCAGATGAAGTACAGCCTCTGGCATGCCTTCATCATGAGTCCATCAATGTGTTAGGTCCAGTATAGATCCACGGAGATGCTGATAACCAGGAACTTGAAGCTGCTCGCCCTTGTGTGTTCTGCTGACGTACACTTCCTTAAGTCCACAATAAATTCGTTCAACTTTCTGACGTAGAATGCAAAATTGTTTTGAGATGCAACTTAACCAGCTGTTCTATCTCTGTTCTGTATGGCTCAATCCTAGTGAGAGAGATGCGAGAGAAGGAAACAAGATGGTGATGATCTCAGTGGGAAGTGCAAGCTTCCAGCTCTTGCAGCCAGGAATTCAAGGACGTTATGGATGAGGGACAGGTTTGGATATACGGATATTAAATTGGTTTCTGTCTTACTACTTGCCAAAGACACACTTTTAACACTGAGCAGCCAAACCTGTTCCTAAGTGGTGATCTTATGGGTGCAGACTTATTAAAGTAATGTAGGTCAGCTGGAAATGGTCTGATCCAGTTCATCAAAATGAACTAATGACCTATTGAACAGCACGGTTTGTGTTGAATGGGCATGGGTTAATTCACAGATCACATTCTCTTTCAGTGCTCACATAGTTTATCTCTGAGAAACCTCTCTGCAATTGCCATTTTCTCTTTCCCTAACTTATTAAAAATATTTACTCCTAAAACTTTTGCTTTCTTCACATCTCAGTCATGTAGCAGATGCATGTAAATCCCAGATCCCAGGAGGTCTAACGACAAGCATGCTTAAGCTCCTCGGTGGATTTGAAGGATTAATATTTTTTGTACTCAGCTATCTGATGCAAGGGACTTGAATTTTCAAATCTGTGTCTGCAACTAGAGCCCTGCAAAAAATGAATCTCCATCTGTAGTCTCGGCGTATGCTTTCAAATCAGCCTGTCTAACAGACTGTAACAAAACACTGAAGAGTGCTGAAAATTACAAGTATGGTTTTGAGATTGATCATAATAACATTATTTTTTCAGGTATTATGGTCATTACCGACCCTGGGGGTCTCATTACTGATCTGAGTGAATGAACAGCTCAGGACTGGCAATGACTCCAGTGCCTTTCAAAATGATGTTAATACTATATTACACCACATGTGAATGAGAGACATTCGACAAGTCTATCAAATATCTTTCATCTTAAAAGCATGAAATATTATGTGTTGTGCAGCTGGGAAGGAGCTGCATTCCCAGACAATGGTCCTATAAGTTTTGTTTTAACTTTTGTTTTCCCAAGGCATTTCATGCTTACATTAAGAAAAAGAGCACTACTAAGGAGAGGGAAGGTCCACTCAAGGATAAAGGACAGAACTTGTGCTTGGAGCCAGAGCGTATGGCTGAGATATTAAACGAATATTATGTGCCGGTATTTACTAAGAAGAAAGATTTGGAGGGCAGTGAATGCTAATGTGCTGGGACATTTTCAGATTAAGGACAGTGTAGGGCTGGGTGTTTTGAAAAGTATTAAAATGGATAAGTCACCGAATGGGATACTTCACAGAATATCAAAAGGAGCAAGTAAGGAGAACGTTGGGGCCTTGACAAATATCATTGTGCCCTCTTAAACAACAGCAAATATTGTGCCTTTGTTCAAGAAAGAAGATAGTTTATTTTTTTTTATTTTATTAATTTTCAATAAAATTAGGGACAGTTAGATTGGCTTTGTGCAGGGCAGGTCATGCCTTACAAACTTGATAAAGTCTTTTTGAGGAGGTAATAAAGGAGCTTGATGAGGTAATGTAGGGGATGTTTTCTACATGGACTTTAGATAGTGTTCCTCGTGGTAGGTTGACTCAGAAGATAAAGATGTAAAAGGTGCAGTGTTTATTACATGTTTGGATTCAGAACTGACTTACCCACAGAAGACAGAGGGTGTGGGTGGAGCTGTCATTGAGACTGAAGGTCTGAGACCATGGTGTTCCACAAGCGTGGGTGCTGTGATATATATGAGTAATATATAAAAAATGTAAAAGATTGAATAGCAAATTTGTGGAGGACACCAAGATTGGTGGAATTGTGGATGGTAGAAAGAATGACCAAATATATTCCATGGGGTATAGATCTGTTACCAATATGTGCAGAAGTGGCAGATGGAGTTTAATCTGGACAAGTGTGAGGTGTACTCTCAAAAGTACACATGGAAGACTTCATTTTGCCATTGAGTTTAGTGATTACATCAAGGAATGTACCTCTGTTGATTCTTCCAAAGAAATGTACATTACAGCATATCTGCCTTGTTCCATTGAATCCACGTTATCCTGACCATTCCACAAATAACAAGAGATATGCATAGTAATGTGTGTGTGTATGTGTGAGATAGATGGGGGATCTGCATGTGGAGAAAATGGCCACAGCCATGGAGAGAACATTCAGTACAAACTCTTACAGACAGCAATGGGGATTGAACACCGATCTTACAGCTTGCACTGTAATCAGAGTCAGAATCAGATTTAATATGACCAGCATATGTCATCCAATTTGTCGTTCTATGTCAGCAGTACATTGGAATATATAGTAATAAAAACTATAAATTATAATAAGAACTATATAAAAAAAACAAATTAAATATGTAGTGCAAAAAGAAAGGCTAAAAATCTACTGAGGAAGTATTCATGGATTCATTGTTACACTAACAGTTACACCACAGTGCTGCCCATCTAAGTCATTATTATAAGTTTCATTGGATCATTATTTCCACAAAAGTAGATATAAAGCCCTTTTTGTCAGATATTCTTGTGTAGCAAATTCAGAAGCAGTTCACACAATACCAGATGGGTAAGCTATTGAAATATGGATTAGGGTGTCGTACAATACTCTTCCCACATTGTAACTTCAACCTTGAAGATTTGGAGAGATGAGAGGAGTTATTGAATCACAGGTGCAAAGTCAGTCCACTTCCATTAGTAACAGGAAAGGTGTTCCCTCTTGAAGGCAGGAATATTGAGAGAATGCCAATGGGTAGAGATTTCATTACTTTCTTTTCTGTTTTTAGAAAACTGTCATTTTGGGATCATCTCAAAGATGCTGTGTCCTCATCTTGTCTTGGAGTCAAAGGTATCAAACATTAATTATGACTTGCCATTAGTAACATAGCATGGGTATTAACAGAGGAATGGACCATACTTACATCAGATCCAACCTTGGCAATGACAGGAGTTCAGACCAGTCTGGAACGAGTCTTCTGCAGGAAACAGAATGTAGTATCACACACAAAATACTGGAGGACTCAGCAAGTCAGGCAGCATTTATGGAGGGGAATAAACAGTTGACATTTTGGGCTAAGGCAGTTCATCTGGACCTGGCTAGTGAGGAGGAAAAGATTCTGGCTACCATCCTGAGGTTCTCCAGCATTTTGAGTGTGTTGCTTAAGATTTCAAGTATCTGTAGAATCTCTTATGTTTATAGAATATGGCAGGGTGAGTCACTATTGTCATTTTTGTCTGGGCATCCTATTTAATTGGAGATGAGATTCAATGATATATGAATGATACCTTAAGCCTGGTTACTCCCAAGCTGAATCTTCCTCCAGCCTTTATGCTCGGAGTACTCTAATATCAGTGATGTTTGTTTTGCTTTACAACTAGGACAGAAAGCTCACTTTTCAGTACAATTTCACTGATATCAAGGTGGCAACTTTGTGGTCTTCACCTGATGCACCATTATCTCCGAGTTTCTTCCATAGCAAGGCCATGATTCAAGTGGAAACAACATTTTTAAATGCCCCTGTTGACTGGGGCACTGAGTGCATTTGATCATACCCGAGGTTCATCGCTCATTAATAAGGCATCTTTGTCCACATAGAACTGCCACTCACTGGATTTCTTTTCCTGTTTTTTGCACCATTCTCTGTGAACTTTAGAAACTGTTATGCATGAAAATCCCAGGAGATCAACATTTTCTGAGATAATCAAACTACCCTGTCAGGCACCAACAATCATTCCATAGGCATCTAGATCACATTCTGGTGTTTGGTCTGAACAAATACTGAACCTCTTGTCTATGTCTGCATGCTTTGATGCATTGAGTTGCTTCCACAAGGTTGGCTGTTAGATATCTGCATTAATGAGCAAGTATACAGGTTTACCTAATAAAGTGGCCTCTATGTGTATAAGGCGAGTATACTTATGAAAACCAAAGGTATTGCAAGTAATGGGGAAATGGAAATACATCGGAAATGTTATTGTGCAACAGACCAGGCTGACGGGACTAAACAATCTCCTCCTTTTCCCATGTCGCAGTGTTTGTAGCTGGTTGACTGAAGTTGATAAGGGAAAAAAAACAGCTGCTCCTCTGTGGGGTTTGGCTTGAAACCAGGGATGTGGAATAAATGGCGAACAGCCACATTCACACCAGACCCTCTGTACATCAACATCATTTGTCAATTTTTGACAACTGCATGTGTTCACTAATTCAGATCTGGTAACTCACAAATCCTGGGTGTGTCACTGTGAGTTTTCAGTACACTCAGTCAGTACAGTCAGTGATATATAGCCCATCAACCTGTTTGAAAGCAAACAAGAGAACAGAGATTTGACATCACAGAACATTGGAAAATCAATAATTTCAGGGTAAACTGAGATAATATTATTTCAAATAAATCGTCTGTAATTTCATCCCTTTGACAGTTGCTTGCATAATGTAAAATTTTATGTTTTGCCACAGACAGTCTCTTTCAATAATATTTGATTAGTGTAAACAATGTCTAGCTAATAGCCAGATAGCTTGGTTATGAGCTCTACCAATCTTGCCTCAGTGGTGGCACACTGAATCAGAAGGCAGTGGTTTTATAGTTCACTCCAAAGATGGAGTGTAGATACTAGGCTGACACATCAACGTCTGTTTGTTAAGACAGGCCCTTTGAGCCACTGCTACCTGGCAATCATCAGATTTAATCACAGTCAAGTCATGCACCAATTTACAATGAACAATTAATCTACCAACCTGTACATCTTTGGACTGTGGGAAGAAACTGGAGCACCCGGAGGAAACACACACAGTTCTGGGGAGAACGTGTAAACTCCTTACAGGAACTGAACCCTGGTCGCCTGTCCTGTAAGGCATTGTGCTAACCACTACGCTACCATGCCACCCACTGTGTCACCAGGGAAGTGCTGCATGTCTGTCGGTGTTACCTCTCACACTAACTGTTAAAACAAAATTCTGGTTCTCACATGGGAGAAGGAGGAAAAGCAAAGCTCTCACTAGTTTGCTGGATAATATTGATCACTCGTGCAATGTCATGCAAGCAAATGCATTGTCTGCTTATTATCACATTGTTATTTGTTGAGATCCAGTAGAACAACGGCTGGCAACTGATTTAGCTACAGGTCCATGTTATATGCCTTGTACACCCCTACCACCAATTCACAGCTTCACCCTTCTGCATCATCGTAACTACTGATTGGAAGGAGTTCTCCAAGCTAACAGACTTCACTCCCTGTTGATGATAAACACTCCATAGGAAGGAAGGCTCAGAAGCAAATCGGTTCATGGCAAAGGTGAGAACAGGGACAAGGAAGGAAGAAAATGCCCTTTATCTAGAAGTACGAGGCTTTGTAATTCTCTATCAGAGAGCTATGGAGTTTCAGTAACTGGTTACATGAGAGAAAAGGCTACATAATCGACAAGGCTACATAATCGACTTCTAGCTGCTAAAAACAGAAAGTGATGCAATTAAATGTCCCATAGGTGTAGGTTCAGCCACTGTGTTACTGAATAACAGACCAGTAACATCCACGTTATCATCCACATCTCCGGGGTGTCATTTCTTGATGTCAAAACCTTGAGGTATAAAGACTATTCTTCATTGTTGCCTCTTGTTAATTCACCAGCTATGACAGGTGAGTCCCAGTGATGCTCCTTCTGGGGCTTTGAATGTGGGAGAACATGGTCTGCCTAAGGCAGGCAGTGTACTCCAATGCTCATCAAACTGTTCTTTATTCTTTGCATTTTGTACAGCACAATGAACAGTGACAGGATCATTCGGTGGTGGCATCAGCCACAAGAGGAGAAGGACGGTGAGGGGGAATTGCAGGAAGGTCAACAGCTAGGGTTCGTGGAAGAGGAAAAGAAGGGAGAGGAGCAGGAGGAGCAGGAGTTACAGGTAGATCAACAGCTGGAGGACATCAGGTGTTAAGTAGGAATTCCCTTCTCACATCCCTTCTGCTCGCAAGGGATCCTGGGAGCAGCAAATTAAACAACTTATCTGAGTACAGCCCTCAGCAACACTCACCACTCTGGTCTGAAGGAGAAGTCAGTGTGAAATCTCCTTCTTCTGCGATCAAGCAATTTCCCTGCTACCCGACAAGTACTTCTCGTCGCAAATCACCAAGGCAATCAGCTTTAATCAAGCTGTTTACCACATTCTTAAAGTTTAACCATTACCACATCAAAGGCTTTTACTGACTTTAGTCCTGCCTGTTGGAAAGTTTTAACAAACTAAGTACAAAATGCAATAACCTATATAGAAGGTTTGCTAGTGTTCCCCCGGAGGGGGTGGCAGTTAAACTAGAGTTGCAGGGGGTGGGAACAGATAGTGGAGAGAGATGTTGTTAAAGACCTCAGACAAAATCAGGAATCAAAATGTTGAGCATGGTGCATCTAATATCCCAGGCTGCGTATATTTCAATGCAAGAACTATCGTAGGAAAAGCAGATGAGCTCAGGACAGGGATCAACACCTGGGATTAGGATATTGTAGCTATTGGTGAGAAAGGAGGAGGGGTGACATTACTAGTCAGGGAAAATGTCACGGCAGCGCTCAGTCAGGACAGTCTGGAGAGCTTGTCTAGTTAGGCTTTATGGGTAAAACTGAGGAATAAGAATGGTAGGACCACATTAATATTGCAGATCACCCGACAGTCCAAGAGCTTTAGAGGAACAAATTTGTAGAGAGATTGCAGACTGTTGCAAGGAACATAGGGTTGTTATAGTCGGTGATTTTAACTTTCCACATATTGACTGAGGTACCCATACTGTAAAAGGACTAGATGGGATAATTTGTCAAATGTGTTCAGGAAAGTTTCCTTAATCAGTACATAGAAGTCGCAATGACAGATTATGCAATACTTGATCTGCTATTAGGGAATGAGACAGGCAGGTAACAAAACTTCATGGAGGGGAACACTTTGTACCTAGTGATCAAAGTAAATATGCAAGAAGATAGGTTTGGTCCATAGGTTAAGATTCAATTGGAGAAAGGCCAATTTTGATGGTATCAAAAATTATCTGGCAAGTGTGGATTTGCCAAGGTGTACTTGGTAAGTGGGAGGCCTTCAAAAATGAAATTTTGAGAGTACAAAGCTTGTATGCGCCTGTTAGAATAAAATATAAAGATAAGTATAGGGAACCTTGATTTTCTAGAGTTATTGAGGCCCTAGTTGAGTAAAAATAAAGAGGTGCTTAGCAGGTATAGGTAGGTAGGAACAAATGAAGTGCATATGGAGTACAAGAAATGCAAGAGCACACGTAAGAAAAAAACTGGAGGACTAAAAAAATCAGGAGGGTTGCCTTAGCAGACAAGGTGAAGGAAAATCTTATGGGATCTAAAGATAAGTTAAGAGCAAAAGGATTTCAAGGGACAAAACTGATCCTCTGGAAAATCAGAATGGTAATCTACATGTGGCGCCAAAAGAGATGGGAGAGATTACTCAGGAAATGGACACAGAATCTTTTGAAGTGAGGCAAAAAGGTACCAACTTCATGGATTCTATCCAGATTACAGAGGAGGAGGTGTTTTCTGTCTTGAGGCAAATTAACGTGGATAAATCCCCAGGTCCTGACAAGGTGTTCCCTTAGACCTGTGAAACTACTGGGGCCGTAGCAGAGATATTCAAATCTTCCTTAGCGACAGGTGAGGTACCAGAGGATTGGAGGAGAGCCAACATTGTTCTGTTGTTTAAGAAAGCCTCTAAAATTAAACCAGGAAATTATAGGCCACTGCGCCAGACACCAACAGTGGAACAGTTATTGGAAGGTACCCTATGGGACTGGACATGAATATTTGGATAGACATGGATTGATTAAGGGTGGTCAGCATGGCTTTGTGTGTGGTAGGTTATGTCTAACCAATCTTATAAAGTTGTTTGAGGAAATTACCAGGAAAGTTCATGAAGTCAAGGCAATGGATGTTGTCTACCTGGACTTTAGCAATGCATTTGACAAGGTCCCACATGGGAGGCTGGTCAAGAAGGTTCAGTTGCTCAGTATTCAAGATGAGGTAGTAAATTGGATTAGACATTAGTTTCGTGTGAGAAGCCCGAGAGTGGTAGTAGAAGGTTGCCTCTCTGACTGGAGGCCTGTGACTAGTGGGGTGCAGGGTCCATCATTGTTTGTCACCTATATCAATGACATGGATGGCAATGTAGTCAATTGGATTGGCAAATTTGTGGATGAGACCATGATTGGGGGTGTATTGAACAGCTAGGAAAATTGGCATGGCTTGTAGTGGGATCTGGACCAGCTGGAAAAATGGGCTGAAAAATGGCAGATGGAATTTAATGCAGACCGATACAAGGTCTTACACTTCAGTAGGACCAACCATTGCAGGTTTTACACAACGAATAGTAGGACAATGAAGAGTGCAGTAGAACAAAGGGATCTGGGAGTCCATAATTCATAGTGTCAGAGGTAGATAGGATTGTGAAAAAATCTTTTGGCATATTGGCTTTCATAAATCAAAGTATTAGAGTACAGGAGAAGACATACACACAAAATGCTGGAGGAACTCCAGCCAACAACTCTGGAAAAGAGTACAGTTGATGTTTTGGACTGAGACACTTCAGCAGGACTGAAGATGCTGCCTGGCCTGCTGAGTTCCTCGAGCATTTTGTGTGTGTTGCTTGTATTTCCAGTATCTGCAGATTTTCTCTTGCTTGTGACAGGAGAAGGGATGTTATGTTGAAGTTCAATAACACGTTGGTGAGGCCTAATTTGGAGCATTGAGTGCAGTTTTGGTCACCTACCTACAGGAGAGATGTAAATAAGTTTGAAAGGGTACAGAGAAAATTTACAAGGATGTTGCCGGGTCTTGAGGACCTGAGTTATATGGAAAGATTGAATAGGTTTGAAGATTGAGAGGAGATTTGATTGAGGTACACAAAATTATGTGGGCTATAGATGGGAAAAGTGCAAGCAGACTTTTTCTGCTCAGGTTGGGTGGGACTACAACTAGAGGGCATGGTTTAAGGGTGAAAGCTGAAAAGTTTAAGGGGAACATGAGGGGAAACTTCTTCACTCAGAGGTTCTTGAGAGTGTGGAATGAGCTGCCAGCACAAGTGGTGCACGTGAGTTTAAGAGAAGTTTGGATAGGTACATGTTATGGAGGGCTATAGTCCTGGTGCAGGTCAATGGGAGTAGGCAGTTTAAGTGGTTCAGCATGGACTAGATGTGTTGCACTTCTTATGACTCTATGACTCTATTCTAAAGCAATTACTAATTTTTTGATCAACATGACCTATCCTGCACCAGGTTTTGTGCCTGTTCTGTAGTCAAGTCATGTCAAGTTTGTTTTTATTTAACTATATACATGTACACTGTCAAACGAGACACTGTTTCTCCAAACCAGGGTGTAAAGCACTGTGGTATACATAATACACATAACATATAATAACTTATGAAATAAGGATGAAATCTACAGATGGATTACACATAAGTAAACAAACAAAAGTACATAAATTAAATATTGTAAGGTATGGAACAGAATAACCACAGACACTTCAAATGTGATGTGGCAGGGAGTTCAGAAGCCTTATGACCTGAGGGAAGAAACTGTTTCCATCCTGTCTGATCTTGTTTTTATGCATCATAGTATTCTATCTGATGGTACAAAGTCAAAGAAGATGCTGGATGGATGGGTGGGATTCTTAATAATACTAAGAGCCCTGTATGTGCTGCACTCCTGATAAATGTCCCTGATGGATGATAGGGAGACTCCTTTGATCCTCTCAGCCCTTCTCACAGTCCTTTGTAAGGGCTTCTGGTCTGATGCTTGGCTGCTCCCATACCAGATGGAGATGTAGCTTGTCAGGATACTCTCAAAGGTGCTCCTGTAAAATACAATTAAGATGCAATGACATGCCCTGCAACAACAGGAGGCATGGACCCCCATGTAGGAAGGATTACAGACCTCAAACTTCAGTGAAGGTCAGAAGAAGCCCAGTCAAACAGACACAGTGAGTCATTGTCACTGACAGAATGGAGGAGGATGGAATTGAAAGGGGGCAGGGCTCATGAGAACGCATAGGTGCAGTACATGCAGTGTTGTGAAGACATAACCCAGTTGAGGTGCTTTAGAGCAATGTGATCTAATTTCATGCAGGAAAGCACTGTACTAGGAATGAAGAACTGTTAGTGTGGGTGTTCCTGAAGTAGGGAAGCAGGGTTCCAGAAAGGAAACAGGGATTTGCAAAAGTACTGTCAATATGATATACACTGGAAGTAATTTTCTATGTGTGCGGCATTAAAATAAAATAAGCAAAGCTGTGTGATCTAATTCCTAAGCAGATGTCTGCAAATGCCTGTCTGAAATAAGAATAGGTTTGTTAGAAAATGCACACAACTGGATAGATTTTAAAAAATCTGAGAGATTTACCAATTCTTCCCACTGTTGTGCATCAAAAAATAATCAGTCCACAGGGGTTATATCCACATTATAAAGGTCCTCCTGGCATTTGCTTAGGTTATGTTAATGTTATTGTTAATCTTGGAATCATAGTGTGTAAATTGTAAACTTCAACAGCTGGATGACCCAGGGAGACAGCTGTTTCTTTGAATCTCCCAGAATTCAGAACTAAGTTATGGTTTGTTTTGACTCATGACATACTGTTTTCCTGAGAAATTAATGACAATAATAAAACTGTTTTGAAAATGTACAGGATGCATTTTGCAAATAAATGGTGATAGTTAAGCCTATGACAATACTTCTTTAAAGCACATACAGATGAACTAGCTACTTTGAGATTTGTTGCATTGCATTGTGCATTGTATGGATGTGAAAGAGGATTTAATTTACTAGTCAGGGTTCAAATCTCATTAACTTTGCCCTATCATCTTCTAACATCAGTCTGAATTACAAACCACCTTCATGGATGTTCAGAAAAATGCTCAATTCCTTTTTTGGTCTGTGTTGCATAATTACTTCATGATTTTTTAAAATTTAGAAATACCAGGTGTAGAAATATACACATTTTGCTAAATTCAAAGTTAAATTCAAAAGTTTGCAGGTTGTTTGGGGTTTCAGCATTCTGCAGTCTCCAAGGGGATTCCTGGAGGCAGAGACAGCGTGCAGGAACCTTGTGGTGAGAAGACTGTGAGCCCATGTTTGACTCCATTTCACCAATTAAAGCTTCCATTGTTTGCTGATTAAAGCAACTAGGGATATTGTAGAGGCAGCTGGGGGATCACTCTGCTGTCAGGGAAGGGAGGCTGCCTTTCCATTGCTGGTGAGATCACTCTGCAATGGAGATGAAGAATATTGCCCAAGTTTTCTGCATTTTGGATGTGGACTTGAACTATGGGCTTTTCTCAGTCTTACGCTTTTTTTTTGTATTCTGTGTTTTTCACCTGACCTTTCTTTTTTGTGTGCGGGGAGGGGGGTTTGGGGGTTGGTGACTGTGCTGTCTTTCTTTTCTTTCATTGTTTCGTGACTACCTGGAGAAGAAGTATTTCAGAGTTGAATACTTTGATAATAAATGAACCTTTGAACTTTTGAACCTTAGCCACATGCACCTTGCAACTCCATGTTAATTGTAACTATCCAGCCAGCAGTGGTTGTTAATTTTGGTGGTTTGACTGTTTTATGGCATGTCTGTCCCCGTCCTCTTTCCTCCTAAATGTGCATAGTAGACTCCACTCTTGCAGACCAAGGCCAGAATCAGGTTTATTATCACTGGCATGTGACGTGAAATTTGTTAACTTAGTAGCAGCAGTTCAATGCAATACATAATATAGAAGAAAAAATAAATAATAATAATAATAAATAAAGAAGCAAATCTTATTCAGTATTCTTTATACAGTATACATCTATTGAATAGATTAAGAACAGTGCAAGAAACACAAATACTATATATTTTTAAAAAGTGAGGTAGTGTTCAAGGGTTCAAAGTCCATTTAGGAATCAGATGGCAGAAGGGAAGAAGCTGGAGATTCTGAATTCAGCACTTCAGCATTTATTCTGGATGCTTAAGCGCTGCCTTTCTGAGACACTGCTCCCTGAAGGTGTCCTGGGTACTTTATAGTCTAGTACCCAAAATGAAGCTGACTAAATTTATAAACTTCTGCAGCTTCTTTTGGTCTTGTGTAGTAGACACCCCCCCCACCCCCACCCATACCAGACAGTGATGCAGCCTGTCAGAATGCTCTCCACAGTACATCCATAGAAGTTTTTAAGTGTATTTGTTGACATACCAAATCTCTTCAAACTCTTAATGAAGGATAGCCAGTGCCTTACCTTCTTTATAACTGCATTGATATGTTGAGGTTATATCCTCAGAGATTTTGACACCCAGGAACTTGAAAGTGTTCACTCTCTCCACTTCTGATCCCTCGATGAGAATTAGTATGTTTTCCTTCGTCTTACCCTTCATGAAGTCCACAATCAGCTCTTTCGTCTTACTGACGTTGAGTGCCAGGTTGTTGCTGCAGCACCATTCCACTATTTGGCATATCTCACTCCTGTACACCCTCTCGTCACCACCTGGGATTCTACTAACAATGGTTGTATCGTAAGCAAATTAATAGCTGGTATCTGAGCTATGACTCGCCACACAGTCAATGGTATATAAAGAGTAGAGCAGTGCGCTAAGCACACACCCCTGAGGTGCACCAGTCAGTGTTGATCATCAGTGAGGAGATGTTATCACCAATCTGCACAGATTGTGGTCTTCTGGTTAAGAAGTTGAGGATCCAATTGTAGAGTGAGGTACGGAGGCCCATGTTCTGCAACTTCTCAATCAGGATTGTGGGAATGATGGTATTAAATGCTGAGCTATAGTTGATGATCAGCATCCTGACATAAGTGTTTGTGTTGTCCAGGTGGTCTAAAGTCACGTGGAGAGCCATTGAGATTGTGTCTGCTGTTGACCTATTGTGACGATAGGCAAATTGCAATGGGTCCAGGTCCTTGCTGAGGCAGGAGTTCAGTCTAGTCATGACCCACCTCTCAAAGCATTTCATCACTGTAGATGTGAGTGCTACCGGGTGATAGTCATTAAGGCAGCTCACATTTTTCTTCTTAGGCACTGGTATAATTGTTGCCTTTTTGAAGCAAGTGGGAACTTCTGCCCGTAGCAGTGAGAGTTTGAAAATGTCCTTGAATACTCCTGCCAGTTGGTTGGCACAGGCTTTCAGAGCCCTACCAGGTACTCCATCGGGACCTTCTGCCTTGCGAGGGTTCACTCTCTTTAAAGACAGTCTAACATCGGCCTCTGAGACAGAGATCACAGGGTTATCATTTGCAGCAGGGATCTTCACAGCTGTAGTTGTATTCTCCCTTCCAAAGCAGGCATAGAAGGCGTTGTGTTCATCTGGTAGTGAAACTGCTGCTATTAACGCTATTGGGTTTCGCTTTGTAGGAAGTAATGTCTTGCAAACCCTGCTAAAGTTGTTGTACATCCGATGTTGCCTCCATCCTTGTTCAAAATTGTCTCTTTGCCCTTGAAATAGCCCTCCACAAATCATTCCATCAGAGGTGCAATAACCTTTTAACCTCCAGCTTTTTTTTGCAACAGACTTTTCAACACTTAGTTCAGTAGCCTGAGAGAGCAGGGTGGTCTCCTTAGGCTCTGCAAGAAATGCTTGCAAACCCTTGCTCCAGCACTGACCCAAACTCATCCCTCTTTCTCCAGACACCAGCACCTTGCTTAATACACTATCTAGGAGCCTTTGCTTTTCTTGGACCTTTGACCCAGCTTTCACTCCCACCCATAAGCTTTTAACATTTATTCTGCTTTTTTGCTAGTTTGAACATCACAGAAAAAGTCAAAATTTATTGCCAATCTTTCATTGCTCTTGAGAAGGCGTTGTTGAACTTCTACCTTCTACCACTGCAGTTTATCTGGTGTTGATACCCACACGATACTATTGGATGGGTACTATTTAAACCCATCAATGAACATTTGCAAATTAGGGTGACCCACAGTTCAGAGGGGAACTTTCAGGTGGTAATGTTCCACTGAATCTCCTGCTTATGTTGTTGTAGATAGAGGTCATGAGTTTGGAAAGCGGTTTGGGTAGACTGAGTGAGAAACTAGTTTCTTTTAAGATAGTATGCTCTGCAGTAACTATGCACCAGAGATGGAAGGAATGAATGTTTAGGATGACAGAAAGGATGCCTTGGAAGGGTAGAGCACTTATCCGGGCAAGTGGTAAAAATGAAAATGATAGAGCTACAAATACTAGAAATCCAAAATAAAAACAGAAAATTTTGCTAAACCTCAGCAGAGTAAGCTGCAATTGTAGGAAGAGAAGTAGAATTGATATTTCAAATAAACGATGCCTTAAAGTTCAAAGTACAAAGTTAATTTTATTGACAAAGTGCCTATATGTCACCATATACCACACTGAGATTAATTTTCTTCTCTGCAGTCTCGAAAACGTCGATGATGATCACCGGCACCATCTAGACCAGCTTGAAAAGGCAAGACTATGCTATCAATTTGTGCCATGTTCATAATGGAGAGGCTTTTTGAATGTCAGGGGGAGAGACACTTGCCACACAAACCTAGCCTCTGTTCTGCTCTTGTATCCACTGTATTTCTGTGGTTGCTCAATTTACTCTTTGGTGCTCTCCATGGACTCTGTCTACATTTCGCTCTGCCTCAGAAAAGCAGCCAGCATATTCAACGACCCCACCTATTCTCTCTTCTCCCTTCTCCCATTGAGCAGAAGATACAAAATCCTGAAAGCACACACCATCAAGCTCATGGACAGCTTCTACCCTACTGTTTTAAAACTATTTGATGGTTCCCTAGCACAATATGACAATCTACCTTGTTATAATCTTGCACCTTATTCTCTACCTGTACTGCAGTTTCGCTGTAGCTGTTTCTCCTGGTGCGTCTAAAGGGGTTGTTCCCCAGACCCTCTTTTATACTTACTCACGGGGTCTCAGATGTCAATCAGGTTGGGATGATGCAATCCCTCAACCAGCCCACTCTGGTCGTCCCCGAGGGGCTTCAATGAATAGTACAGTACTCAATACACAATTCCGTCTCCAAGAGACAATGCCCATTATCAGTGGCTTTGTTCTGTTGAGGCCAGGACACATTCCAAACCTTGTGGATTCTGCGTGTCTCTCTCTCATTTCCTGAGTCCCAGACCCGAATTAACAGCGATCTTGCGATTCTCAAAAAGGAGGGGGCGACTTTGTACCCTTCAGCCCCTCAGAGTTGTGGCACATTCGTAACACTTAAAATAAAGGATCCATTACACAACATACTGTTTGGGAGTTTTATTTATTTGCGAAATCGGGACAGAGAAGTCTGTGCAAAAACAAATGATAGACTAAAAGACACAAGGAGTGTTACTAATGAGGCAAATCAAGAAAGAAAAATGGAATTATGATTAACATTAGGCCTTGGTGAATACTATACTTGGAGCAACAAAATTGCTGGATCTTATATAAAAGTAAAGATATTGTAATGTTGATTATGTTTAATTAAATGGTTTCATATCTTTCTAAAGTATCACTCTGTGGTATACTCACATATTGCCAAAATGGCACAATTTAGTAGGTGAGCAAACATTGGTATATTTAAACGCCACACCAGAAAAGCTTGTGGAACTCAACAGATCAGGCAGCAGCTATGGGGTGAAATGAACAGTTGACGTTCCAGGATGAAACCCAGTCCAGATGAATGCCAACTATCAATTTCCTGCTGCAGAGGCTGCCTGACCTGTTGAGTTCCTCCCACAGTTAGTGTGTTGCCCAGATTCTAGCAACTGCAATCTTCTGTGTCTCTTCTTATCGCTTTACTACATGACATGCTAATTTTTAGTTTCAGTATCCTCCCATAAATGAAGCATTTTAATCATTGAGAGTGATCTCCAGGAAAACTAAAACATTTCACTTTTGAGCAGTTGGGTGAACATAATTTCTCGGGCTCGGAAGTGCAGAAGGATTTATACCTGCAGTCATTTGAAAGGAGATGTACTGAGGCACAGGTTAAAATAGACAGCTGAGTTTAAGAAATAACTCTGACATGTCAACAAGATCCTCCGATGAGCAACATGCTTGGCTAAAATTAAAATTAGCTTTTATATTACCTTCCAAGCAAAGTGTAATCTGAGGTTGAGAGAGTGAACAGCTTTAAATTGCTCGACATAAACATCATTGAGGATCTCCCATGGTCTGTACATACCGGCTGTGTGGTGAAGAAGGCATAACGGTACCTCTTTCCGCTCAGATGGTTGAAGAGGTTTGGTGTGGGCCCCCAAGTCCTAAAAACTTTCTATAGGGGGAACAATTGAGAGCATCCTGACTGGCTGCATCACTTCCTGGTATGGGAAATGTATTTCTCTCAGTTGTAGGACTCTTCAGAGATTGGTAGATGTGAACTTCCCACTGTTCAGGACATTTACAAAGACAGGTGTGTAAAAAGGGCCCGAAGGATCACTGGGGACCTGAGTCATCCCAACCACAGACTGTTCCAGCTGCTACCATCTAGGAAACAGTACCACAGCATAAAAGCCAGGACCAACTGGCTTTGGGACAGCTTCATCCACCAGGCCATCAGACTGCTTAACTCATGCTGACACATTGTATTTCTATGTTATATTGACTATCCTGTTATACATACTATTTATTATAAATTACTATAAATTGCACATTGCACATTTAGATGGAGACGTAATGTAAAGAGTTTTACTCCTCGTGTATATGAAGGACGTAAGTAATGAAGTCAATTCAATTCAATTCAAGAAACCTTATCCTTAATAACAGACCCCAACACTTTCCTAACCAGAGAGCCCTATAATTTCCTTTCTTTTGCCTTCCTCCCTTCTTAAAGAATGGAGTGGTATTTGCAATCTTCCAGTCCTCTGCGACCATGCCAGAATCAAGTGATTCTTGAAAGATCATGACCAATACACCTGTTATCTCTTCAGCAACCTCACTCTGGACTCTAGGATGTAGTCCATCTGGTCCAGGTGACTTATCCACCTTAAGACCTTTCAGTTTGCCTACCACTTTCTGCTTTGTAATAGCAATGGCACTTACTCCTGCTCTTGGACTCTCACTGACCTCTGGCACACTGCTAGTGTCTTCCACAGTGAAAACTCCATGGACCTCTTGCTTAATAGTATTGGTTTGTGGCACAAAAAAAGGTTGTGAACCCCTTGTCCAGAATTATCTCCCAAACCCCTACGTCTCTTCAATTCTTTTGCTTCCTTCTAAACCCTGCATAAGACCTGGTTTAATCCTGTGAAGCAGCTTGGCATTTTCTATCATGTTAGAGACATTATTTGAAGTAATGATTGTCTCTGAGCATTTTCTAATAGTCTTTTATTAAAACTGACCAGTTACAAGCATTTTCTTGCTGGCTTAATGAACTTAGTTTGGCGTAATGAACTGGGGTACCATGCCTGGGCTAGTTATCCTTCACACAATATTAAAATATAAGTTCAACAAATCTAATCTTTTTACATCCTGCATACAAAGAGCTTCCTATTGTACTGGAGTGTTCATTCATCTGCCTTCTAGAGTATACATTTGGGCTCCATTGGTTGGGGTCAACCATTGATACTGCGTACGATTGGTCTATGTGAGTACCCAAGCCAGGGCAGTATGATATGGAGAACAAGCTGATCTCCATGCAACAGGCTCCCTCTCTCCACGCAGCTGATGAATGGTATAGTTTGTCTCTAACGGCATTGCAGCTGTTGCCAGTCCAGCTCTGGATATTTCTTTGGGGTTTACTCCTGAAGCCTTTGTAATGAGTGGGTTTAGCTGCAAGGCAATGGAGGTTTTATTTTCCTTCTCTTAGATGAGCTGCCAAACCCAGATGACAAGCTCCATCTGTCTAGAATATAGAGTAAGTGTATATCAGGATAATTGCAATACCGCAGCATCCAAATGCACACAAGGGTGAAGTGTTTTGGGGAGGATGTATATGGCTAACCTGAGGAGCAGCAGGAGTGTCAATACTTGATTCATGATTTATTAATACCCATTCAAGCTGGTGATAGAGGCAGATTTATTTTGACAACTCTACTTATTAATATGAACTTCTACAGATATATAGTCAAAAGCATTCTGACTGTTTGCATCATGGCCTGGTATAGAAATACCAATGAACAGGAGCACAAGAGGCTACAACACACTTCAAGGATGTGTGCTTAGCTCTGCTCCCTCTATACCCATGACAGTGTGGCTAGGCACAACTCAAATGCCATCTACACATTTACTGATAATACAACTATTGTTGACAGAATTTCAGATGATGATGAGTCAGTGTACAGGAGTGAGATATATCAGCTAGTTGAGTGGTGTTGCTGCAACGTTGCACTCAATGTCAGCAAGTCCAAAGAACTGATTGTGGACTTCAGGAAAGGTGAGCTGAGGGAACAGACTGAGCAATTTCAAGCTCCTGGCTGTTATTATCTCTGTGGATTGATTCTGGACCCAACATATTGATGCAGCTACAAAGGCACAACAGCAACTATATTTCATTAGGAGTTTGAGGCAATTTGGCATATCACCAAAGACAGTCGCTGATTTCTACAGATGCACCATGGAGAGCATTCTGACTAATTGCATTGCCGTCTGGTATGGGGGAGGGGCATTACTGCACAAGACGAAGATAAGCTGCAGAGAGTTGTGAACTTAGTCAGCTCCATCATGGGCACTAGCCTCCGCAGTATCGAGAACATCTTCAAAGAGTGATGATTCAAAAAGGTGGCATCCATCATTATGGACTCCATTCACCCAAGCCATGGCTTGTTCTCTTTGCTACCATCAGGAAGGAGGTACAGAAGCCTGAGCACACACACACTCAATGATTTAGGAACGGCTTCTTCCTCTCTGCCATCTGATTGCTGAATGGGCATTGAACCCATGAAAGTTAACTCACTACTTTTTTATTTCTATTTTTCCTCTACTTACTTAACTTACCTATTTAATATGGATATATGTGTGTTATTATCATTATGTATTGCATTGTACTGCTCCCACAAAGACAACGAATTTCACGACGTAAGCCAATGCTATCAAACCTGATTCGGATTCTGATATTCTGACAGCAAGTGGTGGCCTCATTCTGTTCCATCATGGCACAACTCTCCCCACCTTCAATGACATTTACGAAAGGCAATAGCTTGGAATGTGATTTCCATCATCAGGGAGCCCCATTATCTGGCTCATGCCCACTTCACATAGCTGCCATCATTCAGGTTCCTGGAGACCCACTCCTCCAGGCTCAACGACAGCTTCATTCCCACTGCCATCAATCCTTGAAACCACCTGGTAAACCCTAACACTACCTCAGACTATATTTTTATTTCTCTTTCTCTCTCAACTTGCTCTAATGCTGTTATGTGCATTTTATTTATTTTGTCATGTCACTTATGTATAATTTATGTTAATTTATGTTTTGTTTCCTTATGTTTGTTATGTACAATGGGGCTGCAGCAAAAAGCTAATCTGCATGGTATTTATACCCTGTGTATGTATGCCTCTGACGATCTACTTGAGCTTGATTTTAGCATCCAGACACTTGTTTGTGTTTATTCCCAGATTAAGTTAACAGTCTGCACCTCATAAAGGGAAAGAGGCAAGGACTGAGACCACTTACACAGAACATAGAATAGTACATCACAGGAACAACCCTCTCAGCCACCATCTTTGTACCAACCATAATAGCTATCTCAACTAATCTCATCTGTCTGAAAACAGGCCATATCCCTCTGTTCTCTGTCTGTTGTCTCTTAGTTCCAATGCTTTACCTTTTTTGTTCATTGTTTTCATATCAGCTTTCATTATTTACCCCAGCAGCAGGTTCCAGGAATCTACTGTTCTCTGTGTTAAAAAGACTTACCTCTCATCATTATGAGCTGTGTTTTTGACATGTCCACCCTGAGGAAAAGAGCTCGACTACAATCCTACCTACACCATGTATACACTTCTGTCAGGTTTTTCCTCAGCCTCAAATGCTTCAAAGCAAACGATCCAAGTTTGTCCACCTCTCTTTATAGTGAATACTCTCCAATCCAAGCACCATCGCAGCGTACATCTTCTGCACCCACTCCAAAGCCTCCACATCCTTCCTCTAACATGGCAACTAGAGAAGCATGCTGCACTTTCAATGAGGCCTAACTCTGGAGGTGATGACATCACATAGTACAGCCCTTTTTGCCTTTTGGTCGTTTCTCTAAAGGCCTAAGTAGAGAAGGTGGGCAGTGTGTAAGTGAAGAATCATAATTATAGTCAAATCTTGGTGATTGACAATTCTGCCAAATATTCTGTTTGCACAATTAAGGAGTATGCAGGAGTGAGCACTAAGCTCACAACACATAATTCACACTACCACAACAATAAAGCTGGCAGACGACTTCTGTCAGCCAATGTCAACCTATCCCATAAGCAGTTCCCATACCTTTGAGACAAAGGTATATACTTGTTGTGTTACTCTGATTCGATGTCCAGCAACTAACCTGAATGCCCTTCACTAGGTACCGACAGAATCTGCATCAGCCTCATGATTTGAGACCTTCATACTAAACTCAGAGTTCAACTAAGGAATATGTCACACTGAATGTAGTGAAACCCATGTGATTTAAGGTATTCCCTGAATATTCCTATTTTATAAATTCCCATCCCATCCCCAATCATTTGTGAGAATAGAACAATCCTTCATCTTACTCTGTGTGATGGGAGAGAACTATCTGAAGAACTGTGCTCCATTACCCCCTTCCTTCCTGCTCCCCCCTTGCCTATTCCTATTGTAGCACCAATAGTAGGGAGCAAAGCAGCTTAAATGGACTCAGCGACACCTTCTGATCCAGTCATAACCCAACGCCCGACCTGGTGCTGGTTGTGACTCTTCATTGCCCCAATCACCCCTCCCTCTACATTTCCTGTCATCCTACCCCCATTTTCCCTCATCGTTATGGCAACTGTGCAGCTTGGCTGCACCTATATCACTAAATATACAAATTATATCTTGATGCTTTATTTTGTTGAGTTCCAATATGGCAAAAAGAAAACCTCATCCATTATGCCAATAATGGATGAATTCAGATTCTAACCGGACGTGCATCCGATTCCTTTGAAACAGTTTACTTTTCTGACACAGACTGTACAACTAACAATGATGTGCTGCAGATATTCTGGCTATAGGAACAAGCCTATACAGAAATACCAATGGCCAGCTTAGCCTCAATAACTGCTCACAGGGCATTTCATACTCTGATTTGTGGTGAAGTGCAGGTGACTCTGTGGCATTTTCTATTGGTGATGTTCCCAACAAAAGCAGGACCTATCAAACACTGCTCCTTGCTGCTTGTTGAATAGAGCCTTCTGCTGAGATTCTTTGTCCTCTCTTTGTCATCTTCTTGTCCACCTCCTCCTTGTAGCATGTTACCCCGTACTCAGGATCTGTCTATAGAGATCACTATACACAATCACATTAAAAAGAAATCTACAACTGTAGAAATGACAAAATGTGGAAGCCTCATTATAATGTACTCATATCAGTCTGTTGTACAGGTGAACATTGGGCAATAAGTTTCATCCTTGATCACAGCAGTATGAGATTTGCTTGTGAAAGAGACTAATAATAATAAACTGAAAAGAGTGTCTAATTCAAACCAAATTCATAAAGTATGTTGGAACTTGAAATAAATGTCTTAGATTTATATTGTACCTTTCATGACCTTTACAAACAATGAAATACTTTTAACGTTCAGTCATTTTCACATTACCTGTTATATAACATGGATGACAGCATTATAATGACCTTAGCTTTGGGATTACTTCAGAGGAATTTAAAATAAGGATTTTTTTTATGACAGATTCCTTACATAAAAGACTTTTGTCAGGGTAAATCTATTTGTGCTACAATGATTGTAGAGTATTTTCACTTTATCAAATGAATTAAATTAAAAGGCAAAACATTATTGCTTTGGAACTAGTACAACAACAAATGCAGAAGGAAGAAATCTTACTCCATGATGTTCAGCTTTCACAGGGCACATGAATAGGGTACCTCTGTCCTCAATGTCAGTGCCGGGGTCGGGGACTTGCTTCCAAAAGAGTCTTAAGTTAATGGATTTTCAAAGAGTAAAGACACTGTCAGCTTAAATGTACATACCAGACTTCATGTCAAGAGGGCATCCTAAAGAGCGTCAAGGCCAAGTAATAATTCTGACGTTTAGTCAGAGTTGCTTTGTGGTGCCCCTCACTCAACAATAAATGATGTAGTAATGTTGCTTGAGAGGGAATCCTATGTTCTTCATTGGATTCTACCAGGCCATTAATGTTCATGTTAACAGGAAACCAGGTCTTTATAAACATGGTCATTGTTCTATAGTCTATTAATACTATGGCTTCCTTTTCTGTTCTTGCTACAGTATGTTACCTGTGAGATCTAACACAGATCCTGTATTAGCCACAACATATTTGACGTTAACATTCAAGCTTGTATTTTAGGTCAATTTTACTCTCACAGGAATACATGTCCATCAATAAATGCCAGGAAAATTAACTTTTTGAAGCAGCATCACAGCACATTACAACATGATAAATATAAGTTAATGAAAGAAAATAAACATACAGACATTAGTACAAGAATTAGGATCTTTCAGTCAGTTCAAGAAACCTGAAAGAAGTGGGGAAGAACCTATATTAAACTTTGAGCTGTGGATCTTCGGGCCTGAATGTAGCATTGAGGAGAGGCCATGGCCCAGATAGTGGGGGTCCATGATGATGAATTTCACTTTCCTGAGCCATCTTGTAGATGTCATTGAGGATGGGAAAAGTTCCTGAGATAGAACCTATGCTGTACCTAAGAAAGAACTGCTAAGTCCACTAATCTCTGTAGTCTCCTGTATTCCTGTGCAGTGGCATTTCCATACCAGGCCACGATGCAACCAATCAGAATGCTCTCCATTATACATCTGTAGATGTTTGCCAAGGTGTTTGATGATATGCTGAATCAGCATACACGTACAGCCAGCCCTCTTACCACACTTTGGAAGGAATGGCTGCACATAGTCGAAACTGGAAGTCTTGGAGCGAAGCCACCTAGACTTCAGGGTAAGTGACAAGTAACACAAAAGATTCTGCAGTAATCTTAAGCAATACACATTGACAGCGCTGAAGGAAATCAGCAGATCATGCAGTACCTAAGGACAGAAATAAATAGTTGACATTTCAGGTGAAGACCCTTCATCAATGGTCATGAGTGAAGACTTCTGGTAGAGGGTCTTGGTCAGAAACATCAACTGTTTAATTTCCTCAACAGATTCTGACCTGTTGAGATTCGCTAGCATTTCATAAAGTCAAGAGATTCTGCAGATGCTGGAATTCTTGAACAACACACACAAAATGCTGGAGGAGCCCAGCAAGTCCAGCAGTATCCATGGATGAGAATACTCCTTATGGAGTCCACTATTTATTCCCCTCCATAGGTGCTGCCAGACCTGCTAAGTTTCTCCAACATCTTGGTATGATGCTGGAATGTAAGTGGCTTTATAAGAACAGACCTGAAAGATGTGGAGTAGATACATCTGGATTGGTAAGTGATTTCTTCTGGGCAGATCTAGAAAGGAATAGAGGATTATAGGCTGAGTGCAGGTTGGTGGGACTAGGTGAGAGTAAGCATTTGGCAAGGACTAGAAGGGCTGAGATGGCCTGTTTCTGTACTGTAATTGTTATATGGTTTATATGGTTTAAAACCTGGAGCGAATTCAGCTGGCCTGTAAGCTAAGTTGTTATTTCCATACACTACTGAATGACCTGAAGTGAAGTGGGCTCCAGCAGGGATTTTTGGGGCATTTAGGGTTGGCCTGGTGTCAGGATTCAGTCCTGGGTACTCAGTCGGTTCAGGGTTCTGATCGAGAGGGACCCAGCTTTGGACCTTGTTGATGGACATCTTTACAGTTGCCTGGTTGGGCCTTGGGATGAAAATAAATATGGTCCTATTTTAATAATAACAAAATCAATTTGAGCAATATTACTCTTTTAAGGAACAGTATCTAAAAATGGTAACTGTTTGTAGCACCTTGCATGGGTAAAATTATATAATCTTCAGAGTAATATATCCTTTGAAATGTGATCATCTGGTAAATAAATAATTTTGATCTACTTAACTGTATAAAATAGGGATATATCAACATCAATTAAAATTGAATCATTCCTCAAAGAGAGGGAGGGAAGCAGAACACTGTTAAGGTAGAACATTTAATTCTATTTGCAGTAGAGAAAACTGAAGCTAAAAGGAAAATATGAGTTATTTAATGTTACTCTCTTCTTGCAGATCAGCACAAAACAATGTCTGCCCTCCAGCTAAGATACCTAAAATGAAAAATATATAATTGACTGCAGAGATATCTCAGACTACATAAAGTTGACAGGGTCCAGAGCATCACATACAAAATGCTGGAGGAATTCAGCAGGTCAGGCAGCATCTTTGAAAATGAATAAATAGCCGACTGTTTGGGTTGAGACCCTTCTTAGCTATTTACTTTTTTTTTGTTACCTGTTTACTGATGGAAAACCCAAACTCCGTGGTTGGTTTAACATGAATTTATTAAATTGACCCTGTTGATCTGTTAAGCTAGGAAAAGAAACTTACTTTCCTTGAAGGTTGAATAACACAGAAGAAATGCAATATGGCAAGCATGTAAATATAAATGAAAATACTATGTAATTTTACAAGCAATTTTCTTCTAATAATATACATCAGTTCTTTATGCCAAGGTATTTCATGCTGTGGCTGCTATAATTGAGTATTCATCAGAAAATGAGTGCCAAAATTTTTAATATTAATAATATCTCATATTTCACAAGTTCCTTTTCTCTGTTCAAAGCCAAAATACTTCAATAAATCAGACATTTGACAAAGTTTCTTTAAAAATAAATGAACAACTTAGTGAATGGAACATCTCAGTTATTTTCAATTTATCAATAAATTTTGGCTTGATTTTGAATACATGACCTGAATTGGTCTTTGTACAAATGCATGGACTCTCGTAAGTGAATGAATTACAGATACAAGTTCAATATGATGTTCTCATAGCCATTACCATGAGCTGGCTGTGTAATGGTGAGGAATGAGAAATTAAATGATGAAGTTTGCAAGAATGATGGGGAAAATTGGTGGAAGGTAAGAGTAACACTGAAAAATCATTAACCCAGTGAAATACGCACTTATTGACTTGAAACGTCAACAGGTCCTTACTTCTCAATGATGTACCTCGATTTGCTGATTTCAAAGTTGTTTCTTGCTTGATTATCATCACATCCTTCCAGAGACCATAAGATATAGGGGCAGAATTAGGCTATTCATTCCATCGAGTCTGCTCCACCATTCTATCATTGCCGTTCCCAGATCCCTCTCAACCCCATACACCTGCCTTCTCGCTATATCTTTTGCAGTCCTGACCGATCAAAAAATGTTCAATTTCTGCCTTAAATATATCCACGGGCCTGGTCTCCACCGCAGTCTGTGACAGAGAATTCCACAGACTCACTACTCTCTGGTGATAGAAAATTCCTCCTTACCTCTGATGTAAAAGGTCACCCCTCAGTTTTGAGGCTGTGCCCTCTAGATCTGGATACCCCCACCATAGGAAACATCCTCTTCACATCAAACCTATCTAGTCCTTTCAACATTCAGTAGGTGTCAATAAGATCTCCATGTATTCTTCTAAATTCCAGGGAGTACAGGCCCAAAGCTGCCAAACATACCTCAGGTGTTAACACCTTCATTCCTGGAATCATTCTCATGAACCTCCTCTGGACTCTCTCCGATGATGTAGCAGTAAGGGGATGAGACCTTAAGCTATGTCACTGCCTTGTGCACCTGGATTGCAGCAATCCATAGGTCTCTGAGCAATCCATAGGTCTTTTCCGCCCCCAAATGTCAGGAATCATCATGAAGTGATTTCAACACAATCCTCCGATACTTCTTGGGCAGAACCAACTGGCAACACTGAGGCTGGTCTGGGTTGAGGTCACCCGGCATAAGATCTGTTTCTTCAACTCCAACCGAGGCCATTCCCACAGTAACGGAAGCACTGACGCATGTTTTGTCTTCTCCACCTGAGCCATGTCACCCTTTTCGACCGCTGCCCAAATTGCACCAATGGTATCATCTCGCTGAGCAGCTGCTACCTCCCCTGAACTCAATTCCGGCCGCTAATTTGTCTTCAGAGCAGTCAGGTTAGAGTAAACTTGGGGAATAGCATCATCAGAAGCCCGCAATTGATCTACCGCTCGCTCCTGTCTTTCCTTTCCCTCTGCCTTCACAGTGATGGCAAACTGACACATGGCCTTCACCCCTGGGCCAGGAACACTCACCCACAACTCATCCCAGACCGGTCCCTCATGCACCCATCGGGACAAAGCATCAGCATCAATGTTCCTGCTTCCTGGCCGGTACTTCAGGCTGAAATCATAGGCAGACAACGCTGCCAACCACCGATGGCCTGTGGCATCCAGTTTTGCCGAAGTCAGGATATAAGTTAGGGGGTTATTTTCCATCCTCACCTCAAACTTGGCCCCGTAGAGGTAGTCACTCAGCTTATCCACCACCACCCATTTCAACCCCAGAAATTCCAACCTGTGCATGGGATAATTTTTCTCGGAGGGCGATAGACTCCAGCTGACAAACACAACGAGCTTCAACCTGGTATCCTGATCCTGATACAGGATGCCCCCTAAACCCTCTCGGCTGGCGTCCATGTGCAGTACATACGGCAATCGGGGGTCCACAAAAGCCAGCACCGGCTCTTGGGCCAGCAGCTCCTTCAGCGACTGAAAGGCCTCCTCACACACCTCGGTCCAAAGGGCTCCAATGGGCTAAGATACTCTCCACTTTTCCCCCTCCCTTTCTTCCCCAAGGGAGGGTAACCTCACAGAAGCTGATTCAACGGGTGACTCACTTTTGCATTGCCTTTCACGAACCTCCGATAATAACCACAGAACTGAGGAACAAGCACCGGGCGCTCACAGTCTGGGGTCTTGGCCAAGTGGTGACTGCGGCTATCTTAGCTGGGTCTGTAGCTACTCCATCCCATGAGACTATGTGCCCAACATAACTAACAGACGTTTGGCAGAACTGGCACTTGTCCAGGGGAAGTTTTAATCCTTCAGCTTTCAGGCAGCCCAGCATCTTCAGCAACCTCGCTTCATGTTCTTCCAAGGTGGATCCAAACACTATACGGTCATCCAGATACACCAATACCTCAAGCAAGTTCATATCCCCCACCGTCTTCTCCATGACCCGCTGGAAGGTTGCAGGAGCTCCCAAGATGCCCTAGTGCATCCTTTTGAACTGCAAAAGTCCCAAGGGACACGTAAATGCTATGCTCTCTTTCCCAGCCTCAGTCATGGGGATCTGGTAATATCCACTCCTCAAGTCGAGCACACTGAACCATTTCACACCACTCAGGCAGGCCAGCGCATCTTCAATCCTTGGGACGGTATACTGGTCACTACAGTACACCTGTTCAGAGTTCTATAGTCCACACACATCCGTACCTTCCCATTCTTCTTTTGGGTCGCTACTATAGGGGCTTTGGGATTCGGTGATGATCCCAGTTTCCTTCAACTGACACAAATGCTGCTGAACGTCCTCCACCTCCGCAGGGGCCAGTTGCTGTGACTTTCTCTGAACGGGGTATCCTCAGTAACCCAGATAGTGTGACGCGTGCTCTTGGAACAACCCACATCACACTCGTCAGTGGAAAAGCTTCAACATCTTTTCTACCAGCCTCCTCCTCCAACTCGCAGGATCCGGGGAGTTCCTGAAGTTGAATGACTCAGCGAACAACTTCCCCTCTTTTTCCAATAGTTTCTCCCCAGCTTGTCTCACAGGGACACTAGACATTACCATCACCAGGAATAAGTGCGCCAGGGACAGCCCCCACTTGAAGGTGACCTCCCTCTTCATAGTGTTCCTGACAATCACTGCCATCCTGCTCACCTGTACCACTGAGGGCTTCTGCAATTCGGGCCTCACCAGTACCCCAGCAGGAAATCCCAGCTCACCTTCATGGTCATCCGGAGTGTCCACTAAGAGGGCCTTGTCCTCAGGCACTCTGGGAAATATGGGTGTCTCCATCACTCTCGCTACTTCCCCGGGCCGTACCACCATTGGTTTTGACTGGGTGAACGACATAAAACCTGATCTAAATTCGGTATCCGGCCTAAAGCAGCCACGCACTTCCTCAAAAGCAGCTTGACACACCAGGTGCACGAACGATGTTCTCAGAAACCTCTCGCCAGCCTTTTCCTTGCAGGCCTCCATGAGCCTCCTCACAAGAGGGGTGTTGGTCCCCACCAGGATTGAAACGCCACCATGCTCAACAGGGTCCGGACACCCAGCACCAATGTATCAGGGATCTCAGACCACATCGGTCTCCAAGAACTCCAACTTCACTGACAAATAACCCTTGTATGGATAATCACTAGCATTGAGACCCCAGATCTTCAGTGCACTGAATGGGGTCAATAGCAAATGCTTCAGATACTGGTTGTAAAATGAACAGTACAACAGTATGACCCACGACCTGGTGTCGAGCATGGCTTTAGCACAAATACTTTCTATCCATAGAGATACACTAGAGCGTGGTCCCATTAATCCTTCAGGAATTGGGACCGTCGCTTTCGGGGGTTCCTTGGTACATTTCTGGGAACGTGCTCCCCCAGAGACACCAGGCCGCTCCCTCACTGGGTCTCCTCTAAATTTTCCCTACGACTCTCTCTGCTGAGGTACCCAGGGGCTCACTCTCCTCCTCATGTGACACCTGCTGCCAGCAGCTCTCCGCATTGTACGTCTCCTTGGGGGATCCGTACCCCCATCAGTTCCATCATATGGGGAAGTCACACCCGCTGATAACAGCCGATGTATCTCCGTTCTCAACTCTGGCACAATCTCCTCTACCGCTCCCTGGAATAGGCTATCTGTGGTCACTTCACTGCAGGGGACTACTACCGAGGACTGTACCCTGCTGACTGAGTCCTCCCACACCTCTGCCACGTTCTCCTCTTCCTGTACCTCACTGATCAGCTCAACAAAAGATGTAGGGGGGCGCGAATTATGAGACTGTTGGAGACCCCAAGCTATCAGGTCCTGGGACTGGGCGCCCCTGGCTACCTGGTCCATTCTCAACTGATCCACTTCAGCCGCCTGAATGAACTCTCTGCGCTGCAAGCAATTTAGCTTCCTCTCTAGCCAAAAAATAAAAGCAGGAAGCTTCTCCCCCTTCTCCTGACGCATGTTCTGAAAGCCCACCATGAGTTCCATTGGGCTTCCGGTAGGGCCAAAAGCACTGTCCAGTGCTTGCATGTAATTGACAGCTGTCGCTATGGGACACATGAACCTGACGGCTCTCTCAACGTCAGCAGCCCGCCCATTCAAACTTTCAACCAATCTGTCGCTTTACATCATCAGATCACTGCCACTCATCTAACAACTGAGAGGTCCGCTCAGCCCAAGTCCCATACTCCTCCTCCCCTTTAGGGGTGGTAGTTATTCCAGAGAATAGGCGGAGCCTGCCATAGCTGGGACTTTGAACCTGATTTTTCCATTTATTCGCCAGAGGTAAGGGCGGATACAAACTCAGAATTTTCGCTCTCCACTGAGGGACGTGGACTAATTAGATATTCCAAATCTGATCACTCCTTCCCCTCACTTCTCAGAAACAATAGAACCCTGTCTTTGAAATCTCTCCCCCCAACTACTACTGCTATGTCAGTGCTGGTCTGCATTAAAATGAGAGCTACGCCCGTCATTTTATCAAAGCCCGCCCCACAATCGCAACTTTAACAGTACTTAACAGGTGAATTAACAATTCATCCGGAGTACAAATATCTACCCCACTCAGGGTAATCACACAGCATCCAACGGAATCAATCCCGAACATAGCCCCCACAATTGTAACTCTCGCTTTGGCTAGTGGCTTAATATAGAGGATGATAGCCCCCTGCTCGGCCAAACTTAAGAATTGTCATTTGGGTGGATGCTGCACGATGTGTCCCCTGTTAAAAATCAGTACCATGAAATAACAAACAATACACAATATGCAATTAAATGATTGAGCTTTATAATTCTTAATTTGACTAAATGGTTAGTAAAGAAAACAAAAAAAGAAAAAAGAGCCCATTCACATGACACAGTTTAATGCGGAATGTTGGAGTTCACCGATAAGGCCATTCACCCACCATCGACCTCCTCTGATCGTCGGTCACCTTCGGACCCCTCACTCCGTCCACTCTGTCCGAGGTCTACCAACTCTCTCCCTTCACTTCTTCTCTCCTCATCTCTCCCTGGCAAAAGACTGCAAATTCCCGGCCCCCAGACACACAAGAAAGAACAACATCCTGCTCATTGGACAGCATGCCCTGTTATCTCTAGTCATAACTCAAACATCGCTGCTACAAAGAAATGATTACCTCAGCAGTGGAACATTACAGAGAAGCCATTACATTAGCAGTGAAACCTTACAGCATGTTACACTAGAAAAATTATGACTAATCCATCTGTTATCTCTTCAGCAACCTCTCTCAGGAAGTAGTTCATCTAATCCAGGTGACTTATCCACCTTAAGACCTTTGAGTTTGTCAAGCACTTTTTCCTTTGTAATAGCAATGGCACTCACTTCTGCTCCCCTACACTCATGAACCTTGGCAGTCTACTTGTGTCTTCCACAGTGAAGACAAATGCAAAGTACCCATTAAGTTCATCTACCATTTCTTTGTCCCCCATTACTTCCTCACCAGCATCATTTTCCAGTGGTCCAATATCAACTCGCACCTCCATTTTCCTCTTTATATAACTGAAAAAAACTTTTGGTATCCTGCTTTATGCTATGGCTAGTTTGTCCTCATATTTCACCTTTTCTCTTCATATAGATTTTTTAGTTGCCTTTTGTTGGAATTTAAAAGTTTCTCAATCATTCAACTTCCCTCTCAATTTTGCTTCCTTATATGCCTTTCCTTGCCTTTTATGCAGTCCTTAATTCCCCTTGTCAGCCACAGTTGCCTCCCCTTGCCATTTGAGAACTTCATCCATCAAGTCCACCTTCCTGACAAATTGTGTGAAGATTGCCAAGGATGCCTACCTCTCTTTTTTCTCCCTCTCTTCTACCTTCTAGGAGAAGAATCAGGAGCTTGAAAGCCCAGATGACCAGTCTCAAGAACAGTTTCTTTCCCACTGCTATCAGACTTATAGAGTTATAGAAATGTACACCCTATGCCTGTATAATCCCTGCCAGAACCACTTAAACAGCCTTCTCCCATCGAGCTGCACCAGGGCCTTAGCCCTCCGTACTCTGCTAACCACGTACCTATCCAAACTTCTCTTTAACTTTGAAATCAAGCTCGCATGCACCACTTTTGAAGCAATCGCCTCTTTTTTATTCCCTTCTCAGTGATGCTGCATCATTCTCAAACTCTTACTGCTACCCTTTCTGTTATTGTCCCTGAACTATTGCATTTTGCATTACCTCAGTTTCACCATTATACTTGGCATCATTCCACTGTTCTGCATTCATCATTGTGTTGATTACACCATGTATACTGTTCTTGTTGTGAGCTTCATGCCAGCAAGGAATTCTATTGCACCCTGGTGCATATGACAATAAACTAATCTGAATCTGAATCAAAATCCCCAAGTTTATTTTAGACTCAATGAACAACCTTCAAACTCTTTCCTCATTTGGGAAGTTTGGAAGTGATTGCTAATGAAGTCTATCCATTAAACTCCGTTGCTTTCTCATTCAGGTATTAGAGCACCCCATGGCAGCTATAAACCATATAAACTATATCAATACTGTGAGTATCCATGCTGTGAGGCATACATTACATCAGCACTCTAACAGAACATATTAAAGACATCTCATATCAGGTAACTGTGAGAAAGAGGTTGCAATTGAAGCTTAATAAAAACCTACAATTCATCAATAAAAATGCATTCAAATAATATGAAGAATGTTTGTAATATTAAAGGACAAATATAGGTTAATTTCAAAGAAATGCTTCAAGAAAATTATTAGATTCATTCACAGACTCAGAACAAGTGCCTTGAATACACTATAAAATTTGCAGCCATATTTAACTATTGTCATGTGCTATTAGTTAACTGAACTGAAAATGCTGTGGTCCATTATGAACAGAGGCCTCACCAGGGGTTTAATAATTGTCAGCTATTTCCATACATCTTCTCCATGCCAGTTCCTGCTATGAACAATTAACTAAACGTAGTTCTGGATCTTTCTGTAATTACCCATCTTAACACCCTGTTGCTTGTTCGACACTAATTATAACAATTACTAGCTGATAATACTGAAATTATCTTTCCAGTACATGCAAATGTGACAGGTCCTTGTGAGCTGTTTGATAATGGTCATTTTCTTATCCATTTGCAACAAGTTATTAAGTCATTAATAATTTGTAGGCATGGACATGAAAGGAACACTGTTAACTTATTGCTTGGTGACTTAAGCATTTTATTCTAATAAATATGTATCTTTGATCACCCGCATCTTCTGTTATCCTTCGGACTTATGGGGTCAGCTTGGGAGTATCAGGGGAATGAGTTCAGCAAACAATTCTCATATGACATGTCAACTTCTTCATCAATCCTAGTGCTTTGGATCTTCCTGTCTAGATAAAACCTTGAAACTTTGAAGCTATGTACTTAGAAAAATAATCATTAAATAATCAATGTTTTAGTGATATAGACATTTCCCATGATCATTCATATTAGTGAATTGGGAGCCAACATGAAACGTAGAAAACGAGGGGGGTTTGTGAGAGAGAGAGAGGTGGGAGAGAGAGTGAGTAACTGAAAGTTATATTCAAATAGAACAGATATCCATTTGAATTGATTAGTTCCTGGTGCTGTTTCAGTTGCATCAAAGTCCACACTTTGTTTCAGCCATCTGTAAGTTTATTCCTTTAGACAGAAAAATTTGTTGTAACTTATCATTTCTGCATCTCCCAGAGCTTGTAATATATCAGTATTTGACATGATGCTCCATTATTGAAGATAAATGTACAAGATGAATGGGCCTCATGTGGAGATATCCTGTCTATGCCGGCTTGCAGAATAAAAAAATGCGGTGGATCTTTTCATGGCCCATATTTCATTGTATCCCCTCTATTTATTTCCCTCCTAGACTCTGCAATAATGAACAATATGTGATGAATTCACAGTCTGGCTATTATTACAATGGTTTTACAGAAGAATTACAGACGGTTCTGTGACTTGTTAAATCTAATGATCCTGTTCATCAGCCAAATATATTTTTACCAAAGTGAAGCCAAACAATTGGTTCATTTTTAAATAAATGCAAATCCATACGATACTGTAACTTCCAATGTTTCTACACTCATTGTATCAGGACCAAAGGATGCATAATTACTTTGGCAGATCTCTATTCATCTTGAAAAAGGACCACCAAGCACAAACAGTATCCTGACACCTGTTTCCCTCAGTAAAATGACACGCAGCTGAAGACCAGGAGAGAAATGAACCAGAGCGAATGCTATAAATATATCAGCGCAAAGAATACGTGACCATTCCATTCTCAGCATGCAGCTTACTCCGTGAGAAAAATAAGACTTGCATTTATAATACCAATCACAATCTCTACTCTCAATCATTTAGTAAGCAATGGAAGGTATTATCTGTAGTTCTGTCACATTGCAGTTACTCACCGATAGCCTGCTCACCCATTTCACCAGGAATACTTCGATCCAGATCTCATCAGAGTTTTGTTTCAAAGAAGGACTAACATCTGAATGCTGACAACAACATACACAAAATGCTGGTGAAACACAGCAGGCCAGGTAGCATCTATAAGGACTCCATGCCAGTTTCCTTAGTAAATACAGACGCAAAAAAACCATTTAAGATCTTCCCCAAATTCTTTTGGTTCCATACATAGCCGACCACTCTGATCTTCAAGAGGACCAATTTTATCCCTTACTACCCTTTTGCTCTTACTATTCCTGTACAAGCTCTTTGGATTATCCTTCACCTTGACTGCCAAAGCAACCTCATGTCTTCTTTTAGCCCTCCTGATTTCTTTCTTAAGTATTTTTTTGCACTTTTTATACTCCTCAAGCACCTTATTTGCTCCCTGTTTCCTATATATGTCATACATCTCTCTCTTCTTCTTTATCAGAGTTCCAATATCTCTAGTGAACCAAGGTTCCTTATTCGTTTTTTAGAGCGCAAACATGAGAAAATCTGAAGATGCTGGAAATTCAAACAACAACACACACAAAATGCTGGTGGAACACAGCAGGCCAGGCAGCATCTATAGGGAGAAGCGCTGTCGACAGTTCGGGCCGAGACCCTTCGTCAGGACTAACTGAAAGGAAAGATAATAAGAGATTTGAAAGTAGTGGGGGGAGGGGGAAATGCGAAATGATAGGAGAAGACCGGAGGGGGTGGGATGAAGCTAAGAGCTGGAAAGGTGATTGGTGAAAGTGATACAGAGCTGGAGAAGGGAAAGGATCATGGGATGGGAGACCTCAGGAGAAAGAAAGGAGGGGGGGAGCACCAGAGGGAGATGGAGAACAGGTAAACAACTAAGTATGTCAGGGATGGGGTAAGAAGTGGAGGAGGGGCATTAACGGAAGTTAGAGAAGTCAATGTTCATGCCATCAGGTTGGAGGCTACCCAGCCGGTATATAAGGTGTTGTTCCTCCAACCTGAGTTTGGATTCATTTTGACAATAGAGGAGGCCATGGGTAGACATATCCTTTCTTTCTCCTGAGGCCTCCCGTCCCATGATCCTTTCCCTTCTCCAGCTCTGTATCACTTTCACCAATCACCTTTTCAGCTCTTAGCTTCATCCCACCCCCTGCGGTCTTCTCCTATCATTTCGCATTTCCCCCTCCCCCCACTACTTTCAACTCTCTTACTATCTTTCCTTTTGGTTAGTTCTGACGAAGGGTATCAGCCCGAAACGTCGACAGCGCTTCTCCCTATAGATGCTACCTGGCCTGCTGTGTTCCACCAGCATTTTGTGTGTGTTGTTTGAATTTCCAGTATCTGCAGATTTCCTCGTGTTTGATCTATAAGGACTGTCGATGTTTCGGGCCGAGACCCTTTGTCAGGCCTGCTGTGTTCCACCCTCATTTTGTGTGTTGTTGTTTGAATTTCCAGCATCTGCAGATTTCCACGTGTTTGATCTGAATGCTGAGGTGAGTGGCTGCCCACCTTAGAGCCAACTAAGTTATCATATGATCAAATATGGCATGCAGGAATCTTGGTGAAACTGAAGTTAACGGACATCAAAGGAAAAACAATGATCGCTGTCATATCCTGGAGAAAGGAAGGTATTGGTGGGTGTCAGAGGTCAAGCTCCCAGCCCTGGGTCATCAGTGCAGGAGCTTCTCAGGACGCAATCTTGACTCAACCATCATTTGCTGTTTCATTAACGCACATCCTCCATTGCAAGGCCTAAAGTGGAGATAATCACTGAGGATTTCACAATGTTCAGTTCAAGACAATATTCGGGCATAGGATGATAATTAAAGGCAGTGACCATCTCCAACAATAGGGAATTGAAATATCTACATTGACATTCGTCACCAGGTCCCCCACTACCAATATCCTGGAAGTCACCAATGAATGGTGATATTAAAATAGTAGCTCCAATAGCAGGCCAGAGGTTGTATATCCATCCAAACCAATGGAGGCCCTGAGATTTGCATTCAAATTCAACAACATCAATAAACTGGCTAACGCAAGCCATTCTAATGCAGAGTTTCAACCCAAAATTCTTTTCTTCCAACAGATGCTGCTTGACCTGTTGAGTTTCTCTAGCAGATTGCCTATTGCTTGAAGTAATATGGCTCCTCTGTTTTATCAGAACTAGACACAGCTGTATTGTATTTTTCCCCTCTGCAAACACTACTGAATCTGTTACGCACTTCTAACATTTTCCTTTCCGTTTCAGTTTTAAAGAACAACTTTGACCTCATTTCACTGCTTCACATGTCCCTTTGTGTGTAGCTCTGTTAAAGATTGAAATATTAGTCAAAGGCTGCATAGTGAAATCACAGGCATTTTGAAACACTCAGTAATGTGAGGTT
Organism: Hemitrygon akajei; assembly: GCF_048418815.1. Classification (NCBI taxonomy): domain Eukaryota; kingdom Metazoa; phylum Chordata; class Chondrichthyes; order Myliobatiformes; family Dasyatidae; genus Hemitrygon; species Hemitrygon akajei. The sequence goes on from NC_133129.1 coordinate 49,525,603, forward strand.
CAGCACCCGGCCATATGGTGTGCCGACAACAACCTGGCCCTTAACACCCAGAGACCAGGGAGATCATTGTGGACTTAAGGCATGCTAGGAGCCACACTCATGTCCCCATCTACATCAATGGAGCTGTAGTGGAGCGTGCATCAAGCTTCAAATTCCTTGCTGTCCACGTTTCCGATGATCTCACCTGGTGCCTGAACTCCTTCATCCTGATCAAAAAGGCGCAACGGCGCCTTTATTTCCTGCGGAGCCTCAAGAAAGCTCACCTCTGTCCCAGGATACTGACGGACTTTTACCGCTGTACCATTGAGAGCACACTCACCAACTGCATCTGAGTGGTGGCATCTCAGTATATGGCAATTGTCCTATATCAGACCGCAAAGCACTCCAACGGGTGGTGAAAACAGCCCAGTGGATTATCTGCACCCAATTGCCCACCATTGAGAACAGTTACGATAAATGCTGCCTGGGCAGGGCGAAAAGCATTATCAAGGATGCATCTCACCCTAACCGTGGACATTTTACTCTCCTCTCATCCGATAGGCACTACAGGAGCCTCCACTCCCACACCAGCAGGCACAGGAAGAGCTTCTTCCCTGAGGCTGTGACCCTGCTGAATCTCACATCACAGCGCTAAGCAGTACTGCACCCATATTGTACTGTCTCAGTACTTTTATATTTGTGTGCTGTAGCACTTACTTTTTATTTGCAGTTATTTTGTAAATAACACTATTCTTTTGCACTTTCGGTTAGATGCTAATTGCATTTCATTGGCTTTGTATCTGTACTCGGCACGATGACAATAAAATTGAATCTAATCTAATAATGAATACAAAGTTTTATGTTATATTTAATGATTCAGGTAAACCAAAACACATCCAGTGGTGCAAGATCCTCTTTTGTGGTGCAGTTATTTCAACTGGGATTTTGGATGTGAGAGACTGTGTTATGGCTGGTGCCTGTATCTCTATCAAAAAAGAGAGCAGTCTACTAATTAAAGAAGATTTATTATGCCAATGCATTTGCCAGACAATCTTATGTACATCTGAGAAACAGAACAAGAGAAAAAAATACAAGGAAAGTGGATCAATCAAATCAGAATTGTATATTGTGACTGACTATATATGTGTACAGTTCTTCAGTGTTTGTAGAATCTTGATTCAGATTGTTATAAGAAAAATTAAGTGAGTGACAGGTAAGGCAAGATTAAAGGTTAGTTTTGTTAGTATCTTCAAGGAAACACAACAATAAACTTAAATTGTTAACTCTAATTACGTTAATCGCAATTATATAAATTAATAAACTATTGATTTCTAAAATAAAAAAATGTCAAAATTCAGAAGCTGAGTTTCTTGATATGCAGAATCAGAATCAGGTTGCGTGACACTGAGTCATGAAATGCGTTGCTCTGTGGCTGTAGTACAGAGCAGGCGTAACAAATTGCTATCATTTACAATAATAAGTGCAAAAGAGTGCTCATGAGTTCATGGCCCATTCATAAGTTTGAAGACAGGGGCAGAAACTATACAAAAGTGTTGAGTGTAGGTCTTCAGGCTCCTATATCTTCAGTGCTTCCTGAAGTCAGTAATGAGAAGAGGTCATATCCCAGACGGTTTGGGTCTTCAGAATGGATACTGCCTTCTTGTGGCACCACATTGAAAATTGTTCTTGATGGTGGAAGGTTTGTGCCCATGACAGAGCTAGCTGAGTCTACAACACTCTACAACACAAGCCCATTACAATCCAGTGCAGTGGTGCCTACATAGAGTACCAGTCAGAATGCTCTCCGTGGTATATCCATAGAAATTCGCTAGAGTCTCTGGTGACATACTAATTCTCCTCAAACACCTAATGGAGTATAGGTACTGGTGTGCCTTTGATGTGTTCGCATTAACATGTTCTGCCCAGTATATTGTCCAATATGTTGATGCCAGGGATCTTGAAACTGCTCACCCTTTCAACTGCTGAATTCGCAGTGAAGATTCATGCCTGCTCTCCTGACTTACCCTTTCTGAAGTCTACAATCAGTACTTTGATCTTGCAGATATTAAGTGCAATGTTGCAGTTGTGACAGCACTTGATCAGCAGATCCATTTTTCTCCTGTTGTTAGGGTCTGGTCCGGAGACCGCCTTCCGGGTCTTGCTCCGGTCCACGGACTCCGGGCCTTGCAGCCAGCCCTCCTGTCACCCGGAGCCATTGGATCATCTTGGCTTAAAGAGGTACACCTGTCGCCTATTAGGGGGCAGGTCTTTATAAGGGGCTCGGGGACTGAGCCTAGTTGGGGGGTTGTCCTGCTCTAAGCTGGTTTAACTTGCTCTGTGCCTGGTCCCCCGGCTCTGTATCCCGTTCTGTGCCTGGTCCGCCGGCCTGCTCTGTATCCCGTTCTGCCCTGGTTGCCGGCCTGCTCTGTATCTGTTCTTTCTGGTTGGTCTTGTTCCCCTGCTGGTCCTGCTGTTCTGCCTTATTCGCCTTGCCCGCGCTGTCACGCTGTCGGTTGCCTTTCTCAATTTACTGGTGTATCACGGTAGTCCTGTTGCTCACCCTGGACACAGCTCCCTTCTCTTCCCTCGCCTCTGTCGGGGAAGCCTGGCGGAAGCCCTCTGTCATTGCCCGGTGGAGGGACTCCGTTCCCTTTCTACCCCTCACCTCAGATGGGTTGTGCCCCGCACCTGCCCAGGTGTCTGCACCTTGTCCAGGCCTCCGTGTCTCTGCCTGGGAGGTGGTCCTGCTCAGGATGCAGCCCGCCCTGAGGACTCCGACCCCTTCCACCCATCGCTCCCTACAGGTTGTGCCCGCACTTGCACAGGTTTCCATGTCTTGCCCAGGCCTCCGTGTTCCTGCCTGGGAGGCGGCCCTGCCCGGGAGTTATGTGCCCTCCCAGGGGGCTCTTCTGCCAGCCTGAACTCTGGGATCCTCCTGTCTGCCATGAACTCTGGGATCCTGCTCTGCCTACCTGACCTCCGGGATCCAGCCCCGCCTGCATTACCCCTTGCATGCCATGGCATCCCCATCCTGTCCTACCCCTAGTACTTTAGTGCCTGCGTCCTGCATTTGGGTCCATTCCATATCTGTTTGTGACACCTGTATACCTCTTTACTGCCCTACCTGAGATTCTGCCAACAACAGTGGTGTTATCAGCATATTTATAGATGGTGTTTGAGCTGTACCTAGTCTCACGGTCATGAGAGTAGAGAGGGTAGAGAATGAACAAGTGCACTGGAAAACTTACCTGCAGCAGCATCACTGGGATTTAAGCAGCAGTCACAAGAAATTAAACATAAATTATATACAATTTTTACAAGAAAGAACACAACTATAACAAAAGAAAACAAAGTCCACTATAGTAAAAAGTAGTCAACTAGGTCATAGTATTGCTAAACTTTAGTGGGTAGCTGTTCTTGAATTGGCGTTGTGGGATTCAATACCTTTAGTACAGGCTCCTGTACATCTTGCCCGATGGTAACTGAAAAGATTGCATACCTGGATGGTGGGGATCTTTGATAATGGATGTAGCATCTTGAGATCGCAGTAGAGCTTAAGATCATGGGAGCCATTGCTTGTGGTAAATAGCGTCAGATTTAAAAGGTGAGTGAGGCTTGATAGGACTTTCTGCAGAGTTTTAAATTGTTTGGGTTATTAGGCACTTGGCAAGGGTGAATAAAAAAAGAAGTGAGGATTATGTGGAGCAACCATTGTAGAAGCAGCCAGTTGTTGGAGTGGAAAGAGTTGGGGAACTGAGGTGTTGACTCAAGGGGCTTCAGCAAGAGAGGTGGAGACTAGGTTGAGGTTTCTGTCAAATTTCTCTTTCTTTCTTCATTTATTCCTAGCTAGAGTCGTGAGAAAGGATCCCAGGAGAGTGGTTTGCTCCTCTTGCAGGAAGTGGGAGATCTGCGAGACCTCCAGTCTCACTGATATCTACATCTGTGAGAAGTGCTTTGGCTGCAGATCCTTACAGAACATTTTAAGAAACTGGAGCTGGAGCTGGAGGACTTATGGATCATTTAGGAGAATGAGGAGTTTATAGATAGGAGCTAAAGGGAGAGAGTCACATGTATGCCACAGGAGGCAGGGAACTGGGTGATTGTCAGAAGAGAGAAAGACAAGCTGAGCATCCTTAAACACTAAAGGCAATAAAGATGCTGGTGTGTTTCCATTTGATTGCATTTATGTTTTATCCTTTTCCAGAAAGTTTTCTTGCAGTTTTTCTGTGGATTTATTGGATAACACAAACTTGTACCTCAACAGTTAACAAACTGATAGAGGAACTCAGCAGGTCAAGCAGCATCAATGAGACATGTAGGCACATTTGTCACCATAGTTGCTCAAAGTTCGAATAAATTTATTATCACAGTACGTGTACATCACCATATACTACCCTGAGATTCATTTTATTGTGTGTATTCATAGTAAATACAAAGAAACAAGACAGAGTCAGTGAAAACTGCACACAAACATGCTCAAACAAGTAATGTGCAAAAGACAACAAATTGTACACCTACAAACGAGAGAAAAAAACTAATTGAGGACATGGGTTTTAGAGTTCCTGAAAGTGAGTCTGTAGGTTGTGAAATCAGTTCAGTGTTGTGGTGAGTGAAGATATCCACTCTGGTTCAGGAGTCTGATATTTGAGGAGTAATAACTGTTCTTGTACCTGGTGATGGAAACATAAAGCTCCTGTACCTGCTTTCTGATGGGAGCAGTGAGAAGAGAGCATGGCCTGTACGGTGGGGGGTCCTTGATAATGGATGCTACTTTCCTGCGACACACTCCTTGTAGATGTGCTTAAAGGTGGAGAGGCCTTTACCTATGATGTTACATGACCCATTGAGTTCTATCAGCAGTTTGGTCTTTGTTTTAGATTCTAGCATCATTGTGTTTTCTGAAAAATAATGTCAAAAATTAGTGTTCTGCATTTCTGCTGCCACAGATACTGATTTCCATATTAGAAGCAATTGGCATTGAAAACTGACACACTTACCAAGACAGAAAAAACTATTACCTACTTCACTAATGAAGCAAGAAGTAATATAAAATGTTATACAAACTAGAACTTTTTATATTGGTGAATTCCAGCAACACTTATCCACCTTTGAAGCTTTTCTCTCTTTTATTTTGTGGTTCAAAGCACCATTTGGACTAAGATACAACCAGAGCATGTGAAGAGTTTGGTCCAGTTTTGTAGAGTGACAAGAGAATGTAGTTTGTGTTGGTGAACGACGGTTTTGCTTTGTCATAGGTTGGATTTTACCAGTTAACACCTTCTACCTGGAAATGAAAGTGAAAGAAAAGCCTGAAGATGCTCAAAGTGTGAAATAAAAGCAGAAAATATTGGAAACCCTGAGCAAGTATTGAAGTAACTACTGTGAGAAAACTGAGTTAATGTTTCAAATAAGTCTCTTCAAGAGACTATATTGATTCCTGCTGGTATCCTGTTCTGTAGATAGCAATCACTGTCTTAATATCCCTGCCAAGTGACAAGCATTCATAAATATTATCATTGTGCTCTACTCTATCATATGACTTTTCCCATATTAGATTAGATATTTTCTACAGTCCTCTGAGGTGATGAAATGCACAATACAAAAGGAAATAATTTATTTCATGTTAATAGGGACATTGCAACCTAAGCTACTTTACTCATCTTTTGATCACCACACTTATGGGCATTTCTGAGTGTCCTTCATAGAACATGTAATGGAAATACGCAGATAGATCAAGTGTTTGGTTGGCTCTGACCTAAAGAAAGCCACAAAAAATACAGATGCTTTCACAAACCAGGATAATTGTACGACTCTTGCTTTAGCAATGCTCTGAGTGTATCTTCTTTTTTGAGCTGGAGTGAAGCAAACATGATGAACAGTCTTGCTAATGGAAGTCACCTGATGCAGATGCAAAGTACTTCAAGTTCTAGGGAAGCAGATGAAATTAGAAATAGCGAGCAGTTTAACAGAAGATGCAAGGAGCTCAATCTGCAGTATATTTCCTGCAATTCCTGTTTCTGGTAAATTAGATTTCTACACCTGTGATCTTGATCTTCTTTGAGTAGGCTACAGTGACAATGATGTATTAACAGAAAAAAATCTGCAGGCACAGTAAAATAGGATTATCCAACAATGAATTAATTATCAACACAGTTCGAAGGTATATGAAGATTATTTTTCTGATGTTCCTAATATGTCGATCAAGGGGAGACCTTTTTTCTATCATACCACATTACAAATAAAGAGAACTTGTTAGAAAGCAATTGGAAGTAATTTCATTTTTGGAAAACTCAACTGCAAAAGTAAGTGCAACAATTAGATTTTTAGGGTGGGTAATCGATCATGCTTCCCATATTGGTCTGAAAAGTTTAATCATATTGGATGTATAAGAGAAATTCTTCTGAGAAAGTTGAGCATCATGGATGGTCAAGGAATGTGTGATAAGGAAAATTCATATTCACTGTTGTTCTCAAATAGTTTAGTTATCATAATATCTTGAGTACTGGAAAAGGAGGGATGTGCAATCCTGGAGGCTGAAGACAAATACTTTAAAATGACTTTATAAAAATCTAATTCTGTAACACTATTTTAATCCAAGTCCTCAATTAGCTGATATGCCAGAGGCTATGAGATATTCTAAATCATTTCCATAAAGCATTTTGCATATATGGGACAAATTCCTTCGTAAATCTTAAGACCAACATACAATAGAGATGGACCCAGATATAGTAAATGTTATTGGATGACCATGCATATAACATGATAATAATCAACATTATTTTAGGTTAATAAAGTGCTACTGTGAACAAGACTTTATACTGATTTCCCTCATTTGCAGATGAGAATGGTTAGCAAAACTAGTTACATCTTGTGTGAAGAAATGTCACATAAGCATCAGGTTAATCTATTTCTAAAAAAGCAGTAATTCATTATTTTCAAAAAGAACATGCTATTTCACGACTTCAATGCTTCATTTCTAGCTTTCAAGATATTTTAAGGATTATTAAGATGGTATCAATATGGTTAAAAGCATAAGAATTGGAAATGTAGAATTGAGAGTGTATGCTATGATCCAATGTTGTGTACGGTACATTCCATGCCAGTTTAACAGGCTTGTTTTAGCAACAAGTGCAGGCCTCAAAATGGCCGGGTATGTAAGGTTATTAAAAAGTTCTGTAGGTCTCAACATCCCCACTTCCTCCTGTCCTTTGACATATCACTCTCTGCTCCTAGACATTCCACTCCCTGCCCTTTGGCTCTGCCCTGATGTCCAGCAACAAATTCTGAAAATGTGTCTCCGGAGTTCAATGGCCAAGCACCATTCCAAGGTTACCAAGCTCAAAACTCCTCTTGTAACCCGCACTCTGGATTTATGCTCTAATTTATCCCAGGGAACTCAAGGATGTTATAAAAGCTTGGACAAAATTAATTTTAAAATGTGGGGTTATCATATCTGATTGATAACATTACTTGGTGAACATTGGGGATAATGAGGAACGCTGTCATCTTACAGATAGTCAGGTCTCAAGGTTCCATGGGAGGAGATGGAAAACAGGCTGACAGCGAGGCATCCTAAAATGTTTAAAATGGTGCGAGATGTTTAATGATCTTTCAATCATGGCCAAAGTCAGCATATGCATCAGTAATGTCCTGTGGGCTACTTTGAATAGAGTACGCTTTTAACATCCATCTGTAAAGACAGAAGGAATTCTCATTAGAATGTATAGCACTTTCTCTGACATCAGCCCGGATTATGTGTGCAGAATGTGTGACTGATATAAATAGTCCAACAGTTCATCAGCTATATCCACTAATTAACATGCTTAAGTAGCTAAATTAAATATAGGTTCCATTGAAAAGAAATCCATTCCTTTAAACCAAATAATTAACCAGTAATCATAACAAACAACCACACAAAATATACAATGTACATGCATTTTGCAGACAAAGATCTTAAAAATGATACAGGAAACCCCTGAACTATCATGTTGTGCAATTCTCAGATAAGTATTCAGAGAACAGAATGTCTCTGAGATTTTCTCCTATCAACAAATACCTCCAAGGTCAATTTCCAATGAACAAAAGGGCCCTCTGGAAGACAAAGAAAGCTCAAAACATTTTTCCACCCCATGTTGTTTTCCCTTTTAAGGATTTTTTCGCGTGAGTTAAACTTCAAACCATGTTTTTTAAAGGAGGAATTAGCTTAAAGCAAAGTCTAAATTTAGTCATTAAACAATGTGGAAGGCCAGGATATCCCTGCAGATGAGGAATGTTTAGAACCCAACATACATTAACGATCACAAACAAGAGAAAATCTGCAGATGCTGGAAATCCAAGCAACACACACAAAATGTTGCAGGAATTTTGCTGAGTTCCTTCAGCATTTTGTGTGTGTTGCATATGTTAACAATGGTCTGATTTAGGTGATCAAGTTATGAATTGAAAAGACTTTGATAAAAATAGAATAATATTTGAAAATAGAAATAATCGCCAAACACTAAAATAGGCAGAATATTAAGATCCTAAGGGATATACATTTAGGCCTCAATGATTCATTGTGAAATAATGAAATGGAAAAACTATCCAGTCAAAAGTCTATAAAATTTTCCTACAATGCTTTTAGTTTGGGAATTTGATCAAGCAGTTAGGAAATAATGGATACACAGGTGCAAGGTAGGTTGGGCTGTATGTGAAATTGTAAGGAATGGTATTCCCATAAATATTATGTTCCCTCCCAGGTTCCAGGTCAGGAATATCTCCGATCGAGTACATAGCATTCGAAACGGTGAGGGTGTTCCCCATCAGTAACGATGACATAGACAGGATGGATGATGAGCTCCTGAAAAGTGAGTTCAGAGAGTTAGATGTTAAGATTATAGATCAGATATCCAGGGTGGCAAAATCAGGATAGCTACCCATATCACATACTCTACATTTAAACTAGAGTTGCGGTGGGATGGGAACCAAAGTTGCAGGGCAGCTGGTGGAGTGGATGTGAGGAGGGAACAGGAGTGATTAAAGGGGGAGTGGTCAGGGAAAATACCACAGCAGTGCTCCGAGAGGACAGACTGGAGGGCTTGTCTACTGAGCAGATATGAGTAGAAATGAAGAATAAGAAACAGATGACCATGCAATGAGATCACTTTATTGACCTTTCAATAGTCAGCATGATATAAAGATAGCAGACAGTTGAAGAAAAATAAGATTGCGATAGCAGGTGATTTTAACTTTATACATATTGACTTGGACTCAAAGACTGTAGCAGGACTGGAGAGAAAAGTTTGCCAAATGTGTTCAGGAAATTTGCTTTAATCAATATATTGAAGTCCTAATTAATGATAAGCATGATACTGAATCAACTACTGGGGTGAGGGAGAGCAAATGACAAAAGTATATCTAGGGAAACACTTTGGATGTAGTGACCATAATTCCATTAGTTTCACGATAATCATGGTGCAGGACAGGTCTTCAGATTGAGATTATAAATTGGAGAATGGACTATTTTCATAGATCCAGAAAGAATTTGGCAGGTATGGACTGAGACAGGTTGTCTTCTGGCAAAGGGATACTTGGTAAGTGGGATGCCTTCAAAAGTGAAATTTCAGGAAACCTTGGTTTTCAAGGGATATTGAGGCCCTGACCAGGAAGAAGGAGGTGTGTAGCAGATATAGACAGCAAGGAACAATTGAGGCACTTGGAGCGTATAAGAAGTGCAAGAGAACACTTAAGAGGGAAAGCAGAACAAGGCACGAGATTGCTCTTGCAGATAAGGTGAAGAAGAAACCAAAAGGGTTCTACAGAGATATTAAGAACAGATGGATAGCAAGGGACAAAATTAGTCCACTTAAAGGCCACCATGATTTATATGCATGGAGGTAAAAGAGATGGGGAGACCTTAAATATAATTTTTGCATCTGAGAGGATGGGCACAGAGTGTATAGAACTGAGGCCAACGAGTAGGGAGATCATGGACCATAACTGGATTACATAAGAGAATGTGCTTGCTGTCTTCAGGTAAATTAAGGTGGATAAGCCTGCAGGGCCTGACAACGTGTCCCTTCAGACCTTGTGGGAGGCTACTGCTGGAACTACAGGGATTCTGGCAGAGGTATTTACAATGTTTTTAAGTCATGGGTGCGGTGCTGGAGGACAGGAGATTAGCTAATGTTGTTCCATTGTTCAAGAAAGCACTAAGAATATGCTGGGAAATTATAGGCCAGTCATTAGTAGTGGGTAAATTATTGAAAAGAATTCCAAAGGAAAGGATATGCAGTGTAAGTACTTGGATAGACAAGACCTCATTAGGGATAGCCCTCATGGTTTTCTGCATGGTAGGTAGTGTTCATCCAATCTTATAGAGTTTTTGAGTGGGTTACCATGAAAGATGATGAAGGCGAGGAAGTGGATGTTGTCCAAGTGGACTTTAGCAAGGTATTGGACAAGGTCCCACATGGGAGTTTAGTCAAGAAAGTTCATTCGCTTGGCATTCAAGTTGAGGTAGTAAGTTGTATTCGACATAGGCTTCACAAAAGAAGCCAAAGTGGTATTGTAGATGAATGCCTCTCTGACTGGAGGCCTGCAACTAGTGGTGTGTCAAAGGAATTGGTGCTGGGTGTGTTGATGTTTGTCATCTATATTAAAAATCTGGAAGATAATGTGGTAAACTGAATCAGTAAATTTTTGGATGTCACTAAGATTGGGGGTGTAGTGGATAGCGAGGAAGACCATCAAATCTTGCAGTGGAGTCGGGATCAGCTGGAAAAATGTGCTGAAAAATGGCAGACAGAATGTAATTCAGACAAGTGTGACTAGTGGTGTGCAATAGATCAGTGCCAGGTTCATAGTTGTTTGTCATCAATATTAATGATTTGGGTGATATTATAGTAAACTGGATCAGCAAATTTGTTGATGTCATTAAGACTGGAAGGTGCAGTAGACAATGAGGAAGACTACCAAGGCTTGCAGTGGGATCTGCAACAGCTGGTAAAATGGCAAATAGTATTTAATACAGACAAGTGTCAGGTACTGCACTTTGGGAGGATGAACCAGGATAGGACATACAGTGAACAGTACTGTGCTGAGGAGTGTGGTAGAACAAAGGAATCCAGGAATACATGTCTCTAATTCCTGGAATCACAGGTAGATAGGGTCACAAAGAGAGCTTTTAGCATTTTGGTCAACATAAATTAGAGAACTGTGTTCAAGAGTTCAGATATTTTGCCAAAGTTGTTAAAGACATCGTGAGGCCAAATTTGGTCACCTAGCTACAGAAAGGATATCAATAAGATTGAAAGAGTACAGAGGAAATTTACAAGGATGTTGCCAGGACTTGAGGTCTTGAGTTATAGGGAAAACTTAAATAGATTAGGACTTTATTCTCTGGACTATAGAAGACTCAGGGGAGATTTGATAGAATCATACAACATTATAAAGGGTATAGATAAGGTAAATACAAGCAGGCTTTTTCCACTGAGGTTGGGTGAAAGGTGAAATGATTAAGAGGAACCTGAGCTGGAACTTCTTCACTCATAGGATGGTGCAAGTGTGGATTCAGGTTCAATTAGAAAAGCTTGAACAAGTACATGGATATGTGTGGTATCTGGCTATTATCTAGGTGTAGATCAATGAGACTAGGCAAATTAACAGTTTGGCAGGGACTAGATGGGCTAACGGGCCTCTTCTGTGCTGTAGTGCTCTATGATTCTATAACACACACACGTACACATACATGCACAAATGGCTATAATCTCCTGGAACCAATAAATAATATCTCTAACAGGGTAGGTTCTTTGGTCTGACTCCTATGACTAAAAAAAGGAAACAGGCTTTCACGTGGTGTACACAATGATGATATTCTATTAAAAGTACTGGTGACTAACAATCCAGTATGCAAGGACATTTATTTATTAATAGCATCTCTGGTAGAAGGAAATGATTCTGACCTGAATATATTTTAAAATCCTGCATTAATTTTGGTTTATTGAACATATTAAATAGTTCTGAAGCCAGTTACTGAAATAATTGAAATGTTAATGGCTCTGAGAATTCTCCCCAGTGTCATACAGGTCATAGCTCCATTGGTTTCCAAAGCAGGTTTAATTTCTTGTGTATGAATAATGAAAGTGTGACCTACTGTGATACAGAAGACTAGTTTTTAAAGTGGCTGATCTCCCTAAGGCTTCAAGCAGCAATTCTGCACAGAGCAGCTATTTCAAATAATGGAGGTTATTAGTTGGGCTGGCAGCCCAGGAGATACATTATACACCTCCCACTAGCCAGCTGTAGGTTCCCCTCCCAAGGCTGCTTGTCGCACTGCTCTGGGAGTCGACTTCATTGATTTCATACATTTCTCAAAAAATCCCACTTCAGAGTAGCAAGTGACCCCTCAGGAAATTCTCACATTGGACAAAATATCTCTCCTTTTCTGAAATGCATTTTAATACCCTGCTTTTGTCAAGTATACCAGGCAACAATTAAAAATAGCAGATACTTTTAGTTTACCTGACAGTTATATTACAACATATGATTGTGGAAGGCAACAGATGAAACCAAAGCAAAATGCTGCAGGTGCTAGAAACCTGAAACATAAACAGAAAATGCTAGAAATGTTCTTCAGGTAATTCAGCAGCTGTAAAACAGAGCTGACATTCCAGCTTAATGACCATTCTTAAAAACAGAGGCAAGTTTGAAATAAAACAACTTTCGAGAGGCCAGGCAAAGGGAACAAGGAAGGAGAAGGGTCAAAGTCTAGGAGGGTGTGTGATAGGATGGAAGGCTGAAGGGATTTAGCGACAAAACGGGTTAGGGTGGAAGGTTAAATAAGGTGGTGGAGGACAGAAAATGGAGAATAACTAAGATTACCAGAGAAATGTGGGATTAATTCTGGAAGTCTTCAAAATTTGATAAATGCTAAACATCTGAAGTATTTGAACTCAATGCTGAAACAAGAAGGTTGTAATGTAACCATTCGGATATTCCCAATCACCGTCTAGATTATCACCATAAGGAAAACATGAGAAGAGATCTAGATGTGACAACATGCTGCATAGTAAATACAACACCAAAGACACAATAACTACAACACCACCAGTAGAAGCAAATATACTTACTTCAGCAGCCCATAGGAATCAAGGATGACTTTCTTGCACTCTGGTTTTGTGAGTTATAAAATGGCTGATGGGGATAGTGAGGAATCACAGGTGACTTTTCCCAAGATATGATATGTGGTAGCAACAGGAATAACCAATATGAGGTCATCTTTCAACTCACAAAAGAAATAAACATCAACTAAATTGGCAAATCAGCGATGCAATATTTTCCTGCCTGAGGAAATGGAGTTTTAGGTTAGTTAGAATAGATCATCCAAGTGAAAATAAAAAGAAATTAAACTGAATATTATATTGTTGTAGGATTCATGAACCAAAGTGCTTTGCCCAAGTATACTCATACTGAATCTTTCACTGATACATTATATTATGCATGAAGGGACAGCCTTGTATCACTCAAATGGGCAAGAGTTGTAAAGGCTGAAGAATAAACAAATTGTTGAGGTGCAGGAAGTCTACCTAACCATTGGAGTTCTGGAAAACAAAAAAAAAAGGTACTGTGTAACACCAGTACTTCATCTCTGCTTCCCCAAGCAAACAAATATTTGATGGATCCTGGGACTGGGATGCTGAGGCCACTGTCAGTTCTTCAAATAGTGACTGTCCCATTGCTAGGAAATTGAGGCTGTTTGAATGCATTGAATTTTGCCTCGGGCCTCACTTAGGCATACCATTCCACGATGCTTGAACCCACAAAGTTTGCTTCCACTCAATCTGTGCTTATGGTGCTCTGAAAACAGGTGTAGAATTAAAACAAAAATTCAGGTGTTCTGTGTGTTAATCTGCTTATTAGTCAGTGGGAATTTCTATCCTCTGAATCCCACCAGAAATACTTCCAGAAACTTGAATTGTTTTCTTTTACTTGCACTAGAAGTTTTGTTTTTGTCTGTGGTATTTTGAATCATGCAATCAGTCCATGGAAACATTCCAAATGAATCTGAACCCTTATATTTGGGTGGTGGGGTGGAGATGGGTAATACACTCCTTCCCTCCACTTGTCTGCAGGTCATCATTAGGCAAGGTGTAATATCAATCAGGGTCATGTGAAGTCATGGGAGCAGGTGGTGGACAGTCATATGAGCAACTGTGGCAAATTACAAGTCCTGGTTATGCCAGGATTGACGTCAGGCAGGCAGTCTCTGAAGAGCATTGATAATGACTGGGGTCATCTGACTTGTAAAGACACTGCCCAGAAGAAGGCAATGACAAACTACTTCTGTGGAAAAATGGTCATGGAAAGGCCATGATTACCCATATCACATGTCACAGCACAATACAGACAGACCAACGCTTGATGTGAGGTTCTGAGGGGTTAGCTTCCTAGACAATTATCCATGAAGAGTTAGCTGATGGCTTCATATAATTTAATTAGCTAGATTATTGTCTGACACAACAAAGATCAACAAAATTTCAAGGAAAATGTCCAGCACTTCCAATCTTTCTATTTTGAATTTTCCCTCATTTTCTCATAATAAATGTCACAAAGTTACTACAATACTCTGTGGCAATTGTACCATTTATAGATAATTGCTTGTACTCAGAGACCTTCTCAATTGCAATATTGTGTGGAGTGTCAACTTATAGGTCACCTAAGTCTGTTGGATGGCATGTTCAGAATAACAATTGGTAATTTTCAGCATCTAACTAAATTTTGAAATCAACTTTCAGCAGAAAATCATTAGTGCTTGGTCATAGTTGAGGTAACTTACACATGCTGTCATTCGGGAAGCAAATATCCCAGAACACTCTATAAGAGATGCATCTTTGAGATCTATCCATGTGTTGAAATTAGAGATGATAGTAAAGATATATAGAACCTGTATCATCCAACTCCTTCCATGCCCTGGCTTCATCCCAAAGGGCTTCACGTTTAATGAAGTACTTTATCCTGAAGTGGGGTAGATCTTGCAATTTACAAGAAGCAAGAACTCTGCAGACTGGAGTGTGATATCAGTGCAGATAATTTCCTTCACTAACGTCTATGATATTGGTTGAGGGATATATGTTAGTCGGGCCCAAGAGTACTGCTCTACTCCAAATGGAATCTTTTAGTTAGGTCTGAAAGGGCAGACAAGGCTTTGATTTAAAACCTTCTCTGAATGATTATATCCCTGACTGTGCAGCATTAACTTGGCATTGCACTGTACTGTTAATCTAGATGATCTGAATTCTCTGGAGTAGAAGTTGAACCCACTTCGTGTTAACTCAAAAACAGGTGTTAACCACTGAACCTTGACGAATGCTTGTAAAACAAATAGCACTTTCATCATGTCAGATTGAAATGAAGCATTGACATTTACATTTTCTTCATAATTTCATCTTTTATTTATGGTCTGTTTAGTTCCATTGAGTCATGGTTTCGTACAGCATTGTCAAAGGACTGTCCACCCAACTCATTCATGTTTACCAAGGTACATCCCAGAGCTAGTCCCATTTGCTTGCATTTAGTTCATGTTCCTCTTAACCTTTCCTACCGATGTGCTCATCCAAAAGTCCTCTTAACATTGTAATTCAATATTTAAGATTCAAGATTGTTTAATGTCATTTTCTGTATGTAAGTATAGAGGAGAATGAAATAATTGATCCTCCGGATCCAATGCAGCACAAAAAAACTCAATAAGATAGAGAACACAATAATAAAAAAACACAATAAATATAAATCCATAAACAGCTTATGTACATAGATTGATTGCATGTCCATAAAGTGATGCAGGTCACAGCAGTGTCTGTACATAAGTTGACTCTTACAGGAAATGATAAAGTAATGCTGGTGGGTGCTGAGCAGGGGTGAGTTAGTGAGAGGCGATGTTGATCAGCCTTACTACTTGGAGAAGTTTTGAAGCTGGTGGTCCTGGTGTGGATGCTACATAGTCTCCGCCCTGATGGAAGTGGGACAAACAGTCCATGAACAGGGTCGGTGGGATCCTTTTCCAGCAACTTTCTGCAAATACAGTATGTCCTTAATGACAGGTAGGCTGCTGACGGTGATGACGGTTTTGACCACCCGTTGTATAGCCTTCCTATCCACCACAGTGCAGTCTCCATACCAGGCAGTGATGCAGCATGATTGGATGCTCTCTACTGCACATCTGTAAGAGGATGATGGTATAGGTGTACATAGTCTAGCTCTCTTCAGCCTTCTCAGAAATAAGAAGTGTTGGTGAGCTTTCGTGACTATGTACGATGTGATCTGTGACCATGAAAGCTTGTGTGAGATGTGCACTCCTAGGAGTTTGAAACTCTCTGCAGTTTCCACTGCTGTGCTACCAGTATAAGGAGGGGTGTGAATGGTGTGAAAACCAATCTCCTTTGTCTTGTTGACTTTGAGGAAGAGTTTATTTGCCTGGTAACAGGCCTCGAGCTCTTCCAACTCCTCTCTGTAGGCGGTCTTATTGATGTTGGTGAGTTCCCCACTGACATGTCATCGGTGAACTTGACAATGTGATTACTCGGGTGTTTGGCTGTGCAATCACGTGTGAGCAGAGTGCACAGCTGTGGGCTCAGTACACACATTGAGGATGATGGTGAGGGAGGGATGGTTGTGCATCCTGACTGTCTGAGGTCCGTCGGTTAGGAAATCCAACACCCAGTTGCACAGTGGTGTGTTTAGACCGAGGAGTAGGAGCTTGTTCACCAAGATCAGTGGGAGAATAGTATTGAATGCCGAACTGAAATCCAGAAACAGCAATCTATTGCATCAGTCATAGAGCGATTCTGGCGGTAGACATCTTGGTGAGTGTCCAGTGAGGCAGGAATGGAGTTCTTTGATGTGCTTCATTATCAGTCATTCAAAACACTTCATGATGATTGTATCCACCTCTACAATTTCCTCTGGGGGCTTTTTTCATTTACCCACCTCTGTATAAGGAAAGCTGCTACTCAGTTCCCCTTTAAATCTTTCACCTCCCACGTTAAACCTATGTGATTCATGTGGAAGTGTTAGATTGATCTCAAGCTAGGTTAAAAGGTCGGCACATCATTGTAGGTCAAAAGACCAGTTCTGTTTTGTAGGGTTCTATGTACTGGTTTTTGATGGCTTTTCTCTGAGATTAAAGCTATGCACGTTCATCCTATCTACACCACTAATAATTTTATAAATCTCTCTAAGGTCACCACACAGCCTCCTTCACTCCAGAACTCTAGTTCTAATCTATCGAGTCTCTCCATACACCTCAAATCCTCAAGTCCCAGCAACAACTCCAATTACCTCTTAGATAAATTGTCATTGAGGCTTCCCAGAATATTGGGAACTCCACAATTAATTTGTGCACAGCAAAATTCCATATTCAGCAAAGAAGTACCTGATCTGTTTGGTTATATGTGTTCAATTGTGGAGGGAGAAATACTGTCAAGTTGACAAGCTAAGTACCTGAAAAGGTGTGATGATCGATGATTTATTATCTCAGTCAAACTTAGAAGTCGTACTCACTCACTTTAGATCTCATCTTCCAGTCCACTGGAGCTGACTTTGCAGGTTAGGACAGTTGTGTCTGTTGTAATGTGAGTATTATTAAAAGTAAGTTAATACTAATCAGGAGGCTGTTGGTAGCAAGAGGCGGGATCCGGGGTTCTTTACTTCCACTCTTTTTACCCCCAGTATGCATTGTATATAGTTCCTCCACCCAGGCCGCACGAGGTACCTGGAAGCCTCTGTATTGTAAATATCATTTGCCGTCCCAGATAAAGATGCTCTTTTGGCCATCAAGTTGTCGAGTGGTCTTTTGTAAAGTAGAAGTTACCACATATTTTTGGCGATGAGGTAAACTGGTTTTGTGGACGGGCCGGCCCCGTTTTCGATCAGGAGCTGTGAACGGGTGAGGAGCTTCCTGTTCGGATGGCTACGTTCGGAACGGTCGGTGTGTTCGACGAGCAAATCGAGGAGTGGCCGGAGTACGAGGAAAGGTTGGGACACTTTTTCTGTGCTAATGGAATTACGGAGGAGGCTAAGAAGCGCTCTATTCTCCTGAGTGTGTGTGGGGCAAAGACGTACAAGCTGATACAGAACTTATCTACACCGCGGAAACCGGGAGAAATTCCATACGATGAACTGGTCAAGCTCGTGGGGAACCACCACAATCCGAAGCCTTCGGTGATAGTTCAATGGTTCAAGTTTCACAGCCATGTCCAGAGGTCAGGTCAGTCTGTGGGTGATTTTGTGGCCAAGCTTCGGCAGCTATTGGAGCATTGTGATTTCGGAGCCGTGTTGGATGATGTGCTCCATGATAGATTTGTATGCAGCATTAATAATGACACCGTACAAAGCCGCTTGTTGGGGGAAACCCCACTGTTGACTTTCAAGACAGCCCTAGAGATTGCCCAAGGCATGGAGATGGCTGCTAATAATGCCAAGGGTATACAGAAAGGATATGGGGGGGGGGGGGGGGTCGCAGTCGGCGGCAGTGCTCCAAGTCAGAAGGGCAGAAGGGAGACTGGTAGACAGGAACAGCGGGTGGAATGTTTTCGGTGTGGAGGAACGCACTATGCAAATGTTTGTAAATTCAAAGATACTGCCTGCCATGCTTGTAGCAAGAAGGGACATTTCATTAAGAAGTGCAGGAGCATCAAGGGTAAGGTTAAGCCTGGGCAGGGGAAAGCTCAACAGACTCAGGCAGCCACACACCACCTAGGAGAGGCAGACGAGGAGGCAGCGTGTGCCTATGATGTGTTTGGGGTGGAAACAGATGAGGGACAACCTGAACCATATTATGCCACAGTCACTGTCAAGTTCGAGATTGATTCAGGGGCTACTGCATCAGTCATTAATGAAGAGACCTACAGGAGGCCATGGAGATCCAACTGGCTTCCCATCAGACTATCTAAGCTCCAACTCAGGATCTATACGGGGCAGCCCACACCTCATTTAGGGGTGTTATATGTGGATATTTTGGCCAGGGGCCAGAAGGCTGAAGCCAGGCTGGTGACAGCTAAAGGCAGTGGGCCCAGTATTCTGGGCCGTGATTGGCTTCACAAAATTTGGCTCAACTGGCATGAATTTAAATATGCACACATGACGGAAGAGCATGAGGTGCAGCGTGCAGATGAAGTCACGATGGCAATGTGAGTGACAGACAGAGTCCAGACACATTTGAGAGTGAGCTCGCAGCGCAGCTTGTGGCTCCAGCCTATTACAGGAGCAACTGAAGTTACCCCCTCGGCACTGAAAGCCAGCACGCCACTTCTAGTACGGTGAAGCAGTGACCCAGTTTTTGTACCACCTGCCCAGTTACAGCAAGGTGCATCTCAGCCTGATGATCCTGCTAACAGGAACCTGCATGTGAAGCCAATTGTAACAGTAGCAAACGGGGCACACGCAGACGATGAAAGAACAGAGCCTCCAGGACCACCAGACAAGCATTCCGAAAGCACTCTAAGTGATTTGACAAAGAAAGTAGAATTTTCTGGAGGCAGTGGTCCCCTGGGAATTCATGTGGTGCCTTTTAACTCTACACTGAGTGGAAGATTCCTTGGCCTGAGTATTCGTGGTATTGAAGAGAACAGCTGTTCAAGAAAAGAGAACCTGCTCCAGGAGAATGAATGTATCATCAACATCAATGACTGTGATTTAACAGACAAGACCTTTGTTCAAGCACAAGAGGTTTTCTGAAACGCATTGCAATTTCCTGCTGTTGAACTCCAGATAGTTCCAAGTTATAACAAGGAACTCTATGAAAAATTTGCAATTGGGTCTATTCTGAGCCACGGTCATGACGATGATTCAAAAACCAAAGTTCCTTCTTCAGTGCATTCCAAGCTAGGTGGCAAACCTGCAGATGCCGTTTCTCCCAATAATGCTGAGAATAGCTTGCCACCGATTTCAAAGAAGCTCAGTAGTCCAAAACAGTTAAGGAGCAATGACCACTTAATGCATACCAGGAAAGCATGTCCACCAGTGACTTTGCTAGAGGGAGAGACACTGGCAGAGGGGGCAGAGTCCCCTGAAGAGGATGGACATTCTCACGTGGACACACGGACCCCTCTCGTGTCCCCAGCACTAGATCCACCCAAAACATCCTCACCAGCGGTGCCTGCTGGGTCACCGGGGGTAGTGCGTAGATCGCAGCGCCCTCGCAAACCTCCTGATAGACTGAATCTTTGGATAGTTTTTTTTGTTGTTAGATTGAATGTTGAATTTGCCATGTTTTTTAGGTGTTTTTGTATTGGTAACCTGTTGCTAATGATACCATTGTTTTTATTTCCCAGTTCTTCTATATTTAGGAAATGTTGGATTTTAAAGGGGGAGAAGTGTTGTAATGTGAGTATTATTAAAAGTAAGTTAATACTAATCGTGGAGTTGTTGGTAGCAAGAGGCGGGATCCGGGGTTGGCGGGGTCTTTACTTCCACTCTTTTACTCCCAGTATGCATTGTATATAGTTCCTCCACCCATGCCGCACGAGGTACAACCAGCGGAACCAAGGAAACCCCAGTCTGTGACGCTTGATCGTACCACTGGACCTGGACTTCTGAGGTTGAGAGAGTGGAATTGCCCCAGTGCAAGGGCTTTCCACTTAAAAAATATTCCCGCACAGGTTTCTTGTTATCGTCAGACACAGTGGACAAGCACTAGTGTCATACACACCAACATTCAATGAAACTTCTTGCTGTCCCGAAGCTCACAGAGTAAATAACATACACAGTAATTATAAATATAACAATAAATAAAACAAAACAAGAGAATGGTGCTAAGATTGCAGTTCAGTCTGAGGTAGCACAAAAGGAAATGCCATAGACACAATAATGGAATAACACTGAGGTAGAATTAAGAATGTGAGAAGCTGGCAGCATCACAGGAATGAGGATATAAAAAGAGGTGATTGATCCAGACACATAGCGGTGGGAAAGAAGTTGTTCTTGAATCTGGACAGCCAACCTCTCCTCCCAGCAGGTAAGAGAGGAAAACAGAGCGGCCAGGATGGCAGGCATTCTTGATGAGACTGTTAGACTTCCTGAAGGAACACACCATGAAGGAGGGCTGCAAGCAAGAAGCACCTCCACCATTTCCTCAGCTCAAGAGTAAAACATTGCCGAGAAGTACGGAGAAATAGACCGTTAATTCTAAGATAAATTTATGTTTTAACTGCAATTGGAGCAGATGGTATGTGAGACTTCTGCAAATTGTGAAAATGAATGAAAGGGGAAAATAAAGCATGAAATTCCATTTTCAAATCTTTAAGTTCAAAACTGAAAAGTGAATTTGTTCAAACATCTGTTGGCCGTCTTCTACCTCTGTACACTGAAATAAAGTTCCAATAGGTTTATTCTCCCCTTGTGTTTGAGCAGAAAAGGGCTGCAAAGCCCAGATAGTTTATTCTGCTCTACCTAATGCTCACCCTGATCAGGAATTACTTCTATCTCTTCTGATCTTCAATTGTCTAACTGTTCTGAAAGGACATTGAAACTGAGATACATGTCAGAAAACGTAGAGGGGGCTTGACCCCAAAACAGAACAGCAGAGTTGAATTAATAGTGAGTGATAACTATGAATGAGCTACAAAATAATAAGTCACAAGGAGGCCACAAAACAAATGAGAACAGGTACTAAACGCCACAGGTAATGGAAGGCTAGGAGCAACTGGTTGAGGCTGGCTGGTACGATGAGTGATAAGGACTGTGAATGAGTGCTGGGTTTAAATCAGCTGCAGGTGATGAGTTAGAAATGAATGACAGGTGATTTGTGTTAGCTAGTTGGAGACTGGGAGATGCTTGCCTGTGTGAGCCCTAACAGGTTGCCCACCCCCATCCTATAGCCTGTACCCAAAGGCTTAGGGCAATCCAAATGGGTCCAATGGAACTCCTTACTGAGCAATTGATCCAAGGTGAAATTAGATGGCACTCAATATTTCTTCTTCATTCTCCAGGTCATACCCTTCCCAGTGAACTAGCTACTGCACAACCCAACCATGACAATGTGAATCCATCAACTGGTAAACTGTGTACACTGGGTCACCTTCCACTAACCTAGGTTTGTAGGTGCAGCCTCAGGTAGGTTGAGTGGTCCATGGAAAATGGTCTTGAGTCAGGACACGTGGAAGGTAGGTGAGATTCTGAAGGATGGTGGGAGCTGGAGATGGTAAGTGACTGGATTAATGCGATGGGTAATCTTGAAGGGACCAATGAACCTGGGTGAGAGCTTGAGGGAGTCGATGTGCAAGGGCAGGTCTTGAGAGGACAGCCAGATACGGTCCCAATGCTGGAGTAGTCTACTGGGCACCAACAGCATTTAGCGTGGCTGCAGCAGGCACATTTCTCAGCTAGTCCCTCCATACTCTCTAAATTATTGAGTCTATAGACTCAACATTGAGTCTATTATCAAAGTAATGTAATAACAAAACATAGGGAGCAAAATGTCTTCATCACCAACTTCTGAATTTGTGAACTTAGACAAGTGATAATGGAAAATTGTATTTTAATTGACTCTGCTATAATGTTCACACTGATAACCCCTGAATATAAAATCCATACCACTTTTTTTGCAGTTAATTTCTCTGGTACATCATTATTGCACTGATTAGAAAACAAAATATGATTTTATTTTAATAGAATGAATTACTTCTGTGAAGTTTTAGCAAGTTTACTAGAACAGGATATTCATATAGTTTAAACTGGAAATTTGCCTTTTGAAGCTGAGCAGATGTTCTTTGATATCATCGTGCAGTGTGTTGTGTCAGTGCTGTTTATTGCTAATTATCTAGTTTGCACACCAGAATGGCATTACACCAAAATTATCTCAAACTAAATTCCTCTGCAAGTACAATCAACAAGGATTGACCAGTGATTTCATCATAATTTTGACAAAATAAATAACCAGAATATTGTCCTCAGTTTTGTAAGGATTCAAAAAGTAACTTCCATCTACTTAGCCCTTTTTAAAATAGAATAATATCCAAGGGACTTCATAGAAGTATAATTGGAAAAAAAAAGCAAAGAATGGGATTATGGCTGGTGTGAATTATGGCCAGAGAAATGGCTTTCACTGAGAAAAAATGGAGCTGATTAATGAGCAGGTTCCAAAGTCATTGACCTAATTAGCACTGGGCAGAGACACCAGACGACTGAGTATAAAGCAGGGCAGAGGGGTGGAAAATGTCAGGGATAAGTTGGGAAATGCCAACCAGATGGGTAAGATTTTACATGTGAGATGTTTGTGTATTTACCAATGTTAATCAGTGACCACAGGGGTAATACAGAATATGTAGGTGTCAGGAAATGTAGTGAAGGCTTGACTCAAATGCAGAGCAGTGGAGATGATTTAGCAGTGAGCAATAACTTTGATAATGAACTGCAAAAATAATAAGGCACAAGGGCCACAAGACAAGACAAAACAGATATTAAACACCACAGGAAACAAGGTAACTGAAGGCTGGGAGCAACAGCTTAAGACTAGCTGGTTCAATGAGTGATGAGAGTTGGGTTTAAATAGGCTGCAAGTGGTTGGAAATGAGTGGCAGGTGATTCCTGCTAGCTGGGTAGAGACTGGGAGGAGTCTTCCTGTACAGGGCCTGACGGGAAGCAGGCTTGGTGAGTGTTGAGTTAGGGGGTCTGTTGTATCGGTATGAGGTTCTGGTGGTCAGTCCAGATCAGGAAGGTTTGGTATTTGCCATCAGCCAATGTCTCTGTTCCTCCAAGACTCATTTAAGGCACTATCTACTGCTCCGTAATGATGTTTATAGTTGAACTTGCATGAGAAGAAGGCACAAGGGTGTTCCTCATTCGGAAAGGGTGGCCCTGGAGCCCACATCAGAAGGCAATTTCACAAATGGTAAAGTTAGCTGAAATAAATTGCATGGCCTACATTTGTATACACTTTAAGGATGTTAATGGAAGAGAATTTCTCTGTAAGCATTTAAATTTTGTTCCCTTTCAATCAACAAATGCTACCTCAAGAAAACTTAATGTACAGCAGTGGCTAATTATGGAAGGTTCACAAACTGAGTTCAATATTAGAATGTTGTCTCCAATGCAAATCCTCTCTAGGGACAGTGCGCAATTGGCAATGGGCGAATGAATAATTATTGCAGGTACAGAGTCTGAACGCTTCAACATGCATGCTGTTTTTCTAGGACCAGCAAAAGCACTGGAAAATCTAAACATTACTTCTGACAATTCATTTGTGAAACTCTAATGAAATAAAAGAGTCAATTTATAGTCGGAGAAACTGTGCCGGAATCCATTAAAATACATCCCAAAGGACCGCTGGAAGAGAAATATTTCTCAATCATCCTTCTGCATATTACATACGTATGAGCTGGAAACCTGGGTCGATATCATTTAAGCTTGTCCTACAGCACATTTGGTGTTATAATAAGAACATACAGCCTCTCAAGCTCATTTTTCCATTCAATTAGTTCATGGCTGATCTACACTTCACTCATTTTGCCTCCTTTCCCTCTACATTGCCTGATACCCTGACCAAACAAAAAGCTATCCCCACAAGCTTTGAGGATTTAAATGACCTAGCATTCACAATCCTGTTAGAGAGTTGTATAATCCTTGTGTGGAAAAACAACTTATTTTCACTTCTCAATAGTTTTGCTATAATTTCAAAAATTAAATTGTCTTATGTACATATCTACCCACCAAAGGAAATTGTTTTGCTCTACTTTATCAAGTCCTTTTTAAACTTGATTAAATCTTTCCTTTGCAATCCAAAGTCAAACTAATGCAAACCAAGTCCAAGAATATTTAACCTTTTAAGCTGTGGTGTTATTCCGGATAGTCTGCTTCTTTTGTGATTTATCATTCTTGAAATGACGGGCCCCAAAACAATGCATCTGACAAAGCTTCTGCAACAACTAGAAAAAGTTGTGAAGGTGTAAGTACTTTAAGTAAATATTGGCCAACATCATATCCCCAAAAAAAGAACAGTCATTAAATAAACAAAGCAAAGGGTTGGAATTAAGAGTAGTGTTGGCCATTTTTTTTTCAGTGCAGTCAGGAAACATAATGCAACAGAAGAAGGGGGCAAAAGAAGGGAAACATAGAAATGAAACAAATAATGTTCCATATGTCCCACAAAAAGCTGCTTTAGCTTGAAGCCATATTTTTGTGGCAAAAGTAGTTTAGAGAAGGTGATTGCAGCAATGGAAAATATATCCAGAGTGAGAATGTACGGTGAGCTGGAGCAACTTCATTGACTTTATGATAGGAGCAATTTTCTTCATCCAATCCGAAAGTTAATATTTCCCATTATATCTACGTTGTTTCTGCTGCTTGCTTTCTTGATCACTGGGCTTCTACAGTTTGCTTCGCATTATCATTGTTAGGAGTTGAGGCCCAGGACAGCTCAGCAATAATCATAATGAATGGTGGGGTAGGATTGAGGGGCTGAATGGCCTACTCTTGTGCCTATTTTCTTGTGCTGTTATGATTTTGATAGATAACCCTCATCACACCATTTTTATTCTCAGATACTGCTGAAAATTTTTTATTGTCTGACCAGACTCTCAGAACCCTCCTTGTTTCAATTGTTCATGTGAGTCATTTATAACTTTGTTACTTACTCTGCTCTCCCACCTTCGACCTCCCTGAAGCTGCCTCTATTGAGCCACACGAGAAAAGCGTTTGTGAGTTTCAATTAATGGCCCTGTTGGCCGAGCATTTGTTATCTTCTTTTTCTTCTGCACAGTTCTTATTAAAACTCAAAGATCTGTTCATTCTGCTTGGGTCTATCTTTCTCTGCACTTGGGCCAACGGCAAACACTGTGTCAACAAGTCTTGACCAGAAAAATGAACACAGCGGAGAGAAATCAGCTGACTTTGGCCATAGATTTTGATCATGAGGTAGTGGAAGTTGGATTGGTAGAAATGGCTCATGCACTGCAGCATCTACTCTCAGAGTGACAAGGCCAGCTTAAACCAAAGTTCACTGGTCAGGTTAATATTTTGGTGTATGCCAGGTGGGAGATTAGTGGGGGAGGATGAATGGACAAGGGAATCATGGAAGGAGTGACCCCTGCAGAAAGTGGGAATGGGGGGGGGGTAAAGATGTGGAGGTTAACACCTCATTTTCTATCTTAACCCCCCACACACACTCTCCACTTTCTGCTGAGATCACTCCTTCCATAATTCCCTTGTCCATTCAAGTCTATTGTCCTTGCTTACAGTTGAAATTGTGCTTAAACTACATCTTTTCCTGTAGCAACTTGTATCCTTTTGATTAATAACTATCATAATTCTTGTAATAGTAAATCTTGTGTCAATTTATACATTTAAATAGAGTCAAAGTAAGGCATTTTTCCCTCACTGTCTTCACTGTTGTTTGCTAGGAGGCAATTAATTCCTTTTCTGCGATATTGTATTGACATTTTATGCTGATTGATTTGGGCTGCTTTGGATTGGAAATGAGGAATATATTGATTTTATGTTATTCACAACATGCAAACCTATATGTAGTAGAAATGTAATGCATCACTTGTGTATAAATTGGTAGTCAAACATATTTATTTGATCCTTCAATATTCAGAATATTTTTTAATATTATATCAAGAATGGGAGAAATCTGTAGTTACAGAGAAAAGATTGAAAAGCTTATCTTAGATTTCTATTGCTAATACCCTGTCTGATCAGCATAAATGCCAAAAGGGTAATGACAAGCATCTGCCCTGAAATAACAAACAGAGCAGGTCAATGCTCAAAGTGCAAAGTAAAATTTATTATTAGAGGACATACATGTCACAACATACAACCCTGAGATTATTTTTTCTGCAGGCATACTTAGCAAATCTACAGAACAGTAACTGTAGACAAGATCAATGAACTCAAGCTGTGCAAATGTAAATACTGTATAAATAAATAGCACTAAATAATGAGCATGAAATAACAAAAGTCCTTAATGTGAAACCATTGGATGGGGGAATGCCAGAAGTAGAATGATAGATAGATAGATACTTTATTCATCCCCATGGGGAAATTCAACTTTTTTTCCAATGTCCCATACACTTGTTGTAGCAAAACTAATTACATACAATACTTAACTCAGTAAAAAATATGATATGCATCTAAATCACTATCTCAAAAAGCATTAATAATAGCTTTTAAAAAGTTCTTAAGTCCTGGCGGTAGAATTGTAAAGCCTAATGGCATTGGGGAGTATTGACCTCTTCATCCTGTCTGAGGAGCATTGCATCGATAGTAACCTGTCGCTGAAACTGCTTCTCTGTCTCTGGATGGTGCTATGTAGAGTGTAGCTATTTCCTTTTCTGATGGTTGTGGGTTAGTAATTGTTCTTGAACCTGATGGTTTGAGTCCTGAGACACCAGTACCTTCTACCTGATGGCAGCAGTGAGAAAATAGCATGGCCTGGGTGGTGAGGATCTTTGATGCTAGATGCTGCTTTTCTACAGCAACATTTCATGTAGATGTGCTCATTGGTTGGGAGGGTCTTACCAGTGATGTACTGGGCCGTATCTACTACCTATTGTAGGATTTCCCACTCAAAGGCATTGGTGTTCCCATACTTGCCTGCAATGCAGCCAGTCAGCATACTTTCCACAACACACTTGTAGAAGTTTGCCAAGGTTCTTTGCCAAGGTTTTTGATGACATACCAAATCTCCGCAGACTCCTGAGGAAGTACAGGCGCCGTCGAACTTTCTTTGCAATTATATTCATGTGATGCGTCCAGGTCAGGTCTTCTGGGATAGTGACACCTAGGAATTTAAAGTTACTGACACTTTCCGCCTCTGATCTTCCAATGATTACTGTCTCATGGACCTCTGGTTTCCCTCTTCTGAAGTCTACATTTAGTTCCTTGGTCTTATTGACATTAAGTGAGAAGTTGTTGTTATTATACCACTCAGCCAAATTTTCAATCTCGCTCCTGTATGCTGATTCATCATGTTATGAAGGATGAACAACTCTGATGGGCAGAAGGGTGCAGAGTCACCCATGCCCCCCCTTTTTGGAGAATCGCAAATTGCTACTATTTCGATGCTGTTATCAAGGAAGTAAGAGAGACAAAGGAAATCTGCCAGGGCAGTTGTTGTTGATAACAGCTCATGAAAGTTAATGAGAGAGAGACTGCTCAGAGATACACAAGGTGGATTGTCTCCTACTGACAAAAGCCATTGATTTACTGCTATTGTCTTTTGGAGAAGGATTGTTTACTTGGTACTGTTCTATTCATTGAAACCCCTCGGGGGCAAGCAGAGTGGGCTGGTTTGATGGGTTACATCATCCCAACCTGATTGACACCTGAGACCCCGTGAGTGGGGATAAAAGTGAGGTCTGGGGTAACACCCCTCAGACGCATCAGGAGAAACGCTAGTGAGCATCAGAACCCCCATGAGACAGGGTGGGCGATCGGAGACCGAACGAAGGATTGGTAAATTTTAACTCATAGTGTTTTGTAGCGAGACCGGTGGGGGCTTGTGTGTGTGTCCACCCTTGCCTGGGTGACGAGTCCACCATGGAAGAACGGTCTAGCTAAAGGATGGAAGGGTCATACGTGAATGGCCACAACAACAGCGCATTGACGGATCCAAATCCTAAAGGAAGGTTGGCCAGATAATAGCTGTTACTGTTCGCACGTTTTTTTCTCTCGTCTCTCTCTCTCTCCAACAATTGCAACACAGCGACCAACAACTACCGCAGCCTGCATGAACTGAACTGAACATTATATTTCCATCTGACAATTCATTATCCCCTAGACAACGATAGAGCTTGTTTCTTATTGA
Source organism: Hemitrygon akajei (assembly GCF_048418815.1). NCBI lineage: Eukaryota > Metazoa > Chordata > Chondrichthyes > Myliobatiformes > Dasyatidae > Hemitrygon > Hemitrygon akajei. Next base: position 49,554,359 of record NC_133129.1, read on the forward strand.
TTATTATTATTCCCGCACTTTTAGGTTTAGTATTACTATCGTATATTCTCTGTATATTCGCATTGATATTATTTTGTATATTTTTGCTAATAAATATTGTTGAAAATAGTATCAACAGACTCCAACAGACACTTCTGCCTTTGCTGGTAAGACACCCAGTTACGGGGTTCGTAACAATCACTACCTTTGTATTAGCCCACAACAATAGCGTCATCAGCAAATTTGTATATGGTGTTGGATCTGTATTTAACCATACAGTCATAAGTGTAAAGTGAGCAGAGCAAGGGGCTAAGCACACATCCCTGTGGTGCTCCTGTGCTAATGGAGGTTGTGGAGGAGATGTTTTTTTGCCAATCTAGGCTGACTGGGATCTGCAAGTGAGGAAAACCAGGATCCAATTGCACAAGTGAGGAATGAGGCCCAGGATTTGGAGTTTACTGACTATTTTTGAGTGGATGATGGTATTAAATGCTGAGCTGTAATCAATAAAGAGCATCCTGATGTATACATCTTTGCTGTTCAGATGTTCCATTGTTGTGTGAAGGGACAATGAGATGGCATCTGGTTAAAAACTTCAATCAAAATGAATTTTAAGTTATTTGAAATCTCTTAGTGGAACTGTCATCCAAGAGTACCACAGGATCAGTCTATTTACTAGTCCTGCACTCGCTCAAGAATCAGGGAGTTGTACAGCAGAGAAGCCATGGAATCATAGAATTGTACTGCATGGAAATTGGCTTTTCAGCCTACCAATATGAATATGAATCAAGATGATTGTGAAACTAGTCCACTTCCCTCCACAGATGCTGATTGACCCACTGGTGTTCTTCCAGCAGTACGTTTTCTCTAGATTTCAGCATCTGGTCCCTTTTTTCTCTATTGTGCTATTTCACTGTGGATGTTCTGACCTGCCCCCGCCTTCCTTATTTAGTTCTCAATTCACCTTCCTTTCCTATCATATTCCATCATCTACAGCCTGTTATTGCCTCCGGTTATCATCCCCAGTCTCTGTTGCATTTCTCATTCTTCCCATCTCCTTCTGACAATCAACACTTCTAACCTAGATCCAACTATCACTGGCCAGCTTTTGCCCTCCCCCTTTAGACTGGCTGTATCCTCTCTATGCTTTCAGTCCAGATGAACAGCCTTGAGCTGAAATGTTGACTGCCCATTTCCATCCATTGATGCTGTCTGACCCATTGTCCCTTGATCAGTTTATATTCTACTGATTCCAATATCTGCAGACTCTGTCTCTCTCTGGTTTTAACTTCATTTTTGAAGCCAATCTATGAATTCCCATAAGTTAAATTATTAAAGTTATTCCCATACACCACAAGTAGTTTTAAATCAAATCAAATCAAGTTTAATTGTCATTCAAACCATACTTGGATACAGCCAAATGAGATAGCATTTCTCAGGGGCTGAGGTGCAAAAACATGGATGCACACTCAAAATAATGGGACAAGTGAAAAAAAGGAATGTAGTTATGTGAGAAAATGCATTTTTAGTCCAAGACCCTGAGCGACAAGTCCCGCAAATTGATGGCTCCTCGCAGAGAAGCCTGTAATTCCACCGATCCAGTAAGGCAGCACTGACAGGAGAGGTCACCCCCAACTGACCCCAGATGCCATGCTACAACACAAGCCTGAGGACTGGGGCCTAGTCCTTGCTACAACCCAGGTGACAATGTTGCCTCGCCGCCTGTCTCATCACCAACCTAGGGATGCAGGCTGCAGCAATCAATATCCAACAGAGTCTTGCGATCACAAAAGAACTGTCCATGACAGTTACTCATGGTTTCACTACATGGCAACCCAGTCCTGACGGCCCAACTCGACCACCCCAGCCCAATGGCCTGACTCGCCTTCTCTGAACCACCAGCCAGCTATGTAGTTATTGGAGTCAAGAATAGGCTTACTATGCACAAAAACACATTTAACAAAGGAAGGTGCACCTTTGGTTGGACCCCAAGAGGCCACTGTGTGTAAACACGCTGCTATCTTGCCAGAAGTCTTATAGGTACATCCAGCAGAATTTCTAACAAGCAGAAATATTCGTATCAATAGGAATTCACCAGACTGCTAGGGATGTCTTGCTGTCTGATATCTGAAATTAATCCTTAAATAGTTTGATAACTGACTCAAATCTTTGTCCTCATTTAAGCAAAAATTCTCCAGTATGGGTTTCAGAATTTCCTATGGGGGAGTATTATAGATAAATGCAGACTCTGATTTGGCAGAAAAAAATGTTTGGTGATGGAGCCTGTCTCTTGATCTTGTTGGAGATGCGTTGTACTTAAAAATCAGGTCAAGATTCACACCAAGGTACATGTTTTCCTGTGATCCATAAAACGCTGTGCAGGCCCCACTCATTTTTCTGATGATCCTCAGATCTCCTCACCAAGGGTGGGTTATCAGAAGAAAATGAAAACCCATCCTGATTTGCAGAGGCAATGCAATGTTCCTGCTTCCAGTAAATTCAGCAACCTTCCACTGGGTTGGGCTTTCTTCAGCTAGAGGGTAGAGAATGTTTAGAATTTTCTAATTCTAAGGATTACAGATGCTCAGTTACTGAATATTTCCAAGAAAGAGAATGATAGACTATTAGATGTTCAGGGATTCAAATGCTTCAGTGTTAGTTCAGGAAAGTGACACTTGGGTATAAAGTCAGCCAAGATTTTATGGCCAGAGGGCTGGCTCCTTGTTCAGTTTCTTAAATTCCTACATTTCATATGTTAGTTTTTAATAAAGAAAAAGCTCAGATGGCACTTACAATACATTCTTCAAAAAAATTCTGTTTGTAGATTGTGAGGTCAGTAGTCTATCTCATCATATTGGGGACTTTTCAAAAGCATTATTAAAATAGGGAAGAAGCTGTCCTTATGCGCAGTGGTATGAGTTCTCATGCTTTTATATCTTCAGCCAATGGGAGGGGACAGAATAGAGAACATCGGCAGTGGGTGTAGTCATTGATTATGCTGGCTGTTTTACCGAGGCAGCAAGAAGTTTAGACAGAGTTCACGGAGAGGAGACTGTATTCTGTAATGTGCTGAGCTGCGTCTACAATTCTCTGCAGTTTCTTGCATACTTTGGCAGAGCAGTTGTCGTGCTAAGCAAACCTGCATCCGGATTGGATTAATACTTTCTACAGTACATTGATTAAAAATTAGTGACGGTCAAAGGAGACATGCTAGATTTCTTCAATTTCTTAAGGAAGTAGAGGTGTTGATGCACTTTCTTGGTTGTCGTGTCAACATGGTTGGACCAGGACAGGTTATTGGTGCTTATTCCAAGAAACCTGAAGCTTTCAATCCTCTCAACCTTAGTATTGCTGTTGTAAACAGGAACTTGTTCACTGTCCTCCTCCTTGAATTCAATGACCAGTACTTTTATCTTGATGACTTTGAGGGTAAAGTTGTTGTTATGACACAATATTACAAAGCTGTCTATCTCCTTCCCGTCTGCTGACTCATCATTATTTGAGATTTAGTCCACTACAGTGGTGTGATCTGCAAACTTGGAGACGGAGTTAAAGAAGAGTCTGGCCATACAGTAGTGAGTAGAGTAGAGGGCTGAAGACACAGCCTCACTGGGTACCTGAGAGAAGGATAAACATGGGGTGTTGCTCCTTATCCTTACTAATTGTAGTCTATTGTTCAGGAAGAGAACAAACCAGTTGCTAATGGAGATGTTGAGTCCTGATAAAGTAACACAAAATAATATAATGGAACATGTTTCAGAATCAATTCAGCTCACAGAGAAAGAAAACAACTTTGTTGAGAAAAACTGAAGACAGACTGTAATTATTCTCATGAGAGCTGACAATTACAATGCAATTAAATATTCTCATAGGTTTTCAGTTAAACCACGCATGAGTGCAAACAAGTTTACTGTTGTTTAAAATAAAATTGCTCATGCAAAGTCATATTTATCCTATCCTTACAAAACCTAACAGTTCAAAATTTTCAGACTCTTCAGAAACATTTTCAGGTGTTGATATCTGGCAGCTGTTCATAGTTAAGATATTTGACCAGGGGAACAGACCAACAGAGTGTGTGGAGACTGAAAGAATACAGAGACCAATAGAGTGTGCAGGGACTAGCAGAACACAGAGAAACTAATAGAATGTCAATTAGCTGAAAAATGATGTTTACGTTGATCTCAACCAGAGCTGGCCCAATACCCAACTTGTTCAAAATTTTGGGATGAAGGTCAATGGGTTCTTGGGCTGAGCAATCATATAAGGGCCACAGAGATGCACAGGATGGCACCCATAACCATATAACAATTCCAGCATGGAAACAGACCACCTTGGCCTTTCTAGTCCGTGCCGAATGCTTACTCTCACCTAGTCCCACCGACCTGCACTCAACCCATAACCCTCCATTCCTTTCCTGTCCATATTCCTATCCAATTTTTTTTAAATGACAAAAAGCTGCTTTTCTGGCATTTTGATTTGTTTCCCCCAGCAGACTTTCTAGCACTTCTCCTGCAACTAGGGAGAGAGTTCCTTGTGCATTAGTTGGCATTTGTAAGCTCTGCACATGGTCCCTAGCAGGAACTACGGCTGTCTTGTGTTAGCTTGTTTCAGTGTGCAATGCACCACAGCTCTACATTAATCCTGTAAAGAGTGTGTGTTTATTACACCAAATGGGCAGAAGGGCCTATTTCTGTGCTGCAGTGCTCTGTTCCTCTGTGACTCAAAACACTAAAATCTAATTTCCTGGTGATTGCATGCTGGTAGGAACAAACGTGATTGCTTGTTCATTAATCCTGCCAAACATTTTTCATTGTTCGCTAGCTATAATAGTTATCTGCTTTTACTTCAGTTTTTGCATTGAAAGTGATGTTTTGATTTGCATATTAAGATGATTACTTTGACTCTAATAAATCCATAATTAAAACACATAATTGTAACCCTCATAAAGCCTTTTTTTTAATTGCATGTGCCAGTTCTTTAAGTCAGTCAGTTAGTGGCATTTCCCCACTCTTCCCTCAGAGCCCTGTTTTTCTTTCATTTTCAAGTATCTATCAAATTTCCTCTTGAAATTTATAATTAAATTTCCTTCCAGCACCATTTTAGACAATGCATACTAAATCATGACAGCTCACAGTGTAAAACAAAATCTCCATATTCCCTTGATATCCTAATTGATGGATTAAGGAATACAGATTATAATTCAGTGTTACATTTACTTATGAAAACACTGAATTTTAAAATAAACTATGTAATTTTTATAAAAGTCAGTGTAAGTTATCCTTGCACCCCAGTTGGTGGGGAATAGAGTGCTCTTCCCTTCAATGTTTCATATAATCTTCCTGACTAAAATCCTGTTGAAATTATAATAACTTAACACTGCAGCTAGCCATCATTTAAATAATCTATTAACCTTGTTGCAGATACATCCTGACCTTTGTAATTTTGGATTTTATTGGCAAAATGAACTCCTGTGTACAGGATTGATTAATAATTATGACTGGCTCCCAGGAATGGAGGACAGTTTTGAATCCTTTAGCTAGGTTTGATACTCAAGAGGGACTAATGTCCTTTGGGCAGGTTTGTTAGAGCATTTGGGAGGCTGTAAACTAGGCTGGGTGGGCAATGGGAATCAAGGTGATTGGTTAGACGATGGAGCAGTTGGTATAAAGATTAGTGCACTGCGAAGAGAGACTGTGAAGAAGAATAGGCAGTGAATAAGGCACTAATACAGTCAGGTGGATGGGTTGAGATGGGCTTACTTTAATATAAGAAGTACCAGAAGCAGCAGCGATTAACTCAGAACAGGGACCATCTTTTCTCTGCTCCAATTGGACAAACCTAACCAGAACCACTAAACATCCTCCATTTTTGCTTTATACATTTCACTGAGAACACAACTGCAATGTTGTGGCCATTATAGTGACTTGGCTGTCACAAGGGGAGGGATGGTGTCTGGATGTTCTAGGTATTTCAGAAGTGACAGGAAGGGAGATAAAAGAGCTAATTACATTGCTAATCAGGGATAGAGTCACTGCTGCAGAAAAGGATTATGGAGAGTTTGCCTACTGCGTCAATATCAGTGGAAGTCAGAAACAGGAAGGGAGCAATCACTCTATTGGGAGCATTCTATAGATTTCCCCCCTCCCCCACCCATAGCAACAGAGATATTGAGGAACAGATTGAGAAGCAAATTTTGGAAAAGTGAAAACTGACAAGGTTGTTGACATGGGTGACTTCAACATCCCTAATATTGATTCACAGCTCCTTAGTGCAAGAGATCGAGATGGGTCAGAATTTATTAGGTGCGTCCAGGAAGGATTCCTGACAAATTATATGGACGGGCCAAACAAAGGATACTGGATCTACTACTATGCAATGAACCAGGTCAGATGACAGATTTCTCGAATGTCCGAGACAGTGACCAGAACTCCCTGCTCCCTAACCTTTAGCTTAGCTTGAACAGAGATAGGAGCAGAGGGCGTGGAAAATTATTTAATTGGCGGAGGACAAATTATGCTATTAGACAGGAACTTGGGAGTGTAAATTGGGTAGTAATGTTCTCAGGGAAATGTATAAAGCAAAAATGGAGGGTGTTTAGTGAGCGCTTGCAAGTGGTTCTGGTTAGGTTTGTCTGATTGAGGCAGAGAAAAGATGGTATGTTGAAGAACTTATGGTTGACAAGAGAGGTGAAGCATTTAGTCAAGAGGAAGAAGAAAGCTTACTTAAGGTTTAGGAGGCAAAGCCTAGACAGGGCTTTTAGAGTTATAAGCTAGGCTGGAAAGTGATTAAAAATAGACTTAGCAGAGCTTGAAGGGGATAGCAGAAGGCCTTGGTGAATCAGCTTCAGGAAAACCTGAAAGTGCTCTAGAATGATTGGTGTGAGGGTAGGGCCAATCAGGGATAAAAGAGGAAACATGCTTGGAGTCAAAGGAGATCCTTAATTAATACTTTGCTTCAATATTCAGTAGTGAGAGGGACCATGATGAGTCTGAGGGCAGTGTAGAATAGATTAATGTGTTGGAACATATTGAGATTAAGAAAGAGGGTGTGTTGAAACTTTTGAAATACATTACATTAGTGATGGGCAAACTGTTGGAGAGGATTCTTAGATATAAAATGTATGAACATTTAGAGGAGTATAGTCTGAATAGAGTAAACAACAAGATTTTGTGGGGGGTCAATTGTGCCTCACAAACCAAAATGATGTTTTAGAGGAAGTGACAAAACAAATTGATGAAGGTAGAGTAGTGGATGCTGTGTATATGGATTTTAGTAAGACATTCAACAGGATTCTCCCTAGCAGGCTAACTCAGAATGTCAGGAGGCATGTGATCAAAAGCTGTATGGATTCTGAATTGACATGCCCATAAAAGGCAAAGGGTCATAGTATATTCTGTTTGGAGTAGTGGTGCATTGTAGCAATCTGTTCTGGGACCTCAGCTCTTTGTGATTTTTGTCAATTACTTAACGAGGAAGTGGAAGGGTGGGTTAGTGAGTTTGCAGATAATGTGAAGTTTGATTATATTGTAGATCAGGGGTGTCAAACTCATTTTAGGTCACGGGCCGGATTGAGCAAAATGCAGCTTCATGCGGGCCGGATCAGTCGGACGCGTGCGAACGCAGCTTTCGTTGCCTCTGTTTTTTCAGCCTGCTCTCATGTGTCTCAGTCTCTGCTATAACTACAAAGTGTTTCACTTTACAAATTCCGTTTCTTATGAAGAAGACTGCCGAATAAATACTAAAAGCCCTGAAAAACTGGTACCTGAATAAACTCAGCATTAGCCATATCATACGCCATAGGCGCTTCGATTACTGGGGCCAGCTTTAATAGTAATTAGATATTATCTCGCGGGCCAAAGATAATTCCACCGCGGGCCGGATTTGGCCCGCGGGCCTTGAGTTTGACATATATGTTGTAGATAGTGTAGAAGATTGTCATAGGTGACAACCTGACATTGACAAAGTGCAGAGCTGGGCTGAAAAGTAGCAGATGGAGTTCAATCCAGAAAAGAGTGAAGTAAATCTTTTTGAAAGATTGAATTTGAAGGCAGACTACTAGGTTAATGGCAGGATTCTTGGCAGTGTGGAGGAACAGAGGGACCTTGGGGTCTAAACTGCAGATTCCTTTGAAGTTGCTGCAGAAGTTATCAGTGTGGTTAAGAAGATATACAATATGTTGTGTTGACTTTTATTAATCGGGGGACTGAGTTCAAGAGCCACAAGATAATGTTGCAATTCTATAAAATGCTGGCTAGGCCAAACTTGAATATTGTGTTTATTTCAGGTGGCCTCATTATAGAAAGGATGTAGAAGCTTTAGAGGAGATGCAGAAGAGATTTACCAAGATGCTGCCTGGATTATAGAACCTGTCTTATGAGTAAGGGTTGAAAAAGCTAGACATTCACTTTTTGAGATGTAGAGGCAACTTAATAGAGGTGTATAAGATGTTAAGAGGCATAGATAGAGTGGATAGTCGGTGCCTTTTTCACAGATAAGAGATCATAGTTAATAAGTGATTGGACGAAAGCATGGGATGGGGAATGCCAGAGGTAGCTTTTATTACACAGAGAGTGGAAGTGCATAGAATATACTGTCAGGGTGGTGGTAGAGACAGATCCATTAGGGACATTTAACAGACTCTTAGAGAAGCACATGGATAAGAGAAAAATGAAGAACTAGGTGAGAGGGAATGGCTAGATTGATCTTGGAGTAGGCTAAAATGTCGGCACATCATCAGCCAAAGAGCTTGCACTGTGCTGAGCTGTTCTGTGTACACCAGTAATCAACATTTGTCATTAACAATGCAAATTGATTATTGGGTCATGAATTTTCATACGTGGGAGGCAAATACTGTCAAGTTTCACCTTTGCCAAATCTCAACCACCCTATACTTAATTTTGCTTTCTGTCAAAGATGTCAACATTTCTTCTGTCAAAAGTGGGAGCTGGAATAATTCTGGTAGATGAGTGCATGACATGCATTATTATTTTGTAGGCACTTTTGACATTTTTGACCATTGCAGCACAGATACAAATACAGATTGTTGCATGCACTGCATTACAGGTTGTTCTCTGTATTTGTTTCCATTGTGATGGGAACTATTGGTACGTTACTCAGAGCAAGTTGAGTGTCAGATCCTGGATATCGCTGCTCTGTTGCAACACTGGTCTGCAACAGGATTACGTGGAGAATAATGCAAATAAAATATAAGTGTTTTCTTTTTATTTGTTCATTCACTGGGCATGAATGTCACTGGCATTTATTGCCCCACTGAGAGTAGGTATTAAATAATCAATTACGTTGTTGAACGCCGGCTGTACACAGACAAGATTCCATTCCAGGGAGGAATGGGAATAAAATGCCAACAAAACTGCTTAATAAGGTCAATGCAGGGAAAATGTTTCCCCAGGATGGGGTGTCTGGAGAGAAATGGAGATTGAAGTTGCAGATGCTGAAAGTCTGTAGAAAAATAAAACTGAAAATGGTGGAGAGACTAAGCACATCAGACAGCATCTGTGGAAAGGAAAAGAAAGTTAATGCTACAGGCTGAGGATCCTGAGAATACAAACTGTTTTTTGAAGTGGGGAGAGGGAGGGAGAACAGGGTAGGAAAACGAGAATGCCTCTGATAGGATGAGATTGTGAGGATAAGCAGTAGGTGGAGTCATCCAGATAATAGAGGCATTTAGGGAGTGTAGGATAAAAAAAAATTAATGCTTGAAAATTAGAGAGAGGGAGAGAGAGAAAAGGTAGAAAGAAGGAAATAAATGGAAAAAAGTGAAAGGAAGAAGTAGAAGGAGAGTAGAAGATGACGGGGGAAAGAAGACAGGGAGACGTTAAAAGACCAAGAAGAGGGAGAGTGAAGAAACACGAACAGTGGAGCAAAATGGAGCAGTAGATAATGCCTGGCAGGACAGGTTGTGCTGTTTGAAATTCAAGTACTGAATGATATGACAGATGGATAACATACAGCAGCATTCAGCAGTTCTGATGCAAACAGAGAAGGTGAGGACCTGAAGTTGTAGAATTGGATATTGAATCCCAAATGGCTGCAAAATGCAGGGAATGAGGTGTGTCCCTCAAGCTTATTTTAGGTGCCCTTCACTATAACAATGCAGAATACTTCTGATAGATAGGTCAGAGCTCCACAGACCACTGTGCAGTCTGAATTTGTTTTCTCCATTGTAGAAGAGAACAGGCCATAAGCCAAAATGCAGTACACGTCATAGGAAGTGAAACATTGCTTTCTCTGAAGGGACTGTTTGAGTCTCCAGAGGTTTTGCATCTCAGTATAAAGAGTGGCCTTTTGGGATCGAGATGAGAGGAAATTTCTGGAATTTTGTAGCCAAGGGAATTTGAGGCTCAAAGGCTGAAATTATTCAACACAGCAATAAATTTTAGATAATATGATGTTCATAGGTATGGAGTTAGTGCAGGAGAGTGATATTGAGCCAAAGTATGAGTCATGTATGTTTCTATTTGGTGGTGAGGCAGTGAATGATCCCCTCCTTAAGTTATGGATGTTTCTCTTAGACACTGTACTAGATTCATGGTCACTGCTATCAAAACCACTTTTTAAATTAATACTTGCAAATGCTGGAAGCATTCGGGAGCTCAAGTGGCGCACCAATCGTAAGTTGGAGAGCTATAACAGAGGAGGCAGTGCACAGGTCCAGGAGCAAAGTTTAAAAAGGAAAGCTTCGTGGGAACTCAGCTATAACCAGCGCACCAATTGTGAGTTGGAGAGCTACGAGAGAGAAGGTGGCACACGGGTCCAGGAGCAAAGTTTAAAAAGGAAAGCTTCGTGGGAACTCAGCTATAACCAGCGCACCAATCGTAAGTTGGAGAGCTATAACAGAGGAGGCAGTGCACAGGTCCAGGAGCAAAGTTTAAAAAGGAAAGCTTCGTGGGAACTCAGCTATAACCAGCGCACCAATCGTAAGTTGGAGAGCTATAACAGAGGAGGCAGTGCACAGGTCCAGGAGCAAAGTTTAAAAAGGAAAGCTTCGTGGGAACTCAGCTATAACCAGCGCACCAATTGTGAGTTGGAGAGCTACGAGAGAGAAGGTGGCACACGGGTCCGGGAGTGAAGTTTAAAAGGGGAAAGCTTCACGGGAACTTGGCTGTAACCAGCACACCAGTTGTGAGTTGGAGATCAGGGAAGGTTCAGGCATAAAAGGGGGACACTGCCAAGTGGAGCAGTCATCGATGGAGTGGTCTGAATCAGAATGGTAGGGCTTTCACTCATTCAGGTTTAGGCGCGGTAAGTGGACTTCATTTTTTTTTCCTTGCATTTTTTTTAAGGAATAGAGAGCATGTCTGTAGTGTTAGTACCTTGTTCTGGGTGTCAGATGTGCGAATCCTGGGAATCTTCCAGTCTCCCAGATGGCCACATTTGCGCCAGGTGCACCGAGATGCAGCTCCTGAGAAACTGTGTCAGGGATCTGGAACTGCAGTTTGATGACCTACAGCTTACTAGGGAAAGTGAGCAGGAGATAGATGGGAGCTACAGGGAGTTAGTCACCCCGAGGTTACAGGAGCTAGATGAGCAGGTGACTGTCAGGGAAGGGAACAGAAGACCATCCCCCTCAGTAAACATTATCTTGTTTTGGATGCTGTTGAGGGGGAATGACCTGACAGAGGACGATCACAGTGATGGGTCTCTGGCACTGAGCCTGGTTCCGTGGTGCAGAGGGAGAGAAGAAGATGAGGAATGCAATAGTCAGAGTTGATTCCATAATGAGGGGAACAGACAGGAGGTTCTGTCAGCCTGGTAGAGATACCCACATGGTGTGTTGCCTGCCAGGTGCCAGGGTACGGGATGTCTCGGATCGAGTGCAAGCATATTCTGAAGGGAGAGGGTGAACAGCCAGAAGTCTTGGTACACGATGACATAGGTAGAAAAAGGGAGGAGGTCCTGAAGATAGATTCGGGGAGTTGGGTAGGAAGCTGAAAAGCAGGACTTCCAGGGTAGTAATCTCAAGATTGCTGCCTGTGCCACATGCTAACAAGTGCAAGAATAGCATGATCAAGCATACTAATGTGTTGCTGAGAGACCGGTGTAGGGGGCAGGGCTTCAGGTTCCTGAATCATTGGGGCCTCTTGTATGACCTGTTTAAAAAGGATGGGTTACACTTGAACCCAAAGGGGTCCAATATCTGAGCAGGCAGGTTTAATAGAGCTGTTAGGGAGGGTTTAAACTAACTTGGCAGGGGAATGGGAACTGGAGTGATAGGGCTGAGGAAAAGAAAAGCAGTAATAAATCAAAGATAGTATGCAAAAGAGATGATAGAAAAGACAGGCAGAAGATGAGGCTTAATCACAGGCAAACACGAGGAGATCTGCAGATGCTGGAAATTCAAACAACACACACAAAATGCTGGTGGAACGCAGCAGGCCAGGCAGCATCTATAGGGAGAAGCGCTGTCGACGTTTCGGGTCGAGACCCTTCGTCAGGACTTAATCACAGGCAGTGGGATGAATTACAGGGCAATAGAGGCATGGTGCATTTAAAACAGAAAGCAACAAATACTGGACTGAAAATGTTAGATTTGAATGCACGCAGCATAAGGGATAAAATGGATGATCTTGAAATTCAGCTACAGATTGGCAGTATGACGTTGTGACCATCTCTGAATCATGGCTAAAGGATGGCTGCCATTGGGAGCTGAACGGTGTATCAGAAAGATAGGTCAGTGGGCAGAGTGCATGGTGTAGCCCTGTGTATAAGGAATAGGATTCAATCATTAGAAAGGGATGACACAGGATCAGAAGATACAGAGTTGCTGTGGGTTGAGTTAAGAAATGGCAAGGGTAAAAGGACCCTAATGGCACTAGTACCTCCAAACAGCAGCCGGATGTGGATTACAAATTACAGCAGGAGATAGAAAAGACGTGTCAGAAGGGCAATGTCATGGTAATCGTTTGAGATTTTAACATGAAAGTGGATTGGGAAAACCAGGTTAGTACTGGACTTCAAGAGGGAGAGAATTTGTAGAATGTCTAGGGGATGGCTTTTTTATAACAGCTTGTTGTTGGCCCCACTAGGGGATTGGCTGTGCTGGAATGGCTGTTGTGCAATGATCCAGAGGTGATAAGAGAGCGTAAGGTTAAGGAACCCTTAGGGAACAGTGAACACAATATGATCGAGTTCACTTTGAAATTTGAGATGGAGAAACTAAATTCCAATGTGTCGATATTTCAGTGGAATAAAGGAAATTACAACGGCATGAAAGGGGAACTGGCAAAAGTTGACTGGAAAGGACACTAGCAGGAAGGAAAGCAGTGTAGAAATGGTTGGAGTTCCTGCAAAATATAAGGGAAGTGCAAGACAGATATATTCTGCAGTCCCACTTTGTTTATAATCAAATTACAGTTCTTACTTTGAGCAATGTTAAATGTGGATGTACCCCAAGACGAGACATGTCTCGGCATCATCCCTGATGAAGTTGGCATATTTTGTCATTGAAACGTAGGTAAAAATCAATACCTGTACCCAGCTGAAACCCAAGAACAGTTTATCCGTCATACATGCCAGGAAAGCACTGCAGCCTTTTTGCCTCTGTTATGTTCTTCAAGTTGAATTTAAATGGGCAACTGAAATTAACTGAAATTTCTGAAGTACGAATGAACTGGATGAGGTCTCACCCATTGTGACAGCCAACTACAGGTTATCTTGTCACCACGGTGAGCTTTACTGATATGCACTGCTGACAGTAAGAATCGCTGATGTTGCTTATTTGCAAAACTGTCATCATCTCTTCCCCTATAACTTAGCAAATCATGATCATAACTCTTGTAAAGAAATGAAGGTCAGGAGGAACTGAACAATCTGCATTTGATAATGAAAGCACTGCAAACGAGTCTATGTGAAAACAGAGTTGTCTTCAGTCAAAGAGTCTCTCGCACTTGAAAATATAAGTAATTTCAAGTATAGCATGACAGGAGAAAGGGCAGAACACTAAAGTGCTCACACAATGGCACTCAGGCTGAAAGGCTGATTGGAGGAGCAGCAATAGGCAATTCAACCAAAATTACTTCATCTGCATTGCTCTATTAAAGGTCAGTTTGAAAGCTTCCACTCACTGGGCTATTCACTTTAATTAATACCAAACTCAAACTGATTTGATCTTTCTTCATTGGGTATTTTTAGAACACTGCAGCTAATGTACAGTTTCACATGAGCAAATAAGGGTCAGAGATCAAAGTCAATTGTGTTACTAATTTATTTCATATTGATGTATTATCTCACTCTGAATAAGATAAATACTTATGGATTGCGAATTAGATATTGTCTGTTCATGCGCACTGTAGAAACAATCTGCTTGCTACTACCCAGACAACAGGATTATGCTGTAAAAATGCATTCCATGTGACTGCCTTCAGCACTGTGACCACCAAGGTCATAGTTCATAATGCTGTATCTACATTGGTTAACTTTGTGAAGATATCTTCCATCTAAAAGAGTTTATTGAGAAGTATGATCTAATCCCCACAAATCAGTTAAAATTCAACCCAATTAAATACAAAGTTACATTCAAGTTAACTGGCAATGACAAGACACAATTATGGGAATTGATGTTAATGTGTATTAATGACTTTTGACACCATTAAATATTATATAGCATCAATGTATTTCATGAACATTTTTATTTATCTATGCGAGATACAGATAAATAAATGTATACTGTACATTACCTTTATTTCAAGGTTTTCAGGATATATACTTTACCTACGATTATCTCAAATGTAACAGTTGGCAAGTAATTGTGCTGTTATATATTTACTGTTTCATGTGGAAAATATATTTTTTTCCATTCTGTTCTGATGCTGATGCAGTCTTGAAGAAGACATGCCAGTGTCTTAGGAGTTTGAGGACATTCAGAGACTTGCAAATCTCTATTGAAGTATAGTGGCGTGCATTCTGACATGTAGCCTGGTATGTAGGCTCCAATGCACAGGGTCACAAGGGGCTGCAAAACGTTATAGGACTCGATCCTTCGGGGGCATGAACTTTCCCATGATTAAGGACATATTCAGGAGGTGGTGCCTCAAGAAGATGGCATCAATCTTTAAGTACAGTCACCATCCGGGACATTCATTCTTTTCATTATCACTGTCAGGGAATGGATACAGTAGCCTGAAGACCCACACTCAACTATACTGAAATGGCTTCTTGTCCTTCACCATCAGATATTTACATAGTCCATGATCACTACCTCATTATTCCGTTTTCTTGAACTATTTATTTATTTTGTAATTTATGCTAATTTTGTGTTTTTGGGCTGTAATGTTGCCGCAAAGAAAATATCATCTTGCATAAAGCAGTGATAATAAACCTGATTCTGATTCTAATAGTCTAACAAATTAATCTGAAATAGTCTCTGAAATCCTATAGCGTTGACAATGTCTTCTACCTCATTATATCATTTCTTGTCAGAAGAATTAAACAAAGGAATCTATCACTTTCTACAGAATCTCAAAAAGCTCCCCACTGAAACTCTAAATGACACATAAAAGTCAATATATCACATAATATTTTCAGTCATGCTTTAAATTTTGTTTCTGTTTTTTTATTAGGACACTTTTCTGAAGGACATGGACAATTTGGAAAGTACCATTTCTTGAAAAATTGAACTACTTCTATGTACTTGTATCTTGAAAATAAGGGTTTTGGGAAAAGGAAAGTATGCGGATTTGAGTCCACGGGCAGACCAGCACGATCTTATTGAATTATGGAGAATACTCAATGAGCCAGATGTCCATGTCCTGCTCTTGCACATATGTTCTTATGTCTTATGAAAGAGGCCAAGTAAATCAGATTAGGTACAATCCTTAGTAGATTTGCATTCCCATTTTTCTAAGGCACTCAAGCACACAACATTCTTACACTACTGACTGGTTACTTGCTGCTGCTGGTCTGGCTGGTGGTTGACTCCCCGCCAGATGGATCAACTACCAGAGAACCTGAAGCAGGAGCCAAGATCCCACCAGTTACAATGCAGAAAAATGGGGAAAAATTCAGCTTCAAGTAAGTTGGATAGATATTAGACTAATTTACTGAGAAGTGTAAACCTTGTAACATTTTACAAAGTTTTAAGTGTTTATAGTAATTATTTTAAAGGGATTTTTATAAATATGAGAAACACTTAATTATTTTTTGATGTCTGAATTTATGTGGATGTTCACAGCATTCACAGGTATTCATCTTGTTTGATACCCTTTACAGCTACTATGATTGAGACATACGTAGTTAGTCACTTGTCAAAGCATTTTATAAGTTGTTGTCGTGGCTGTCCCTCGAGGTCGAGGATGGTGGTCTTCGTTCATTTGATCAATCACATAGCGAAGACGTCTGTGCGTGTATTTGTTTAATGTGTACTTGATGTTGCACTCCAAGAAGCACACGATTCTTCACAAATCAACCAACTGATTCCAATGGCATGGAAACCACGACAATTGGAGCTGATGGATTTGTTGCAGCCTTCATCTGCCTTCACAGCCGTTGAGTTCAAAGTAACTTCGTTCACCTGTTCCACCGTTGAGGTCTTGGTTGGATGGTTCTTTGTCAGGGACATCACCCTCGACCTTACCGCCATGGGTGTCCCTACCATGAGCATAGCTCCAGACGGCATCGCTCTCGGGATCTCAGGACCACACAAGCTTCTCCACCACGACAAGGTGACAATCCACAGAGAAGTTTATGAGTGGGCACTTGTGTTTATCGTCAAAAGGCCTTTCACTTCCATGAGCACTCACCCACCATCTTGGGACTGACTTTGAGGATGGAAATGCTGGTTGAAAGTCTGGTGCAGTTAAGTGTAGACCTAACAGAGGAGGGCTGAGCAGCCTGGTTCATTCCAAAGGGCCATTATTATGTGTTCACCTTTTTCTATAATCTGAATGGTGTTTGTACTCCATCACATACTTAAACAGCCTATGGGATAGTGACTGGGCTTTTCCTGTCTGTTCTGTGCATTTGAAATGTGGTTCCATTGATTTCACACTTGACGTGTTTACATTGCATGCACATTTAATGCACACAACAGAGGCCATTCACCTGTGTCTGTCTTGATTCTCCACAGCCATCAACACTACAGATCATTTAACGCCTGTTTTCTTAATAGCCTTCATTGTTGAAATGACTCAAGGAATCAGTATTCAAGAAAATGTCTAGCAAGAGAATGCCTCAAATAGAACACAAATTTGAATAATTTAAATCCTTTTACATTACAGATTCTGCTGGGTTTTTTTTGATTGCTCATATCCTCTGGTTTTATATACTTAGTGTTGCTATCTGCAATTTCTATACCAGTTATTTTAAAATTGCTCCTGCAATATGTAATACTCAGTTTGTATCAAATGTGTTGTGCATTCTATTGTTTTGCATTATATTTCATGTATCATTAATCTGCCCACATTTATTTCGCGCACCTCACTTTCTAACATCACGTTTTTTTTTGCATTTTCATCTGTGTATCTTTGGCATCAGCTGAAGGTTTAATTACAATCGCTTCTTGTGCCTGGGTCATTTATCTAATGAGAAAATGTTATAGTCGTAACAACAATTCCACCGATACCCAGCTCTTGCTCCTGATAGATGTAATGTATATTTTGCAGCCAGTCATAACCCTCAGTAAAGAATAAGAACAAACATTATTTTGTTTTTAATGTTTACATTAGAACTGAAGCCCTGAGTAACAAATTGCTAATAGATCACATGGGAAAACAGAGAGCATGGGGTAGAATGGTGGGAATGCAGGGAACAAATTCACCAGAGGTGAAATTGATGGGTTATTTTTTTCGCCTGCAAAGCTCTTAATAGCAGGCTATTAGAGGTTATATAAGTTCATCAGTGAAATAGTACAGGGAAAAAGCACAGAAAAATATTCATATAATGACAAGAGTGCAAGAGTGTTAATCACCCAACACCGAGAGAACAGAATCCCAGTGTCTGTTTATTTCTCCAGCCTCACAACTGACAAATGCATTACAATTTTTCAGATCAGACAGAATCGGTCTCTCAATCATTTTGATGGTTATTTCTTTCCAACCTTTTTTTTTCCTTTCTCTACTTGTATCTACTATTTTTTTTTCTGTTACTCTCCCTCTCTCTGTCTATCTCTCTCCATCTCTAAGTCAGGTTATCAAAGCATTGTACAGGACAGAGACAGATGCTATGAGTGACTGAGTTTAAGACTGCATATACTGTGTACCTGAGTGCCACCAATCCCATTTTTAATTATTTTTACATCCTTATTAGTTTGAAATAAGGATTCATTTGTCCGGCCATTAAAAAAACCTTCAACGACCTTGTCCATCAGCATGTAACAGCATGGACACTTCCCAGCCACCACAGGTACTCTTGATGCTTGAGCTCACCCTTCAGTAAGTCAAAGGTGTGAGACACAGCAATATTACTGTGCCAGCTGTTCAACAGGAGCATGGGAGCTACGGAAGGAACTTCTGTGTAATGTCCTGGCAGTTGATTATCTGCTGACCCTGTTGCCGATATTCATGGGGTAAACTACTACCAAGGTGCCTAAAGTATCTATGGGATAATTAGATAATGCTGGTAATGTACAGCTGCTCGGGCAATCCCTGTAGAGAAAGGAGCAGAATTAATTATAATTTTACAAGATTTTCATGATAGGTGGCGATTTTGGTTGATGGACCTGAGAAGGAAAAGTGGACATTCTGGCAATAGAAATCTCATGACGTACTCAGGTAGCATCGGCCTGGTGAACTGTTGATGGAGGTACAATATAAGCAAGTCATAGGCCTGAAATACTAGCTCCATTTCCCTCTCTGCTTCTACTGCCTGACTTGCTGAGAACTTGCACTGCGCAACATTTTCTTTTACTGACTTCCAGTTATGTAGTTTTTTGATGTTTCATACCTGAGGCATTGCTGGTGTTGAAGGTTTTTCTCCTTTGTTGAAGCAACTACTCTCAGCCAATGAAATTCCCATCGTAGTTGGTGGCTGGAGTTAGGTTGATCTGGGGTTTCTGGTCCTGTTTTCTCTCCAGTAACTCTGCATGCCTTTACCTGGAGACAAGACTTGGCTTGGCTCCATAGGCCTCGATGGCAATCTCTGGGGTCAAGGATCACATATCACAACTGAGTACATGTGGCAGGTGCTGCAGAAGTCTGGTTTGTGACTTTTCCAAGCAGAGGAAAGGAAGGGAAACATCAAAAGATAACAAATACAGTGTACAACAGTTTCAGCTTCAGAAGACACCAAATCACACAATGATCACATTAGTAGAAAATTATCCCACAGAACTTTTAGGCAGCCAACATATACTACTTTCTATCCCACATTCAACCTTGCAATAATTCTCTAAAGCTGCTTCCACAAGGTAGTGCATTCTCATTGTACTAAACTTCTGAAAGCTTTTGTTCTATAACAATCGTGTTCGCTCACACTTTTTATCGACCAGATTATTCTGCCCGCACGCAGTCAGAAGTCTATTTATCTCTGTTCTGTTTCTTATTCTGAAGAGTCCAGATGTTGTCTGCTGCTTTCTGCTTCACCTTCAATGGAAACAAAAATCAAGTTTCTTGTCACCAATCCCCCATGATCCAGATTATGAGCTCTTGTTTTCTTACCAAGGATGGAATCATGGATAGAATCAGCTTCCAGCTGCTTGCAGAAGATGCCAGGATTAATGACAGCCCTACAGGGGAGGCTAAATAAACATAAAAAGGAAGAAAATAGAAGGTTGGCCTGCTGCTAATTCAACTCTGTTATTCTGTTCAATGCATCAAGTTCCAGGTAAAATGAAAGCTCATTGTTGCCCAGAAATCCATTGCAGGTAGTACTGATGGCTCTGTAGTTTTGAAAATTTGTTCTCAAATGGCATTGAATTTAAGAATCGCTGATGAATTTTCAGCCTTTACTTCGCAATGAGTTTCATGTTACAGGTAGGAAATGGTTTCCTTGGTGTGGTTCTTTTACAAGCATGTCGGTCTTGAATACAAGATTCTACGGAAGGTAGAAATCTTGAGCTCCATACTCAAAATACTGGAGGAACACAGCAAGTCAGGCACTATCTATGGAGGAAATAAACAGTTGACATTTCAGCTGAGACCCTTCGTCATGACTGGAAAGGATGGGGACAGAAGCCAGATTAGGATGGCTACTTGGGGGAGGTCTGGGAAAGAGTGAGAGATGGTAGGCAATAGGTGAAACCAGCTGATAGGAAAGATAGGGAGGTAGAAGAGCAGGGATAAAATAAGAAGCTAAGAGGTGTTAGGTGGAAGAAGGGCAGAGAAAAAAAATCCAACAAGGGATGATGGGAAAAAGGGAAGGTAGAGGAGAACCACAGGGAGGTTATGGGCAGGTGATGACAAGAGGAGAGATGTGAGAGTAATCAGAATGGGGATTGGAAAAAGGGAAAAGTGGGAGTAATTATTGTAAATTAGGGAAATAGATATTCATGCCATCAGATTGAAGGCTATTCAAACAGAATATGAGGTGTCCCACCTCCATCCTGAGTTGGTCCTGCAGGTCTGTTGGGGCCATCTATTTGTTATGAGACTCACCCAATCACGCCAGCTTTTGGGGTTGAGACACTTTAATGTCCGGAGTATGGATTGCTGGCATGACCCCTTTAAGGGTTCAGGACTGTCCGGCTAATTGGCAATCATGTACTGGGTGCCAAAGATTGAGCATTTAGAGAGCCCCTGAATGGTGCCTCAGTGCTCAATGGTAAGCCCAACCAGAGATAAAGTCTAGTATTTTATTTTGTGCTCAGGTTTCGATCCAGTTTTATGCCCTGTCTCAATCCTAGCCTTGGATACTCCAGCATTTGGTTCAGGCCATCCTCATCAAGGACTTTCATCACAGTACGACTGACCCAGTATGCACCCATTGGGGTATCAGTCTTCCATCTGTTGTGACCAGCAACAGCAAGATTTCCAGACAGAGCCTGGAGATACATGACCTCCTGGTAGCCATTTGTCAACTTTCACAAGGAGGAATCCGGAGTTTCCCAGGAGAGTTTGTAGGCCACTCTATGGAGCCAGTACATCTTCCAACCCCGGAGAGATTCAATAGCAAACAGGGGTCTTGCTGTGGCTGCCTCATTGAACGCTCATTAGTGTTTGAATGCGGAAACGTGGCCTTCATTATCTCTCCTCTGACTGGAAGCGCCCTGGCCTGGACTACTGCGCATCGGGAATGAAGGTTGGAGGTTTGCTTGGGTTTGGAGGAATTCATAGCTGCCATGAGGAGGAGGCTTCATCACCCTGCTGGAACCAGCCAAGCCTCGGACTGTCTGATGAAGATTCGACAAGGTGAACGGTCAGTGGCCAATTATGCTGTTAAGTTTTGGACCTTGGCCCAAGAAGGTGACTGGAACAGGGAGGCCATGGCCACTCTGTACCACCATGGACTCCAACACAAACTAAAGGATGCTTTCAGCTTGGGAGACCCAGCAGGGGACTTTGAGCTTCTGATTGACCAATCCATTTGTCTCGATAATCGTCATAAGTGGGACAACATCAAGAGGTTGAAGAGGGTTAGCCCAAGCCCGGCCTCAATGCATCATAGTTCTCCCCTCCAATCTTGAACCATGGCATTCCTATCCTCTGTTCATGACCTAGTCGAGTCCATTCAGATCGGCTCTCTGCCAGATCGACTCCTGGTGCTGGAGTCAAGGCTACTGCTATTACTGGTGGGAGATAGGTCACCTGCGGGCCAAATGCCCAAGGCTACAGCGATTGGGAGAACAGCAAAGAGCACCACTGTCAGGAGGACTATGACAGTAGCAGCCACTACTCCCAATCCCACAGATTCTGATTCTGTGCTGAAGGTGGAGATCACCTGGGGTAAGAGGCAGGGGAGGGCTTTTGTGGACTCCGTAGCAGTGGGTAATTTTCTGGACTTGGGAACCACTCATTGGTTCAACATACTGCAGCAAGAGTTGAGACATTCCATGCACAGGTTCTGGGTAGATCCAGAAACAGACTGTGGTATTGGAGATGAGGATAGGGTTCATGTGGAAGACATTATTTTCAACATTATTGACTCGCCACTCATAACCCTGATCCTCGGACACCTTTGGCTGTCCCAGTATAACCCATCCATGGACTGGAGGGAGGGGAGAATCAATACTTGGTCCAGCCATTGTAAGAAGGTATGTTTGCGCCATGGTGTTCCAACCCACAAACTCTCCCGAGACCCACAACCAACAAGGGGGCGGCCTCTGGAGACCTGGTCCTGCCGAGGGACTGTGTGTGTGTCCTGACCCTGTTTAGTCAGGACCGCACTGGAATTAGAGAGAGGAGATCTCTTGTTCAGGAGAAGACCAGGGAGATAACCCGAGCAGTCTAGAGCACCTGCAGCTAAGCCTAAGGAATCCAGATCTCGAGGAAAGGGAAGACACCTACACGCCTATTTCCAGGGGTGGAGGGGAAATGACCATTTGTAATGCCTTGTTGCTATAGCCTGAAGATACAGACATGGATTTGGACTTTGATTTGGCCACAGTTTCCACAAATGAGTTTTGTGCGACTACGGAGGAGCTCTGAGGTCTGCCAAATCACCAGTGCCACTGAAGAAGCCTCAGGAGTCATCCATGAAGGAAGGTCCAGAGGAGATTGTAACACTCAATCTGGTTGAATCCCTTCTGTCTATAAGGGCATGGAGGAGGTCTTCAGCAAGGGAAAGACCTTGACTCTTAAACGTTGCACTTCTCTCTCTGGGCCAGAGATCATGTACAAAGAAGAAAAACATAAAGAAGGCTCTTGCCATCAGCTTCATTCAGCCCTCCACCCCCACTGGCTGGTGCTGGCTTCTTCTTCATATAAAAGAAAGAATGGAGCCTGCAGCCATGCTTTGTTATATGGGGTTAAACTGCATAACAGCCAAGAATCATTACCCCTTCTACTCATGAATATGGCCTTTGAGATGCTCCAAAAGGCAAGAGTATTCACGAAGCTAGACCTTCAGAGTGCACACAAACTGGTCCATATAAAGGAGGGCGATGAGTAGAAGACTGCATTAATACACAAATGGGAGGACAATGAATACCTGGTTATGTCCTTTGGCTTTGTAAATGCTCCAGCAGTCATTCAGGCCTTTATAAACTATGTGCTCCAGGATACTGTACATAAGTATACATTCATCTATTTTGACGATATCTTACTCTTCTCGAAGTCCATGGAGGAGCACATCACTCACGTCAGAAACATTTTAAAGAGTGTTTTGGACCTTGATCTTTATGTCAAGTTGTAGAACTCAGAGTTTCATGTGATAACCATTTCATTTCTGTGTTTCATCATCTCCAACAGCAGTCTCAAGATGGACCCTACCAAGACCCAGGCAGTCAGGGACTGGCCACAAATATCCAATGTCAAATAAACTCAGTGATTCCGTGGGTATGCAAACTTTTACTGGAAGTTCATCAGGAACTTCAGCTTGGTGGTAGCTCTGCTGATGATGGTAACTAAGAAATCCACAAGCCCTAGTGAAGCAGAGGCTGTTTTTGCAGTGCTTAAAGTGGATCACATCAGCTTCCATCTCAGTTTCTCCTAACCCAAACCTTCCCTACATCATGGATGTGAAAGCCTCAGGTGTCGAAATGAGTGCAGTGTTGTCTAAATGTCACCTTTGAACAATAACCTACATCCATATGCATTCTTCTCCAGGTGGCTATCACCAGCAGAGGGAAACGGAGACATCAGAAATCAGGAGCTTCTTGTGGTTAAGTTGGCTCTGGAGGAATGACATCACTAGCTGGGGGGACCAAGAACTCTTTAATCGTTTGGCCAAACCACAAGAACCTGGCTTATAATCAGGAGGCCAAGAGACCGAATTCCAGGCAGGCCAGGTAGTCTTTGTTCTTTAACCACTTTAATTTCATCCTGACCTATTGTCTGGGGTCAAAAAAAGCAGATGCCAGATGCCTTGTCCTGTCAGACTGACAAACTCAAACGAGAGGATCAGCCAATTTGCTCCAAGCACAGGGTGGAGCGCCAGTTCATTGATTATAGAGGGTTAAACTGCGTAACAGCTCTTCTTTGCAAGGCTCAAGTGCAAAGGGAGATTCCTAGGAATGGTCCTCCAGGTTGGCTATTCATCCCAACTTCCATCTGATCTTAGGTACTCTAGTGGTGACATTCATCGAGAATGACAGCTCACATAGAGGTTGCCAGGACCCTCGAGTATATCAAGAAAATCTATTGGTGTCCCAGAATGATGAAAGAGGTTCGGCAGTATGTGCAGGAATGCAAGAGGTGCTCTCGGAACAAGGAGCCCCATACCCAACCTTAAGGGCTCCATCAACTCCTACCTGTTCTGGAAATACCACGTCTCCAAGGACGTCATCACCGGTCTTCCCCCATCAAAGGGGAAAATTGTCATCATGGTAATTGTCAATCTGTTTTCAAATGCCTGCAACTTCATTGCCTTGGATAAGCCAACATCTGCAGTTGAGATGGCTGAAATTGACCTGGACCAAGTCTTCAGGATTCATGGATTCCTGGTAGACATCATCTCGGATTGTAGTCCACAATTCGCATCATATTTCTGGAGGGCATTCTGTAAACTGATAGGTGCAACTGGAAGCCTTTCTTCTGGGTCTTACCCATGGTCCAATGGTCAGATGGAGTGGACCAACCAAGATTTGGAATGAACTCTAAAATGCCTGGTCTCAGAAAGACCTGAGGAGTGGTGTGATCATTTGATGTGGGTAGAGATCATCACAACGCCTTACAACATTCGAAGCACTGGATGTCACCTTTCGAGTGCCAATTTAGTGATCCTCCACCACTCTTTCTGGAACAGAAGACCAAGGCTGGGGTTCCTGCAGCTGAAATTCTTGTCCAACACTGCAAGTAGAAATGGATTAGGGCAAGAGAGGTTCTGCTGGCCTCCTGAACAGAGCTTCAGTGCTTAATCATAAGCCTAACCAGAGATATCATCTAGTGTTTTGTCTTGTGCTCAGTTCTCAATCTAGTTTTATTCTTTATCTCGATCCTAGCCTCGGATATTCCAGCATTTGGGTTCAAACCATGCTCGTCAGGGACTCTTGTCACACTAAAGTATCTGTTTTGTCTGGTGTGGCCTCCTCTACATTGGTGAGAGCAGATGCAGAAAGGGTAATCACTTCATCGAGTAACTATGCTCTGTCTGCCAGAGGAAGAAGGATCTCCCTGTGACTATCCTTTTAAATTGACTTCCCATTCCCATTCTGACATGTCTGAGCAACACGTCATGTTCTGTCTGGGTAGCATCGAATCTGATAGCATGAACATCAATTTTAAGTTACAGAAATTACTCCCCACTTCTCTCTTTTTCCATTCCTCATTCTGGTTACCCTCTCATTCTTCTCTTCTCCTCACCTGCCCATCTCCTCCCTCTGGTTCTTTTACTTCGTCCCTTTCTTCCATGGTCTGTGGTCCTCTCCTATTAGATTTCTTATTCACAGCCTTTTACCTCCACTGTCTGCCACCTCCCAGTTTCTTCTTTCATCCTCACTTCCCAATCCATCCACTTACCCCTCAGTCTCTCTCACCTACCACTGACCCCATCTTCTTATCCTGGCATCTGCCCCCTTCTTTTCCAGCCTTGATCTAAAACATTGTGTGTTTATTTCCCTCCATAAATGATAACTGACTTGCTGAGTTCCTCCACCATTTTATGTCTGCCTTGAAATTATTTTATCAACTTAATGTTCAAACTGTAAACTTCTTAACATTTCCTTCTGTTCTTGATATCTTCTAAACATTTAAAGTTTTATGTCTGGATTGGGCAGCTGAGTGGTGCATTTAACAGAACCACTTGCCTTCAAACCACTGGGCAATATTCAGTCCTGACCTCTGGTACTGTCTGAGTGTTGAGTTTGCATATTTTCCCTCCGGATTTCCCCTGGGTTTTCTGATTTTCTCATACATCCCAAAAATGTACAGGTAAATTACTGTCAGTGTGTAGGTGCTTAGCAGTACCTTGAAGGAGCTGATGAGAATGTGGGGGGAATAAAAAATGGGATCAATGCGGATTAGTGTAAATGATTGCTTGATAGTCTGTACAGACTGTGGGCGGAAGGGCCTCTTTCCGTATTGTATGACTCCATGACTTTATGGTCCCTTTTGTTCCAAATTGTTACCATATTGTCCATCACATTATTATTGAAAATGCCAAACTGCTTTGTTATTATAGTCCCTACTGATAAAAATTGACCTTATGCTCTGCCCAAATTTGAAAACAATGCTCTATAAGAACCTTTACTGATATTAAGTCTGTAAGTTGTTTTCTCCTCTTGATAAAACTCAATCTCTCACTCTCTCTCACTCTCACTCTCACACACACACTCTGCTTCCTTCAAAGTCCTTGTGCACACTGCAAGTTTCTGCACCCATTTAAAAATCAAAATCAACCATTTAGCGTTAATTGTCCACCCTCCTTCTTCTTTCTAAATGTTTCACATCACTCCATTACATTTCAACCACTACATGTCACTGCATTTCTCCAATATATTATCCATTGAAGTCTGTTGTTACTGCCCAATTCTTGAATACATTTTGAGTTCTGAGTTATAATTTTAATATTGAAATTATACTGTTTCATTTGTAGGTATGCAGTATGTATCAGAAGCAACCATGGTCCAGACTGCTCTAATCTGTAAATATTCTGCCTAACAGTCATTCTTGTTTCTTTCCCCCACCATTCCTTTGATCACATCTAATTTAATTTTTCTTAATATTTCTGTTCTGCAGTATAATTTAAAATAACTTTTGCAACTCCAGAGCTACAACATCATTGTACCCTCATCAGGATGGACTGCACTAATTCAAGAATACAATTCACCAGTGCCTCCTCAGGGTAACAGGGAAAGGGCATTAGTGCCACCTTAGTCCATTTTTCAGATGTCCAGGTTATAATCGAGACCACATCTACCCTTGGCAAGTTAGTGCCCACTCTATCAGCAATGACAATCTTACAACACGCCATACAAGGCATTCCTTGTCCCAGAAATGTACAACCTGGACACAACAAAAGATGAGGATATATCATTTATGGTTGAGGTTGTTAGATTGTGTGTGTGTGTGTGTGTGTGTGTGTGTGTGTGTTCGTGTTCAGTGGCTACCTGCTCGTTCATGCAAATATCTAATCTGCCAATCATGTGGTAGCAAGTCAATGCATAAAAGTATGCAGACATGGTCAGGAGGTTCAGCTCTTGTTCAGACTAGACATCAGAATGGGGAAGAAATGTGGTCCAAGTGATTTTGACAATAGAATGATTGTTGGTGCCAGATGGGGTAGTTTACCTGTCTGAGAAAGAGCTGATCTCCTGGGATTTTTATGCACAACAGACTCTAGAGTTTAAAGAATGGTGCATCTAGTGAGCAGCAGTTGGGTGAATGAAAATGCCTTGCTAATGAGAGAGGTCAGAGGAGAATGGTCAGACTGGTTCAAGCTGACAGCATGGTGACAGTAACTCAAATAACCACACATTACAATAGTGAATAGGCTACAGCAGCAAAAAAACTATAAACATACACTCAGTGGGCACTTTATTAGGTACAGAAGAGACCTAATAAAGTGGCCATTGTGTGCATGTGTGTGTATATGAGTGTAAATGTATTCTTGCACATGTAGTAGTGTGCTAACTTGTGTTTTAGTGTGTGCAGAGAAAGCATAAGAAATATTTTGGAACAACCCAAAACAAGGTAGAAATGTGAGTCCTTTGTTTCCTTCGATTGACGTGCAAGTAGATAACTGCATCCATCTAGGGAAAGCAGCCTTTTGACTGACAGATAAGTAAATAAATATCCCTTGTTGGGGATGGGTGAAAAAGTTTTTATCCTGGATCGCAACTGAATAAAAATTTTTGGCATTCTCAGCTCTCTGTGAAGATGATATGAGGTATCTCAGGTTAGCCAGACCTGAACTGCTGCAGAATGGCAGACTCTGTTTATTCATTTCTTGGTTTCATAAATAACACGGCTCTTTGGCTCTTCCCAGCAGAATAGTTTTACAAAATGTAATGGCACACTGACAGGTAAATCAAGATTAGGTAATCTGTTCCCCCTGTGTAACAGTGAGGCACTTCCTAATCTCCCACAAAGATAAGTCATTATCACTCCATCTCGTAATGATCTGGCTTGAAACTCTCTCTAGGGCAACCATGAACTAGCAGCATGCCAGACAATGCTGCGATTTATCACTGTATCATACAGGCTTCGATACAACCAGCCAATTATATTCTCTAGCTCCCCACAACTTCAGCATAACCTCCTAAAATTGACAATCTGCTGCAGGAGATTATGACACTGTAAAAAATCATTGCATAAAGAGATCTGACCTTTTTAATTACCTTCAATTAAATTGTCATTGATGAATTTATAAGTTTGTGGGAGAGTTAGCTTTATTTATTTCTTCTCAGGAATACATGCACGTTCAGTACACTTTTTTTTAAAGAGTGAAGTTATGCTACATGTCTAGAGTTGGTGTAAACTGGTGCCACACCCTGTTGTTGTAAGTGAAATTGTAAAATTGCTATTGACCCATCCAAGACCATATTTGGCATCTAAATTGCGGTGATGGGTGCAAGTCTATAGCCTGAGTGTGTAAGAATACAAGAGCAACCCTATCCCAAACGAATTCCCTTTTAAATGAGGGAAAGGGTTCTCTACACCCACTTCCCTTCTGCCTTTTCCTACCTGGAACCAGTCAAAACGCTTCAGCTCTGATCAAGGGTTTTGACCCAAAATGTCATCTGTCCATTTCCCTCCACAGACTTGATGAGATCCTCCAGCATTTTCTTTGTTGCTTCAGATTCCAGCACCTGCAGTCCCTTGTGTCTCCTGTTCTGCTCCGACTTTTATTTTCTAGTTGAGAAAAGGTTTGAAGCCTTCAAGTATGCTCGGAAGAACAGCTGCTCCGTTCTATGTGGTGTGGATTCCAATGAGACACTTCCGGACAAAAAGACAGGATTATCCTAATATCAGGATGCAATCAGAAAAGGAGTATGGGTGGGTTTCACTGAGGATGTTTCAGGTAACACAGTTTGTGAAATCTGCTGGAGAAACTCAGTGAGTCGAAATTATCAGTGGGAGGAAAGGTATTATCGATGCTGCTTTAACCTCAGAGTTCCTCCAGCACATTGTCTGTTGCTCCCAATTCCGGCATCTGCATTCTCTGTGTTAACACATCTAGGACTACAGCCTACAAAATCAGAATCCTGTGTTACCTTTATTTGTGTTTGGTACTTTGGTATCTTTATCATTTGTGTAAGTCATTGCAGATACAAAAGAACAGTATTTATTTAATCTATTCTATTTTTGTCAAGGGTGTTATATACTCAGTGCCACTTTATTAAGTACACCTGTATACCAGCTCATTAATGCAAACATTGAATCAGCCAATCACGTGGCAGCAGCTCAATGCATAAAAGCATGCATTCAATTAGAGGTTCACTTGTTGTTCAGAACATCCATCAGAATGGGAAAGTAATGTGATCTAATTTGATGTGACTTTGCCTGTGGAATGATTGTTGGTGCCAGATGGAGTGGTTTGAATATTTCATAAACTGCTAATCTCTTGGGATTTTAATGCACAACAGTCTCTAGCGTATACAGAGAATGGTGCGAGAAACAGAAAGCATCCAGTGAGCAGCAGTTCCGTGGGCAAAAACGACTTGTTAATGAGAGAGGTCAGAAGAGAATGGCCAGACTGGTTCCAGCCGATAAGAAGGCAACGTTAACTCAAATAACGACACGTTACAACTGTGGTGTGCATCACTTCATCCTTAAAGTGGATAGGCTTCAGCAGCAGAAAATCCAGGAGGTACCTAATAAATTGGCCACTGTGTGCGAGTTGATAAAATGATACTAGTATTGGAAATTGTTCGACGCTTTCAAATACTACCTAAGGTTCACAACACCAGGAAGATTCACTCTTCCCTACGAAAAGAATATGACATTGGTGGAAAGTATGAGATCATTGTTTGTATCTTTTTGCTAAATCCTTTTATAATTAGGCAAATTGCTCTTGAGATCCTTATTGCAACAAATGCCTAAATAAACAGCGATGATAGACAATCTCCTGAAATGTATGCAGACCTTTTTCCAATTGTTTTAATTATTCAATCAAAATCAACCATCGACTTCATGTAATAAAAAATACTTACAAATCTGTAAATTGCAGAGCTAAGTGACTTCCAAATTAAATTTAAATATTACAATGAGTTTGTTGAAAGACTGTTAGGTGGATTGTTTATGAAGAGGACATAACTGAAGTACCAAAATCAATGTGCCCACTCAGTAAATATCAGGATTTCACATTCTGTGGTAACTAATCTCTCTGCTGCTATTGATTGCAGCAGACATTATGGAAAATCATTCTTGCATGCCAGGAAATATCCCTGCTTTTAAAGCTTGGAAATACACTTGAACTGTTTCAAATTACAAAGATTGTTAAGGTTGTTTCTTTGTTCCTGAGAAAAGTCATTTTCAAAATATAGTGTAGAGTCCCTGGGCACGTTGCTTATTCCAGTTCCAACCCAGCTCCAGACCAGCACAGCTTACATTGTACAATCCTTTTAAAGCACAAGAACTGAAAAATGCCACCCATTGAAACACTGAGCTTTTCATTCTAGAATAGGAACAATGAGTGGGACGTTATTTCCATCAGTTATAGCTTGGACTGTGAGGCATAACTCAGTGAAATTAAGTCCTGACAAGGCATACACCAATAGCAATTGGAAAAGTTCTCCATCAAGTAGATCATATTTCACAATGACATTACCACAAGGCCAAACCTGACATCTCAGAAATTGCATATGCACTTGATTTCCATTTCTCATATTTTTTATGACACAAACAGAGGCCATTTGGTTCAACACCCCTCTGTCAGCTCCAGGGTGATTCCCTTAATCCCATTCCCCTGTTTATTACCCTGCAGTCATACACTCCAGTCCAATTCCACAACTACTCACCAATGCCAGCAATAAACCTACCAATTAGCATGACCTTTAGACCTAAAATGTAAAAAAATTCACACAGAGAGTAACAATATGAAACCAGATTCACTTGACTTACAACAGCGGAGAGTACCACCCATTTCAGAAGAGACAGGTTGAGCTACGTTTAGGTTGCAGCAGGATCTGATTGATCATAGTCCTTGCTTGAAGTGTCATTTTGACAAAGAAAAGCAATTAAAATATACTTCTCAATGGTTTCTGATTCATGAAGCCATCGTTCTGGGAAGGCATCTTTTTCTTTTTCCCTTGTAGTACAGAGAGCACTGAGGTCGTTCCAGTACCACAGAGATGGAACAGTTTGACAAAGGGTGGGAACAGATAGTGAAGTGATAAACTAGCCTCCAATGCAGGAGAAGACCATTACCTATGAGGATCGCTATAGATAATGATGACTCATTTCAGAACAGGTGGACAGGAAGAAGCAATAAGCAACTAGAGAGGAATTTTGGCAAATCATCTTAGAACATAAGACATAGGAGCAGGATTAGGCCATTCGGCCTATTGAGTCTCTCTGTTATTGCGTGAATGAAGTCACCGAAGAAAATTACTGGTAGGCACAAGACAGCTTTTTTATTCAAAACAACTTACAGCAGGCATCATATGGAGACACTTTCGGCTGAAAGGTCTCACTGGCCCAATGTGGGGCTCAATATTTTATGTGCCAAATATCAAAGGACAACTCTATGTTTACAATGTACGGACAATACTTTCTTTGAAACTACATTCAACCTTCACACCTCCTGATTTACATCTCCACCACAGACATCCAAATGAAGTTTAATCTGCATTGTGTGGACTGGGATTCACAGCTTTTAGGAACCCATCGTTCGGAGCTGCACTCCAAATTAAATATACAATACATTTTCAGATGTGAAGACTGGTCGTCGGAGACAATTGCTAAATGTATATGTCCTAAACCCAAAAATCACCCTAACATTCTCCACCGGTCCATCATGGCTGATTTATATTATCCCTCTCAACCCCATTCTCCTGCCTTCTCCCCATAACCTTTCACACCCTTACTAATCAAGAACCTATCAACCTCTGCCTTAAGTATACCTAATTTTTTAAACAGTGCACTTTTTATTTATTAGAGTCTAAGAGGGTGCCATTATCTATCACCTTTTATGCTAAACTAATTTTTGCTATATAGGATGTCTATTCTGCATTTTCTTTTATTGTTAAGTAGGAACCTATCTATTTCTGTCTTTCCATATCCCACCAAGAATTTACTCCCTGTTGTCATATTTTAGGGGGGAAAGTATCTTCTTTAGGTGTATTAAAATAAAGAGCAGATAGTCTTTCTTCAGTTTTCCAGTTCCCTCATTACTACTTACAACAGTAGTTTGCTGATTATTTGTATTTCAGCTACACCATCGTACACTGTTTATTCAACTGGCCTTTCCATTCTCTCTTGTGAAGTTCTTATGTTCAGTTAGAGAGGAAAAACAATACAGGGAATCCAGTGCAATGATAATTCACAAAGTGAGAATTGTACCAGTGAAAGATGATTGGAGTTTATTTAATCCAGATGGAGACTGAATTTTTGGCTACTTCCAAATCTAACCTCACCATTTACATATGCACTTGCTGTCATGCATGACACTTGCAATGCTAAGATGATTTCCATACAAGAGGTGCATGTGCAGATGATATTCTCCATGCACTGCTCCTTTCAGATCTTTGCAACGATACATGAACCTCATTGAATTGAATTGACTTTATTTCTTGCATCCTTCACATACAGTACATGAGGAGTAAAAATCTTTATGTTACATCTCCATTGTCCCAGGGTTGCCCATCTGGGGCAACATGATCTTCGATCAACTGCACTGATCTGTCAGTTCTGTAGGTAAGTGAGGTAGACATCCAGCATTTAGGCCTTGTCACTAGTGGCACACATTTAAGTACAAAATGTCTCAGTCACAGTGTAACAGAGGACTCGGTCCCTGGCCTTGGGCAGCGATGCAACATATTCACAGGTTTAAAGTACAAAAGCACGCAGGGAATCGCAGTTAAGTTTATTTGTACATACACATTTTCTTGCTTTATGTTTGTTGTTTATCAAAATTCCATTGGTCAGTTTGTCTGTTCATTTGTTTGTGGTTTGGCGGTTCCAGGTACATCTTGGCAAAACTGAGGCTCTGCTTGCAGGCTGGTATTATTCTTGAAAAGCTGCAGATGCAAAGTGCACAGAGGGGACACACCGTGGATAACGGTGGGGGGGGGGGTGCAGGGGCAGGGTGTTCAAGGTATAAAATGGGCTTCAGTGCATTCCTCATGGTATGGTTGGAGACAGACCCTAATTATGGTAGGTGCTTGTGAGCAAAGTTGAGGAAGGACCTGTGTACATATATATTGCATATAGTTTTTCTGTCTTTCCTCACTGTGTACATCTATTTTCACTTTTATGACTTTGTGTGAAGAATTGGGAGCATTTCATAAAACACCTGCTATTGCAGAGGAGACAGCTTTCCTTCAAGAGACATAGAGCCCATACCGCGCCTCCACATCACATTTGGTGGCAGCGGGGGTGATCGTCAGCTGCAAGGAAATGCACACTGTTTTGAAAGAATTGTGGCCTTCAGTCTCAGGACAGTAGCCTGGAGGCAAAAGAGGAATAGTATGAATTATCAGAAGCGTCAAAGGTGTCGGAACAAGAGCAGAATGGACTCAAGGCACAGGGTGCGCGACCCCAGGTCATCGCCAGAAGAGATGACCCTTCCTCAAAAGTTTCAGCTACCGACCTGGACCTGGTTGCACTAGACAAAGATTTTCTTTCTGCCCAAGGAAAGCAGGATGAGATCCTGAAAGAGGAGCTTTGAGGTCTGTGAAACTCTAAGTCAGTCAGCTAGAGCTTGCTGAGGAACAATATGCAGCAAGGTCCCCCAGTACCTCAGATGAGGAGACCCTGCTACCCACACCAGTGTCCTTCACTCCAGCAGCCCAACCTCACACTTCCAGTTGGGGTCAGGATTTTGGCTGTCTTCCAGTCTGGCCCACATTTCAAAGCAATCTTCAATCACCATTGCAGTGAAAATACCGAAGATGCTTCTCTACCAGCAGGGGGTAGACACTGAAAACTACCTTCTGCAGTTCGAGCACGTGGCAGGAACATGGAAAAGACCACAGGAGGAGTAGGCCTGTCGACCTGTGTCTCTGCTCACAAGCGAAGCACTGGAGGCTTATAGTGCGATGGATAAGGACCCGTTTAATGACTCTGATGCCTTGAAGGAGGCAATACTGGAGAAATTTGATATCCCACCAGAATCCTACCAGCACCACTTCAGAGCACTACAATACCAGGAGAAACACCCACAGAGACCTACCACTGTCTTAAAGGATTATGCCATCACTAGATATGACCAGAGGGAGCAGATTGCAGAGATGATCCTCTTGGAGCAGTACTTTGTGTCTTACCCTAGTACACCAGACCTAGGTCAGAGAACATAAGCTGGACAAATGACTGACAGTGACAAAACTGGCCCTGTAGTATGTCAATGCCCACCAAGGAGGGCCCACAATGACCACACTCTTCAGCCCTTAGAGATATCAGAGACTAGCATGACAGACAGAACAATGGAGGTAGCGCTTTTAGGGTGGGGAGTAAAAAGTGGGAAGTGACAACAGTTACCAAGGTACTGGTGTATTTTTACTGCCAGCAGCCATGCAATAAGGCGTCAGTGTGTCTGTTAAGTGTTGACAGGGGTTTGTTATGTGCCAAGGGAAGGTGATAGTCCTGGGTGGAGGGTGGGGAGTGATAATTCTGTTTGCTTGGAAGTAACTGTAAATGAACAAGTGCTGACATTATTAGACACAGGAAGTTCCATGTCTTAGTACCAGACAGCAGTATTAATTACAATGATTGCACCCATATTCAATGTGTTCACAGAGATGATAAATTGTATCCTATGGTAAAGGTTACTGTGGTTGTAAAAGATTAAATGCACTTATTGAATGTTGGGGTGATTGACTGCTTGCCTGGGGACATGATTTTGGGGAGCGATCTGCCTGTGCTGAATGATCTTTAAATGGTTACAAAATGCTTAGCATCACATCCTACCATCAATCACAAAGGCCCAAGCGAAAGCTGGTTTGCAGCTTTCCACCGGAATTGTGGGATGGTCTGTACAAGGGCAGATTTAAGGGGTCTAGAAAATCATGTTTTCAATGACACTGACAGAAGCAATTGAGTCTCCTGTTGCTGATATTGAGGTATGGGGGGGGGGGGGGGGGTTAGATGTTTCCCTGATAACTGATACATCTGCACAAAATGCATCGAGCTACAGCTCCTTAGAGACCACGTTCAGGAACTCAATGTCCTTTAGCTAATATGGGAAAATGAGGAGACAATAGTCAGGAGCTACAGAGATGTCGTCACCCCTAAGTTGCAGGAGGCAGGTACTTGCATAACTATCAGGAGACAAAAGGGAGTAAGCAGCCAGTGGAAAGAATGGTACCTCTGTGGCCATTCCCCTCAATAATAAATACATTGCTCTGGATACTGTTGGGGGAGGAACAAACTACGAGGGGGAAACCTCAGCGACCAGCTGCCTGCAACTGAATCTGGCTCTGTGGCTCAGTGGGGAAGAGGGGAGAGGAGCAGAGGACTGTAGTAGTGGTAGGGGATTCCATAAATCGTGAAGCAGAAAGCAGATTTTGTGGACTTGAAAGAGGCACCCAGATGGTATGTTGCCTCCCAGGTGCCAGGGTCAAGGATGGCTCGGCATTCTAAAAGGGGAGGATGAATAGCCAGAAGTCATGGTATATATTGGTACCAATGACATAGGTAGGAAGATCTAAAGAGAAAATATAGGGAGTTAGGCAGAAATCTGAAAAGGAGGACCTCCAGGATAATAATGTTTGGATTGCTGCCTGTGCCACGTGCCAGTGAGGGTAAGTATAGAATGATTTGGCAGATGAATGGGTGGCTGCAGAACTGGCCCAGGGGGCAGGGACACAGATTTCTGGGACATTGGTATGATCTGTACAAAAAAGACAGGTTATATCTGAACTGGAAGGTCCAATATCCTTGCAGGGAAGTTTGCTAGAGCTGTTGGGTGGATTTAAATGCATGCAGCATACGGAATAAGGCAGATAATTGTAATGCAGTTAGAGATTAGCGGGTATGATGTTGTGGGCATCTCTGAATCATGGATGAAAGAAGATCATAGGAGCTTACATCCAAGATTACACATTGTACTGAAAGGAAGGGAAAGTAGGTAGAGAGGGTGGGATGGCTCTGTTGATTAAAAAAAAATTAAATGCTCAGAAAGAAGTGATATAGGATTGGAAGATGTAGAATCCTTGTGGGTAGAGTTAAGAAACTGCAAGGGTTAAACGGCCTCGATGGGAGTTACGTGTATATAGGCCTCTGATGAGTGGCCAGGATGTAGGCTACAAATTACAATGGAAGATAAAAAGTCTATGTAAAAATACAATGTTGCAATAATCACGAGGGATTTGAATATGGAAATAGATTGGAAAAATCAGCTTGGTTCTATATCCCATGAGAAAGAATTTGCAGAATGCCTACACAATAGCTTTTTAGAGTAGCTTGTGGTTGTGCCCACCGGGGAACAGGAATTCTGGATTGGGTGTTATGTAATGACACAGATTTGATTAGGGAGCTTAAGGTGATGGAACCCTTAGGAGCTGACAATCATAATATTATAGAATTTACCCTGCAGTTTGACAAGGAGAAGCTAAAAATATATGTATCTGTATTACAGTGGAGTAAAAAGAATTATGGAGGCATGAGAGAGGAGCTAACCAAACTTGATTTTAAAGGGATACCAGCAGGGAAAATGGCAGAGCAGCAATGGCTGGTGTTTCTGGGAGAGATCTGGAAGGTGCAGGAAAGGTACATCCCAAAGATGAAGCTGTATTCCAAAGGGAGAATGAGGCAAGGCTGACTGACAATGGAAGTCAAAGACAGCATAAAAGCTAAGATGAGGGCATTTAATACAGCGAAGATTAGTGGGAAGTTGGAGGATTAGGAAGCTTTTAAAAACCAACAGAAGGCAGCTGAAAAAGTCATAGAGAGAAAAGACAAAATATGAAAGTAAGCTGGGTAATAACATAAAAGAGGATACAAACTTCCTTCATATATAAAACGAGAACCAAGAGCGGGTATCGGACTGCTGGAAAATGATGCTGGAGAGGTAGTAATGGGGGATTAGGGATGGTAGATGAACTGAATAAGTATTTTGTGTCATACTTCACTGTGGAAGCCACTAGAAGTATACCAGAAATGTGGATGTGTCAGGGGGCAGGAATGAGTATCATTGCTATTACTAAGGAGAAGGTGCTTGGAAAACTGAAAAGTTTTGAAGTTAGATTACCTGTTAGTTACCTGTACCAGACTGGCTACACCGCAGGGTTCTGAAAGAGGTAGCTGAAGAGATTGCGGAGGCATTAGTAATGATCTTTCACTAGGTTCTAGAATGGTTCCTGACAACTGGAAAATTGCAAATGTTACTCCATTCTTTATGAAGGGAGGGAAGCAGGAGAAAGGTAATTATAGGCCAGCTAATCTGACGACGCAGATTGGGGGACCACTTCGTCGAGCACCTCCACTCCATCCGCCACAACAAACAGGATCTCCCGGTTGCCACCCACTTCAACTCTGCTTCACATTCCCATTCAGATATGTCCATACAAGGCCTCCTCTACTGCCATGATGAGGCCAAACTCAGGCTGGAGGAGCAACACCTCATATACAGTCTGGGTAGTCTCCAGCTCCCTGGCATGAACATTGAATTCTCCAACTTCTGATAATTCCCTCCCTTTCCCTTCCCCCATCCCAGTTTCACTCTGCCTCCTCCTCCAGCTGCCTATCACCTCTCTCATGATTCTGCCTTCTTCTACTACACATAGTGCTTTCCCCTTACATTCCTTCTTCACCTTTCCTGCCTATCCCCTCCCTGCTTCCCCTCCCCCCCTTGATCTTTCCTCTTATTGGTTTTTCATCTGGCACCTACCAGCCTTCTCCTTCCCACCCTTCCCCCACCTTCTTTATAGGGCCCCTGCCTCCTCCCTCTTCAGTCCTGATGAAGGGTCTTGGCCCGAAATGTTGACTGCTCGTTTCCACGGATGCCGCCCGACCTGCTGAATTCCTCCAGCGTGTTGTACGTGTTGCCTGAATCTGACTTCAGTGGTTGGAAAGATGTTGGAGTCTATTATTAAGGATGAGGTTTCAGGGTACTTGGAGGCAAATGATAAAATAGGCCAAAGTCAGCATGGTTTTCTAAAGGGCAAATCTTGCCTGACAAATCTGTTCAAATTCTTTGAGGAAATAACAAGCAGAATAGACTAAGGAGAGTCAGTGAATGCTGTTTATTTGGATTTTCCGAAGGTCTCTGATAAGGTGCCATACATGAAGCTGCAAAAACCCATGATATTACAGGAAAGGTACTATAA
The DNA here is from genome assembly GCF_048418815.1 of Hemitrygon akajei. Lineage (NCBI taxonomy): Eukaryota > Metazoa > Chordata > Chondrichthyes > Myliobatiformes > Dasyatidae > Hemitrygon > Hemitrygon akajei. Next base: position 49,592,751 of record NC_133129.1, read on the forward strand.
TTGATAGAAGATTGGCTGACTGGCAGGATGTATAGAGGAAATAAATGGATCTTTTTCTGGTTGTCTGCTGGTGACTAGTAGTGTTCCACAGGGTCGGTGTTGGTGCCACTTCTTTCCATGTTATATGTCAGTGATTTAGATGATGGAATTGATGCTATGTGGCCAAGTTTGTAATTGATACGAAGATAGGTGGAGATGCTGGTAGTATTGGGGAAGCAAGGCACTCGCAAAAGGATTTAGACAGATCTGGGGATTGGGCCTCGAAGCAGCAGATGTGACAAGTGGAATACAGTGTAGGGAAGAACTCTGGAAGAAGGAAGAAAGCTGTGGACTAGTTTCTAAATGGGGAGAATATCCAAAAATCAGAGCTCTAAAAGGACTTGGGAGTCTTCGTTCAGTATTCCCTGAAGATTAACTTGCAGGTTGAGTCGGTGGTAAGGAAGGCAAATGCAATGTTAGCATTCATTTTGAATACAAAAGCAAGGTTGTAATGCTGAGGCTTTATAATGCATTGGTCAGACTGCACTCGGAGTGTTATGAGCAGTTTTAGTCCCCTGATGTAAAATAGATCTGCTGGCATTGGAGAGGTCCAGAGAAGGTTCATGAGAGTGATCCCAGAAATGAAAGGATTAACATATGAGGAGCATTTGATGTTTGTGAGCCTGTACTCACTGGTGTTTAGGAAAATGAGGGATATTACATTGAAACATGTCAAATATTGAAAGGTGTAGACAAAGTGAATGTAGGGAAATTGTTTCCTATAGTGGTGGTGTCTAGGACAGAGGGCACAGCCTCAGAATTGAGGAGATATCCCAATAGAAAAGAGATAAGAACAAATTTTTTTAGCCAGAGGGTGATGAACTTGTGAAAGAAGGCTATGCAGGCCAAGTCATTGTGCATGTTAAGGCAGAGGATGATAGGTTCTTGATTTTCAGGATGTCTAAGGTTACAGGGAGAAGGCAGGAGAATGGGTTTTGGGGGGAATAAATCATCTGCCATGATGGAATGGCAGAGCAGACTGAATGGGCCGAATTGCCTAATTCTGATACTTTATTTTATCGTCTTATGGTCTCACTGCTTTATGTCAGTGAATGGAAAGTGCCTGATAAATTGCTGCTTTGCTAGCTGCTGAATCATCCTTGAAACCGTTAATTCTCAAGGCATATGGGTGAAAGGCCAGTCTTATCATTGTGTTGAGGAATATGTTGTAGACAATGGTATTCTGTGTATGAAAGGGGAGAATGATGGAACCAGTAAATGTGTGGTTGTTGCAACACAAGGCAGCACATTACTGTTGGACATGGCTCACACCATTCCATGGACAGGTCACCCAGTACACCAGAAAACATACATGAACATCTGTACCCATTTCCTTTGGCCAATAATGTACATTGATGTCCAATCATACTGTTCCACATGCCCCATGTGTCAGAAAACCAGTGCTGTCCACAGGTCTGATAGACCCCCTCTGCATCCAGAGCCAGCGATCAGCACCCCATTCCAGAACATTACGATGGAGAACAGCAGTGCAGGGTACAAGCACACCTTGGCCATCTGTGACTACACTACAAAGTATCCTGAGGCCTACCCACTGTGAGCCATAACTTCACCCAAGGTGATCAGTGCATTGGTTCAGCTGTTCTCCAGAGTTGGCATCCCACTGGAGATGCACATCAACCAGGGTGCCAACCTCACCCCCAACCTGATGAAGCAGCTAAATCAGCAACTTGGCATTTTTGCTAGAAGGATCAGCCCTTATCATCCACTGACTGATGGACTCGTTAAACGCTTTAAACAAACCCTTAAGAATATGGTGAGAAAGCTTGTAGCAGATACTGGCAAGGACTGGGACAAATGGCTGCTGTTCTTACTATTTGCTTACTTGGAGGTGCCGCAAGTGGTAACAGGATTCTCACCTTTTGAACTGTTGTACATGTGCCAAGTCCAAGGCCCACTGGACCTTCTGAAGAGCTGGGAGCCACTTAACATCTTCAGAGGAAGGGATCTTGACCTACTGTAAAAGAGCTAAGAGGCATCAACCTCAATGTCTTCAGAGACAGGGACCTGGACCTACTGAAAAAGAGCTGGGAGGCACCAACCTCAATGCCTTCAGGGAAAGGGATTGTGCAGTATGAGAAGGCCTGGAGCAGTACAGGGAGGAAGCCTAAAAACATCCTCCAAAATGCTCAAAAAAACCAGAAGGACTGGTAGGACCAGCACGCCCACCATAGAGAATATCAGCCTGGTCAGCATATCCTGTTGCTCCTACTATGCAACACCAACAAAGTTCGGGCCAAGTGGCAGGGACCCTATACCATCATCTGTCAGTTATGAAATCCATCACCCAGAGAAGGGGAAGGACAAGCAAACTTCATCAAAGAGTGGACAGAGAGAGAGGATATTGCTACATGGATGGCACTGAAAGTTCAGAAGGTGGAAGAGGATGAAGAAGTAGGGTGTGACCTTCAGACGTGGCAATACCGGACACCTTTGAACTTAGAGCACCTGAAGGAAGGCCAAATTGCTGAGCTGCTAGGGGGTGTTCCAGGAGTATCCAGCCCTATTCCAGCAGGGACCTGGAAAAACTCAGATGTTACAGCATGTCATCCATTTGAAAGACCCCACTCCAATCTGTCACAGACCATACTAGGTGGCTGGAAGTCTGTAGACCCACTAAAGAAGGTGATTACAACTATAGAACCTTCTAAAAGTGAGTGGAGCAGCCCAATAGTTATCATTCCCTGAAAGGGTTACTCGCTGTGAGTCTGCCTGGATTCAGGAAGATCAATGCAGCCAACCAGTTTGTACCTACCCAATGCCTCGTATTGACAACCCTTTTGATAGAATTGGAAAAGCCAGCTACATTACTAGATTAAATCTCTGCAAGGGCTACTGGCAGGTTCCCCTGGCAGAGAAGACCAGGGAGTACACAGCTCTTAGAACACCGACAGGCCTGTACCAGTTCACTGTTGTACCTTTGGATTTTAGGAAGCACCTGCAACATTTCAGCGACTGATGGACTGGGTGCTGCAGGGCTGTGAAACCTGCTGTGTGGTCTGTTTAGATAATGTGCTCATCTACAGTGACACCTGGCGTGACCACCTCCAGCATCTGTGCTGTGTTGTGAGACATATCCATAAGGCAGGCTTAACACTAAACGTGCAAAAATGTGACTGCGCAAAGCAATAGATGCACTACCTAGGCTACCATCTGGGTAAGGGGGAAGTATGGCCACAGGTGGATAAGATAGAGGCCATATGAAACAGTCTGGGACCATGTACAAGAAACCAGGTGTGATCATTCGTGGGGCTCGTTAGGTGATACAACCATTGCAGAACCTATAACACACCTGAACACCAAGTCTGTGAGAAGTCCAGTGGAGTGGACCAATGATTGAGAAAAGGCTTTCTGCACCCTCAAGACCCACCTCTGCTCATCTCCCGTCATGCAAAGTCCAAGTTTTAACAATTGTTTCCTGGATGCCTTGGCTTTGGGTATTGGGGCTGTGTTGGCCCAAGAAGAGGGAGGAGAAGAATGGCCTAACCTCAATCTCAGCTGTAAGCCGGCCTAAGGAGGTAAGGTACTTGACAATAAAAAAAGAATATCTTGCTTGTTAGCCTCCAATACTATCCAAATGGGCAAGAGTTTAACCTGGACATTGGCCATCAGGATCGTACATAGATCCAGAGGAATGGGACAACAATGCAATACTGACCCGAAGGTATCTGGCTCTGCAGCCCTTCCAGTCCAACATTTACCACAAAACAAGAAGACAGAACATTACAGCTAACTACCCATCCAGACTGCCAAACAGTGGCAGTCCTGGAAAGGAGAGTGGCAATATAACAGAGAGCTCTGTCTCTGGCCTTGCACAGCACTGCAGTCATTTCACAACCTCGAAGTAACACACACACACACACACACACACACATAATAACAGTTAAGTTTATTAATGCAGAAATGTTTATTTGTTTTACGTTTGTTGTTTGTCGAGTGCTCTTTTGGTCTGTTTGTCTGCTCATTTGTTAGTGGTTTGGCTGTTTCTAGAACACCTTGGCAATAACGAGGCACTGCTTCCAGACTGATAAAATTGGTGAGAAATTGTACATGCAGAAGGGGCACGAAGTTCAAAGTTCAAATGAAATTTATGATCGAAGTACATATATGTCACCATACACAACATTATTTTTCTTGCTGCTTTCATGTGACAGTGCTCTGTATAGATGCGCTCAATGGTGCGGAGGGCTTTACCCTTGATGTACTGGGCTGTATTCACTCAACACACACAAAATGCTGGTGGAACGCAGCAGGACAGGCAGTATCTATAGGAAGAAGTACAGTTGATGTTTCAGGCCGAGACCCTTCGTCAGGACTAACTGAAAGAAGAGACAGTAAGAGATTTGAAAGTGGGGTGGGGGGGGGGGAATCTGAAATGATAGGAGAAGACAAGAGGGGGAGGGATGAAACTAAGAGCTGGAAAGTTGATTGGCAAAAGGGATACACAGCTGGAGAAGGGAGAGGATCATGGGATGGGAGGCCTTATTCACTACTTTTTGTATCATTAATGTTCAAGGGCATTGGTGTTTCCATACCAGGCTGTGATGCAGTGAGTCAATATACTCTCCATGCATATCTATAAAAGTTTGTCAATGTTTTAAATGTCATGCCAAATCTTCGTAAACTCCTGAGGAGGTAGAAGTGCTGCCATTCTTTCTTTTGTAATTGCACACATGTGTTGGGCTCAAGACAGTTTCTCTGAAATGATAAATGACAATCTCCTGCCTATATGCCACCTCCTTTGATTCAGCCTATGACAGTGGTGTTGTCAGCAAACTTGAAAATGGCGTTGGAGCTATACTTAGCCACACAGTCAAAAGTGTAAAGCCAATAAAGCAAGTATCTAGGCACCCAGCCTTATGGTGCATCTGCACTGATGGAGATTGTGGAGGAGACGTTGTCGCCAATCTGAACTGACTGAGGTCTGTAAATGAAGAAATCCAGGATCCAATTGCACAAGGAGGTATTGAGGTCAAGGTCTTGAAACTTATTGATTAGTGTCGAGGGGATGATGGTATTGAATGCTGAACTGTAGTCGATAAGGAACATCCTGATGTATGCATCTTTACTCTCCAGATGTTTCAGGGGGGAGTGAGGAGCCAATAAGACTGCATCTGTTGTGGACGTGTTGCTCCAGTAGGCAATTTGGAGTGGATCCAAGTTGCTTCTCAGGCAGCAGTTGATATGGTTCATCACTAACCCCTCAGAGTACTTTATCACCGTGGATGTAAGTGCTACTGGACAATACTCATTGAGGTATACGATGGACATCTGGGGAGGGTGACTAAAGGTACAAAGTGGGCCTCAGTGTATCCCCCAGGGTGTGGTTGGAGACAGTCCCTAATTGTGGTAGGTGTTTATGATATATATAGTTTTTTTTTTGGTCCTTCCTCACTGTACAGATATTTTCACATTTTAGTGAAAAATTGGGAGCAGTTGCTACTGCGACAGAGCTAGAACCAGTTTGCTTTTCAAGAGATGCAGAGCCCGTACAATGCCTCTATGTCATACAGTGTAATAATTGAAGTTTGATGCTGTCTACTAGATAGATAGATAGATACTTTATTCATCCCCATGGGGAAATTCAAAATTTTTTTCCAATGTCCCATACACTTATTTTAGCAAAACTAATTACATACAATACTTAACTCAGTAAAAAATATGATATGCATCTAAAATCACCCTCTCAAAAAGCATTAATAATAGCTTTCAAAAAGTTCTTAAGTAGTTTACTTAAATACATTGAGTCCTAACCCCGGCACTTTAACATATCTTACTCCTGGCGGTTGAATTGTAAAGCCGAATGGCATTGGGGAGTATTGATCTCTTCATCCTGTCTGAGGAGCATTGCATCGATAGCAACCTGTCGCTGAAACTGCTTCTCTGTCTCTGGATGGTGCTATGTAGAGGATGTTCAGGGTTTTCCATAATTGACCGTAGCCTACTCAGCGCCCTTCGCTCTGCTACCGATGTTAAACTCTCCAGTACTTTGCCCACGACAGAGCCCGCCTTCCTTACCAGCTTATTAAGACGTGAGGCGTCCCTCTTCTTAATGCTGCCTCCCCAACACGCCACCACAAAGAAGAGGGCGCTCTCCACAACTGACCTATAGAACATCTTCAGCATCTCACTACAAACATTGAATGTCATTCTGGCACAAATTTAGGGTGAACTGTAATTTGCTTGATATGGTGCAAAAAGATTTGTAGTCATGTGCTCTGTTGACTTACGCGGTATCCACATTGTTTCAAATGTAGCACCTTTTACATCTTGTCCGGTGCTGAAGCAATGCCAAAAATGACAGATACCTGGCTCTCATTGATGCTGCTACAAAGCTGGTCACAGGAACTGCCTAAGAGCAGTTCTGCACAATTCAGCCGACAGTCCTTTTCCTGACAGCCCTGGGGAAACCAACCGTCATCTCATCCTGAGAGTACTCAAGATCACACTGTGAATAATCAGCCACAATTATGCACATACTTTGAATGGGACTGAAGCATGGTGCCACTAAATAGACTATATCTATTTCTTAGACATTTACATTTGTCAATGTTAGCTTTAGCTCTAAGACATAGATTAGTGGGAGTGATTTTTTTTAGGAACAGACTATCAATGAGTACCAGTCACTAATATTTTAATATATATTATTTATGTTTATGTAGGGTCACAGGGTCATAGATTTGTACATTACAGAAGAAAGCGGAGCTTAAGGGGAGTGGTTAATGGCGCCTAACAGCAACTCCCTTGCTTGCATCTTTGGAGACAGCTCTTTTTCCATCTTTAATATCTCTATTTTTCCCCTTCAAGGTTCTTTTGAAGACCCTGACCTGGAGTTACACGCTGACTACGGTGCTTTGCGGGAATGGGACCCGCTCTCGGGGTTTCACAACTGGCAGTTGTTCGACACGGCAAGGGCTCGGCCTAAAAGCTCCGCTCGCCTTTGGAGGACCGGCTTTTTGTGGCTCTGGAGACGGGGGAATCGGAGGTTGGTGTCTGAGCGGAAGACCAGTGTGTCATGGGAGATGGAAGATCTAAGGCTGTGTGCCCAGAGACCTGAGATCTTTGGGCACAGAGCTTGGAAAAAGTGACCACGACGGACTTTTAACACCGTAAGCCAGTGAGTTGTGTGTTATGTCTCTCCTCTCGCTGGGAAATGGAGATGCCTCTTTCTCCCTTATTAGGGAGAAGAGAGAGCCTGTGGTATATCGAATGCCAGCTGAACAAATGTAATCTTTGGGCTACTGCAAATCTGTGTCTTTGCTGTTGCCTTGCTCACGCTTGAGTGCCTGGTTGCAGGTGCAGGTGCCACTAGTGGGTGAGGGGCAATTCTTGCTTGCTGCCGCTTACACGCAGGAGGGAGTGGAGCTACGGGACACTTCGGAGTTCTAACCTTTAACTGTTATTCATTCTTTGGGGACTGTCCTCTGTTTTCATGGATGGTTGCGAAGAAAAAGCATTTCAGGATGTATATTGTATACATTTCTCTGACATTAAATGTACCTTTGAAACCTTTTGACCCATCACATCCATGCCAACCATTTTGCCTATCTACATGAACCCAATTTGCCTGCATTCGAACAGTATCTTTCCATGTAGGATGGTTTGAGTTTATACAATCACTAATTGTTGGAGATGCTGCTATACAGACCCACTAGCTGTATGTGCTGCAGATAAAATTACATCCTGCACGAATAAGTCACTGTTAACTAACTTGGCGAAGTTTGAGATGACACCAGACTAGGTAGGAATTTCAGAAGATTAAGAATAGAGGTGTCATTGACTCAGTGCAGGCTGTTCAAGTCATATCGGTCAGTCCATAAGCGTCTGGATGGGGAAATATTGCAAAAGAACATTAATGCTTTGCTGCTTGAAGAGTTGGCAGTAAAGGGTGAAGGAGGACTAGCAGAAATGTCTCCAGTAAGGAGATGGGTTTAAAGAGAGACTTTTCCTGGCCTCAGGCAGAGTGTGGAGAACCAAGTGGAGGTCTTGTGTGTGGGTTACAGTGGTCACTTTCTCATGAGCCACACACAGGTCTGTTCACATTTCACTCTGTGCACTGTTTATCACTGTCTTTGCCCTTATTAGATATCCTCCTTTGAAAGCGCATATCAATCAAGTGAAGACTTGCTATGCCTGCCCCTCTGGATCAGGAGTGAAGATTGATCCATCTGGTTTTCAAACAGAGACAGTGGGGAACCAGAGATCAGTCCTTGGGCACCAGCTATCCACCATATGTATTAATCAGTCAGAAAACAGAATGTAGCATAACCAGATTTTCAGAAAATACAAAGCTTGAAGGGAAATTGAGCTGTGAGGAGGATGAAAAGAGGGTCCAATGTAGCTTAAACAGATTGGGTGAATGTGCAAATGCATGCCAATTACAGCTTAAAAATATTAATAATCAGAGGCAATTCATTCTGATTCTGAAAATGGAGATAGATTGAGAAAAGGAAAAATGAAATCTAGGCATAGTTGTCCACTAGTTACTGAAAACAAGGTTCAAGTTCAGCAAGATGTTAGGATGTCAAATGATAAGCTATTCCTTCAGATCTTGTTTGGTATCATATTAGAGGGAAAGGTGACATGCCAAGATTTTGATTGGGTTTTGTTAGGGTCAGGTGAGTGGAAGGGAGGGCTGACTGGAGACATCAGAGCAACAAGGTTTATTCAAATAAAACTCTCAATTCATTCTGTATAAATCTAATTAAATGCCAAATTCAGTACTAAGAATTATCAATGTTCCAGAATTCAATGATAAAATATTATATGTAGTAATAAACACTTTGCAAAAATATTGTACATTACTGTCTGTTTTCTCAAGACCCCAGATGGTTCACCAACTTCTTGACCCTGCCATCAGAATTAAGGTTGATAATATTCAGCAAGACTTCACTGACAATAAATGCCCACACTGGATCCATGTTTCTCAGTCTCTGCATCAAATAACGTGTTCTGTACTTGAAATATTCAGCGTTCTGTTTAATAACAGCTAAGTTATAAAATCTCACAGCTGTGTAGTAGAAGACATTACAGTTGTGAAAGCTTTAGCAGTGATGGTTTGTCACTTTCTTATGTTACCTTTTGAATTGCAGATTCTTATGTCAATATACAGTACATGCTAAACTATTAACATGTACTTCTCATATTGTAATTTTACCATTTCACAAGGGGTTAGCCCTTAATTTCCCAGCTCTACACTTCCAAAACCTTCATCCCTGTTTGAAGAGAAACTCATCTCCGATAAATTCTTTCTCTCTGCCTTCTAAGTTGCTGTCACTTTTGTTATTAAAAAAACATAATGGAAAAAGAAGGAATTCTATCCACAGAATTATCATTTTAAAATGATACTGACTCTTCTGTGCTTTCGAATTAATTACCATCTGCCCTGTAATCCTGCTTCAGTGAAAGATAACGCTGTGCTTGACCCATCACGTGCAATCTCCTAGAAGAACAGGAGATTGGAAATTATCTGCCAGAGGAAAATAAGGTCAGTATGTTATTTCTGATAGGACTAATCTAACCACTGTTTACAATGAACTAGTCTCAGTTAAACTCGATTTGTTTTGCATACATGATTTTATCTATAAAAATGGATAACTTTCTCAGTTCCTAAAATTACTTACCCCTCCCCCTCCCCTCCCCTCCCCCTCTCCCTCCCCCTCTCCCTCCCCCTCTCCCTCCCCCTCTCCCTCCCCCTCTCCCCCCTCTTTCCCCCCTCTCTCCCCTCTCTCTCCCCCTCTCTCCCCCCCTCTCTCCCCCCCTCTCTCCCCCCCTCTCTCCCCCCCTCTCTCCCCCCCTCTCTCCCCCCCTCTCTCTCCCCCTCTCTCTCTCCCTCTCTCTCCCCCTCTCTCTCCCCCTCTCTCCCCTCAAACTGTGTTCCTTTTTAAGCATTAATTCCCAACTGGTTTGTTACTAAGGAGTAAACAGATCAAAAATCCTTTCCTGAAATATGATAATTTATTGCACAGAGACTTCTGTTCCAGTTTTATCGACAACAGGAAACTCTATTGCTATGTCTTCAGAAAGCTTGACCTGAAAGATAAAAATAGCATGCTGGGTTTCTTTCTCTTGCCTGCAGCACATTATGTAAACAGGCATTGTTAACCTGTTGTTCAGTACTCCAACAGAGAAAAGGTTTTGGTAAAAGCATAAACAATATGACAAAAATTGTAATCCTTATTTTTGACACATTATGGGGTTGTTGGAAGAGTGCTGGCTGGCGAGAGGGGATGATTCTTTTATTTTCTTTACCACTCCGTTTTTAATCAAGAATGGCAACTTACATGGTTGGTCGATATTCTAGGGATCTTAATTTTGGCAGCAGTATTTCCTGCTAGTAAAAGAGCCTCAATGACAAATTAAATCAGGACTGAGCACTGCCAGTATTTATGACCTAACCATTAATGATATTTCCTGAAATGCCTTATCAGCACTGAATGAAACAAACTATCAGATAATAATTTCAAATGACAGTCAACAGTCCTCAGCTGCACCGCAGATTTACATAAAATAGTCAAAGTCAGAGTTAAGTTTATTACTCCCGCAGAGGTGCAGTGAAAAGCATTAGTGCAGCAGCAGTTTTGCAGGTACATGGCCTCCTATAAACAGCATTCACAAAGAACATAATCACTTTTCCCATGGGGCTTTGAAATTATCAGATCAGATCAGGTTAGTTTATTGTCTTATGGACCAGAATGCAATGAAGTACGTTTTCTGTGTGAAGCTCACAGTGTAAATAATGTATGGGATTGATAGATACAATAACAAACAGCAGAATATTATGTCAGAGATTGTAGAATTCCCTTCATTTCAAGGACTCATTGATTCCCCGCTGGTTATCTTCTGCACAACTCTATCAATGGTGAATTGTTCAGGTCTCTGTTTTTTTTCTGGAACCCACTATAATCTCTATATTCATTGCACAAAGTTGCTTTCCTCTCATTGTTTGCCCTGCTAACAGGTTAAAGTTTGATTGCTTGGGACCAGAGCTAATTTTGTACATCTTCCTCATCACGTGACCACAGAACACCTTCACATTTATCTGTACACATCACTTAAGGCTGCTGTTGAATGATCAACAAAGTTTTGGGATGAGATATTAGACCAGGCTCCATTCAGATGTGGAAGGGCCTGTGATACTATCTTGCAGAAAGGTGCACTATTTTCCTAGAGCCCTTTGCAATATTCATTCTCCAGCGTCACTCAGAGAACTAAAAAACTGCTGCGTTGTTGGTAAAACAGTGTTAGGAACTCTGCAGATTGTGAAGGGCATTGACTAAATGCCTACATTCTATCCTTTTTCCCCCATTTATGTATTCCTTTCCTTTCTCTCTTCTCTCTGCTATAGCACATGCCTCCCCACTCTATGCTCTCTCAACCACCTATGCTCTGATTGCAATTTATATATCTGCAAACAATCAGGGAGCCCTGTTCGGAGTAAGAGCAAATGTTTGAGCTGAGAATAAAATACAAGATTGTTTAATGTCATATTCAGTATACAAGTATAAAGGAGAATCAAATAATTGTTACTCCGGATCTAATGCAGCACAAAAAATACAAATTAAGATAAAGAATACAATAATACTATAAAACACAACAAATTTAAATACGTAAGGTAGTTTATATACATAGATTGATTGCATGTCCATAAAGTGATGCTAGGTACAGGAGTGTCTTATATAATGTGACTCTGCTAAGAAATGATAAAGTAGTGGTGGTGGTGTTGGGTGTGGAGCGGTGGATTCATGTTTGGAAGTATTGAGCAGCCTTACTGCTTGGCTAAAGTATATGGTTTTGGGTCTGATGGTCCTGGTGCGGATGCTATGTCGTCTCCTCTCTGGTGGGAGTGAGACAAACAGTTCATGAGCAGGGTGGATGGGATGCTTCATGATGTTACTGGGCCTGTTCAGCACCTTTCTGTATAATGTCCTTGATGGCAGGTAGGATGGTATCAGTAATATATTGGACAGCTTTGACTACCCGCTGCAGAGACTTCCTGTGCACTACAGTGCAGCTTCTGTACCAAGCAGTGATGCTCTCTAAAGCTCCTCCATAGGATGATGTGAGTATAGATGTGCACAGTCTAGCTCTCTTCAGCCTTATTAGAAACTGGAGGCATTGGTGAGCTTTCCTGATTGTGTGGGATGTGTTCTGTGATCATGAGAGCTTGAGCGAGATGTGCACTCCCAGGAGTTTGAAACTGCTTGTAGTTGCCATTGCTGTGCTGCTGATGTAAAGAGGGGTGTGAATGGAGCAAGTTCTCCTTAAGCTGATGGTTAACTCCTTTGTCTGGCTGACATTGAGGAAGAGGTTATTTGCCTGGCCACAGGCCGCGAGCTCTTCCACCTCCTCTTTGTAGGGCATCTCATCGTCGTTGGTGATGAGCTGTTGTGTTGTCAGTGAAATTGTCAATTTGATTACTTGGGCGTTTGGTTGTGCAATCGTGTGAGCAGAGTGTACAGAAGTGGATTCACCCCATAACCCTTGAGAGGGGGTACCCATGTTGAGGACAATAGGGAGAGAGGAGCAGTTTAACTGCAACGTAAAACAACATTTGCTTCAATAAAGTCAGAAAGACAAAATCATTTCCACAGGCTGCTGTACTTTCTATAATCAAACCGAGAAATAAAATTTCCTGATGCAATTATGCTTCACTCAGCCATTAATCCACCGGCTGTAAATATTCTCAGATTCTGGATATGTATTTATCCATCCAATCAAACTGCACCATGTACATTTTCAAATTGCACTTTATAGCTGGCATTAAATTAAGTTATCTTGTAGGTGAAATAAAGCAAATTTATCAATTTGTCAAGTGGAAATGAACAATATGACCTTATTAAATGGCTCTGGTATTCGACATGAAAGTCAGACTTTTACAGAAGACTAAATTGCCAGTTGAAGGATTGATTGGACTCTAGGTAAGCACTTTGGAGCAGCCAATAAAAGTTCCAACATCATTAGAGAATCCAAAGGGCCAATCAAATATCTTAAGGCAAGTCTGGAAAATATGCTGACTGTATAAAGAGTTTAACTAACAGGCTAAGTGGAGAGCACAAACTTTGGGGGATGAAAGCAATTTACTGCCCTACCATACCAATATCACTTCTCCAATGATCATTCGTGGTGGAGAGACTTCAGCATTTCTGAGTTCTCTGGAGTGTTGCCATCTAGAATTTAGCTTCTGGTAGGGCCACGCATGGCAGTAAGGTCAAGGTGGAGGTTCCAGACAAACAGCAATCCAACCAAGACCTCCTTGGTGGAGCTGGTGGAAGATGATTACATACTCAAATGGCAGTGAAGGCAGAGGAAGGCTGCAGCAGTAAATTTCTCTTGTTCCAGTTGTCTTGCATTCTATGTCACTAGACACTGACCTCAATCTATCAAGGACTGTGTGACAGCTGCCCATGCATCGGTATCCACACATTAAACAACACCAAATATAGGCATTCTCCATTAAGGGCAGCCCCTTAGGAGAACATCATACTTGACTCCAGTGGTTGTGCTACTCGCACTACCAATATCAATACCAATATCACTACTACTACGTCGACTCAGGGCTAGGGGGCTGGCGTCAGGCACGATGACGGGCTCTCCACTCCTCCCTCTCCTTCATCAGTATGTTCAGTTCATTTACAATTAGCCACGCCGTTATCTTCTGGGAGCGTGTTGACCATAGTGCCCAGGGTTCATCCTCCCATGCTTGGGCTCCCATGTGATGACTAGGCTGGCAGGTAGCTCAGGGTGGCGGAGACAGTGCCCCGCTAGTCGCAGTCTTCTCGCCTCGATTTTAGTAGTGAGCATCGGTAGGTCGTCATAGAGCTCGACGTTCGTCATGTGCTGTTGCCAACGCACGTCAAGAGCCATCCAGAGTATTCGTGTATAGCAACCATCTAGTGACTTTCTCATGGTCTTGGTGAGTGTCCATGTCTCGCATCCGTACGTGAGAATGGACTCTATGACTGCTATGAAGATCCTTTTTTTGAGCCCTCTGGTCAGGTTCGACCTCCAGATTTCCTTCTTGTCGTTCATAGCTCTCCACACCAGCGCCTTCCGTATCTTTATGTCCTTCTCTGAACTCATCATTCTTGACCAGAGGTACTTAATGGTATCATTCTTTATGGTCTTGAGAGTACCTTCGTCACAGTTGAATGCTGTGTACTCTGTCTTTTAGCATTTAGGTGAAGTCCAACTTTATTGCACTCAATTTCCACTTTTGTCAGTAGCTGTTGTGCTTCCTCAATCTGGCCAGACAGCAGAACTATGTCTTCTGCAAAATCGAGATCTGTGAGTGTAACTGGTCTGACCCTTTTGTTTTGTCCTAGTTTTTATGATAAACCATGGTCTGCTCCCCTCACTGGACCCTTTGAAGTTTGCATATCATCCCAACATTTCGACAGATGATGCCATTGCCATCACCCTCCACCTAGCCCTAACCCACCAGGACTAAAAAGACACATACGTTCAAATGTTGTTCATGGACTTCAGTTCAGCATTCAACACAATCATTCTTCAGAAACTGATTGGAAAGCTGAGCCTATTAGTACTGAACACCTCTCTCTACAATTGGATGCTAGACTTCCTGACTGGGAGACCTCAGTCAGTCCGGATCGGGAGCAGCATCTCCAACACCATCACACTGAGCATGGGGGCTCCCCAGGGTTGCGTGCTCAGTCCACTGCTGTTCACTCTGTTGACCCACGACTGTGCTGCAACACACAGCTTGAACCATATCATCGTTCACCGATGACACGACCGTGGTGGGTCTCAACAGCAAGAACAACAAGTCAGCATACAGAGAGGAGGTGCAGCGGCTAACGGACTGGTGCAGAGCCAACAACCTGTCTCTGAATGTGGAAAAAAACAGAAGAGATGGTTTGTTGACTTCAGGAGGGCACGGAGTGACCGCTCCCCACTGAACATCGATGGCTCCTTGGTAGAGATCGTTAAGAGCACCAAATTTCTTGGTGTTCACCTGGCGGAGAATCTCACCTGGTCCCTCAACACCAGCTCCATAGCAAAGAAAGCCCAGCAGCATCTCTACTTTCTGCGAAGGCTGAGGTAAGTCCATCTCCCACCCCCCCCCCCCGCCCCCCCAATCCTCATCACTTTCTACAGGGGTTGTATTGAGAGCATCCTGAGCAGCTGCATCACTGCTTGTTTCAGAAATTTCACCATCTCGGATCACAAGACCCTGCAGCCGATAGTGAGGTCAGCTGAGAAGATCATCGGGGTCTCTGTTCCCGCCATTATGGACATTTACTCTATACTCTGCATCCGCAAAGCAAGCAGCATTATGAAGGACCCCAAGCACCCTTCATACAGACTCTTCTCCCTCCTGCTGTCTGGGAAAAGGCACCAAAGCATTCGGGCTCTCACGACCAGACTATGTAACAGTTTCTTCCCCCAAGCCATCAGACTCCTCAATACCCAGAGACTGGACTGACCTTACTGCCCTCCATTGTGCCTATTGTCTTGTTTAATATTTATTGTAATGCCTGCACTGTTTTGTGCATTTTATGCAGTCCTGTGTAGGTCTGTAGTCTAGTGTAGTTTTTTTTGTGTTGTTTATACGTAGTTCAGTGTAGTTTTTGTACTATTTCATGTAGCACCATGGTCCTGAAAAACATTGTCTCATTTTTACTGTGTACTGTACCAGCAGTTATGGTTGAAATGACATTTAAAAAGTGACTTGACTTGATTTGACTTGAAATCATTTGGTTTTATCAATACCAATGCAAATACCATACCAAAGCCAGACTATGCAAAAACCGCACCATCTGCTGATTGGAGAGTGGCTGACACTTTCTTTTCCTTAGTGATCATTAGTGCAATTGATAAATACAGCTCTATAAGTACATTGCATATATCAAGCAAATAATTGATCTTAAATTGTAAGCTATGCATTCCTTGAAGTGCGATGGGTCAGGGGTAGGCTGGGGATCAGAGAAGTTTGTATAGAAAGAATACAGTTGATCACACCCGGGACAGTACAGGAGCACTCTATCCCAATAATAACTGAAGGCTAGATTTCCCAGCAGGTTGAGGCTTGAAGCATTTGGCAATGGTGACCTGTCCTCCTTGTGTTCCTGTGAACTCTGCAGGGAGCAGCATTGAAGAACACCACCAGATGTCAAGAGCCTGAGTCTTAGCCTCTGTATTTTCTCAATGCTGCATGTGTTCAATAAAACACCTAGCACTTCACTGGGTAGAAAGTATCAGTTAAGCTTTCACAGACAGTAATGTGAACATTAGCCTCCAGAATCATAGTTGTCTCTTGTGCACTGGAAAAACAGACAATTCCAGCATCGAGTTTCCCACTTTCAGCTCTTGCTTAATCCGGATAAGTGACCTGTCTAGGCTTTACCCTGGGAAGTAAGAACGGCAAGAATTATTCGTAATCCCCATAATTAAAACTGCTTAAAGCTGCTTTATATCAGCCTCATAATTACATTATTGGACCACATCACAGGCAACAAAGCTACATCCAATTTGCCAGGGAACCCGTCATCATTGTCAAAACCCTGTGTTCAGTCTCCTTTGAATCTCTTGCCTTTATTAATGTTCTACGGTTTTGTAAAACATAAGTAATCTACAGAGTTAATTGTTGGGCTCCTTTTCAGACTGCATCATATATGTAACATTATTGAAAGAGTTAGATAGAGATCTTAAAGATAGCAGAGTCAAGGGATATGGGGAGAAGGCAGGAACGGGGTACTGATTGTGGATGATCAGCCATGATCACATTGAATGGTGGTGCTGGCTCAAAGGGCCAAATGGCCTACTCCTGCGTCTATTGTCTATTCCATGTGCAAGTTTTGGTGATTGACTGCTTAAGCACAGATTCTACTTGACATGAAGGTCATATGTTTTGTATACATAAAGAAGGAAATTAAGCAGTCGGTAACATTCAATTTCCTGAATTGATGTTTTAATCAATCAGTAAATATTAAACAAACTTATTTATTATTTCATGGACATTTCTTTGAGTAGGCATTAATTAATGTGGTTGTTAGATTGAAACCCAATTGGGTTTCACATCCGATCAATTGTAAACACATGCTAAGTACTAAGCTGCACCCACAGTGGACTGGTACCCTGTCGCTTCAGACTGTCTGATGTAATATTCCTTTACGCCTGTCCCATTCACATGGTAACCTTGCGTTGCAGTTTCCATCTTTGCTGGTGCTTGTGTGGTGGTGATATACTGGAAGTAATGTACAGGAACTGAATTGGATTATTAACCTGCAATTATTTAATCTGATATACAATGCGCCAATGATTTGAGCTCTGAACTCCGGATGAAGCATCTAAATGGTCCTCACTAGTGTACAGCGAGTGCAATAAGATAAACTCTTGACCTTGCAATCTAGCTCAGTGTGATCATGCACATCATTGTCTGCCTGCACTGTATTTTCTCAGCAACTGTAACACTTTATTTTGCATTCTGTTATTCTCCCTTGTATTACCTCACTGCACTGTTGTGATGAAATATTCTGTATGGATGCCATGCAAAGCAGCTTTTCTCTGTGTCTCCATGCATATGCCAATAATATACCAATTGACTAATTTACCAAATATTTACTAAGTGCTTGCCAGTGCTCGCTAAAGCAAACATGGTGATTGAATTGTACATTGTAATCCCATAAAGCAGAGATGTTTACTCTGTGCATTTAATCTGGAAAGTATTACAAATGCCTGTGAACTTTGCTCATACCTCAGTCAGATTGTAGAAGTGAGTGGAGGAAGTAATTTACAGGATAGCACTGTAGAAAAGGTACAAATGGAGGGTATCTGTTCATGGACACCCAGAAAAATATGTGTCTCCATCTTGAAGCAACATTGGGAGATAATCAGCAGTAGGAATCTAATGGCATGGGTGTGGTAATGCAAAGGGCTTATTGCTCAATATCATTGTAAAAACCAAAAAGGTCCATCTCAAGAAATGCAAGGGTGTGTCATCTGGTGCTGCATCAAAACAAAAGCCCCAACACTGAACTCCTGGTCCATAGCCAACCATTCCTCATACCAGGGTCTTTTTATAACCTTCATTGAGCTCCCTTGAAATATGCCGGGCGAACAATTTTAGCATGCTTTTATTCATGGTCCTAAGATGCTGTGTTGTAGGGACTTCCATAATTTTGACACAGGGTGAAAGATGAATGTAAACAGGATGGTGAATGACATTGAAAGCAATGTTTCTTCTCTGAGCTTTCTTGATGGAGGGGTTACCTTTTTTCCAGATGCTGTTAAAAGAACTTCAGAAAGCCACTGTCACAGATGTTGCTGATGCTGAAACACAAGGAGACAGAGCAGTAGAGATTATTTGGGTTGTATTTCCTTGAATGTGGTTTTGTTTCTTCAGGGTTGTCAGAGAGGAACTCTACTTTCATAGCAGATCATTCCTCAGTACCTCTACTTCGAAGTTTTTGTAGATTTGGCATGTCACTAAAAACTTTGACTCCTACAAAATCCTAGGAGTGACACTGGCTGAACATCAGTGAAGTATGGTGGAGATTTGTTCTCTGGCAGGTCTAACCTAACCGTGAAGGTGCTGTTCCATTGGTATACTACTAGATTAGATCTAGTAGTAGGATCGTGGCTAGCTAAGTCAAAGAGGTAAGCATGTCTTTGCTACTTTGTAGGTTATGCCTCTTCAGGCAAAGGCTGCACTCAATGAGGACGCTGGCAGCAGGGTGTCTGATGGTGTCGATAGCAGATTAATCTAAGAGGGTCAATGGTACAGCCACCTTGGTGGTATGCAGACGAACCAGAGCACTGGTCAAAGGATGGCATCACTAGACTAGTTAGTTGTCACTGCAGGGCAGCTTCCTTATCTGCTAAGTCTGTTACACTCCTGTGTACCACTTAGTATCAGATTTGGAAGCCCAGAGAGACTGTATGGTGGGCGCACGACACCGTCTGTTGTATTACTGTGCAAGGTGTGTTGGAGTAGAGTTTCTGGATGATGTGAAGACTAAACTCTCAGCACAGTCAACATCGAAATCGATGGACAGCTGAAGAAGAAGAAAAACTTTGACAAACCTCTACAAATGCACAGTTGGAGTGTATCTTGATTGGTTGCATCACAGCCTGGTATGGACCTCCAATGTTCAGGGAAAGGCAAAAGAAAGTGATGGATACAGCTCAGTCTGCCACAGGCTTTGCCCTCCCCGCAACGAAGTATATTTACATCGTGCACTGCCACAAGAAGGCATCATCCATCTTCAAAATCCTCCACCATCCAGGCCATCCCCTCGTCTCACTACTACCATCGGGCAGGAGGTATAGAAGCATTAAGTCCCATGCCATCATCTTCAGAAACAGTTATTATCCTACAACCACCAGGTTCCTGAACCGGAGTGGATAACTTGAATCACTATTCTGAACTGATTCTATGATATGTACAGATTCACTTTCAAGGATGCTTTAACTTTATTTAGAGATGCAGTACTTTTACAACTCATTCTCAGGTTTATGCTTATTTCCACTGTTGGTATTTGACAGTCTATATTTGTTCATGTTGACTTTTTGTCTGTAAAATTGTATTGTATTTCTCTTTCTTACACATTTTTTGCAATATTTTCAGGTTTGGCATTTTTTACAACAATATTTACCTAAATTTCCTTATCTACATGAATTTGATTTGTTGGATACCATTTTGAAGTTGAATCCTTTAGTGAGAGGTTCCATTAGCAGAATTTATAATTTATTTTTGTTACAAAGAGAGAAACTACCACTAAAGATTAAACAAGATTGGGAGAGAGATCTTAATATGACCTTTGTTGATGAAGATTGGTTTCAAATTTTGAAAAATGTAAATTCTTCTTCTATATGTGCCAGTCACTGTTTAATTCAATTTAAAATTATGCATCGTTATTATTTAACAAAGGAGAGGCTATCTAAAATATTTCCTAGTGTAGATAATTACTGTGATAGATGTAAAACTGAAGTAGCTACTTTGTCACATATGTTCTGGTCATGTTCTTCATTAAAACTGTTTTGGAAATCTTTATTTTCTACAATTTCTAAAGCTCTGAAAATTAATTTACAACCTAATAGACCAACTGTTCTATTTGGAATAGTTTCGCATCATATTCAGGGTATTTCATCTTCAGATCAACATGTAATTGCATTTGTTACATTGTTGGCAAGAAGGGCTATTTTATTAAAATGGAAAGATATCTCTTCCCCTACATTAACTGAATGGTTTTCTCAAGTAATGTTATGCCTCAGTTTGGAAAAAATTAGAAGTAGAACTTTTGAACCTTGATTCGATTTTGAGAGAAGATGGGGTTCTTTTGCCAAATATTACCATTTAATTTGAATTATTTTATATGATTTCCTTCCAATCTTATTATCTTTTTAAAAAAATATGAATTGGCGGTTGATGACTTTTTTTCTTTATATATTTGGATGATGGTTAAACGTATTGCTTCCGGGGGTTGATTCCTAATGGGTTTTTTTTGTAGTTAGTGGGGTTTTTTCTTAGCTAGATGGGGTTCTTTTTTTTTTCTTTTTCTATGTATAATTTTTTTTCATTTTTATATATTACAATCAGTTTTTTTCAGCTCTATTAATTGTATACATATTAATTTGTTGAAGTTTTGTATTATTCTATAGCTGTAGAAGATTATGTATCAATAAAAAGATTCTAAAATGAAGTATTTCTCTTTCTATCTCTAAGTGCCTGCAGAAAGATGAATCTTAAGGTAATTATATACATATTTTGATTATAAATGTATTTTGAACTTTGAACTCACCCACGCAGCAACTGAGAGTACTATCACCTGCTAATGGTGGAAAGACTTTCGGGTCTTAGAAAATGGTTTATTTCCTACTTGCTTCAGGTCAGTAAAAATGTATGACAGTCATAGAGACATAGAGCAACACAAGTTTGGTGCAGGAATCCT